>NW_020837952.1:41776523-42162789 GCF_003676395.1 Aethalodelphis obliquidens | reverse complement strand
TCTTACAGGTTTCTGAGACTCTGTTTATTATTTCTGAAAGTATATTTCTAGTAGTTTTTCTTTCCTTTTACATATTCTATCAGTTTTGTCTAGTTTTATTTTATTTATTTTTTTGCGGTACACGGGCCTCTTACTGTTGTGGCCTCTCCCATTGCGGAGCACAGGCTCCAGACTCACAGGCTCAGCGGCCATGGCTCATGGGCCCAGCCGCTCCGCGGCATGTGGGATCTTCCTGGACCGGGGCACAAACCCGTGTCCCCTGCATCGGCAGGTGGACTCTCTTCCCTGCGCCACCAGGGAAGCCCTCACTGTAGTTTTAATGTGCCTTTCCCTAATAATTAATGGTGCTGAGCATTTTTCTATGGATTTATTTAAGTATCCAAATCTTTTGCCCTTTTAAAAATTGGGATGTTTTCTTATTATTGAATTTTGAAAGTTCTTTGTACATTTTGATTACTAGTCTTTGTCAGATATATCATATATGATATATATCTTGGGATATATCAACACACACCCACCCACACACATATATATATACATACACATATACATATATATATCAACACATATATATCTTGGGAGATGTATTTTCTCCCAAGCTGTGCCTTGTCTTTTCATTCTCTTAAATAACTTTTTGTTTTTATCAGAGGATGCATGACCTAGTTTCTTGTGTCTCTTCCCTTTTTTCTGTTATGCTCACTTCCTCAACCCAGCCTTTGAACATAATATAAACGAGAACTTGGGCTAGCTCACTACCCAACCTTCTTCTTCCCTTCTCCCCATAATTAGAGAGCCTAAATTGCTCCTGAGTAGTTTTTGGATTCTGTAATTGTTCATTCACTGAAACATTATATCTATTAAAACACCGAACTTCCCCTGCAAATATGGGAATTAACCCTTCATAAACATTAAAATTCAAAGATAAATGTTTATGATTTGGGCCTGGATGGGTACATGTTTAGATTATGAAGGGGAAAAAAGTCATACTTCACTGTTTCCCAGCCTAATTTATTTAAACAATAATCCAAAGTTAAAACTGAGAGGCAAAAGTGTGTCCCCCTCTAGTTCAATCAACCCTTCAGTCTTTTTTTTCCTTCTCATTAAGAAAACAGACAAACAAACAAAAACCTTTATTGATTTATTCTTTGTGCCAGGCATGGAGCTAGGCAGTGGGGACAAAGATATGGATAAGACTCACTTCCTGCCTTGAGGACTCAGATCATGGGGGAGGTAGACCCTTTAACTGATCATTATTCAACACTTTGTTAAGTGTTATGGTGGAGGCATAATCCAGGTCTATTGAGAACCTGATAAATGTTGGCTCTGCTTTAAATGCTTTACACCTGTTAACCGTTTAATCCTCTTACAATCGTTTGAGTTTGGTACAATAATTCTCCCCCTTTTACAGATGAGGAAGCTGAGGCACAGGAAGGTTACAGTCACACAGGTAGAAAGTGATGGAAGTATGTCCAAAATAGTATGGAATTACAGAGAAGGGAGGACTACCTCTGCCTGAGGTGCTTGAGGAAAACCTAGCTGGGCCTTCAAAGGATGATGAACTTTGAAAGAGAAGGGGAAAAGTTTTCCAGCACTTCTGCAAGGGGGAAGCACTAATGGTTAAGGCACAGAGCTTGTGAAGGAGAATGTGGGGATCTGGGAAACAGCAAGTAGAGGGTCTCTGCCTTCTGCTCCAGGGCTGCAGAAGGCAGAAAATGTCTCCATTTTTCATTGTTATGCACAGTCGGGGATCATAAAGGATCACAGACTTTGAGGGGCTGGCAGGAACCTTGGATCTTTTCCACTGTTTCAGTTATCTGGGTAAGGAGACTGAGACCCAGAGAGCTCCAGTGATTTTCCTAAATTCCCAGGGCTGAGAACACCACTCTTTTCTTTTTTTGTTGCTGTACTAATGCAAGGGAATCTGTGAGCTGAGTGATTAGGTGTGTGTGTGTGATGCGGGCAGTGTTCCAGAGCATCAGATCTCGGTATCACCTTGGCTGTGGTTATCGGCCCCAGGGCTGGTCTCAGCTTCTGTTCCGATTTCTGAGGAAGCCACCTGCTGGCACTGGCCCCAAGACTCAAGGTCACTGACCTTCCTGTTTCTAACTTTTTTTGGGTCTTGCTGGCCACCTGCTGACCTGCCGGTTAGTGGCTGTGTAGATTGATCTGTCTGACCTTAAGTCATCCTCAGACAGCCGGGAAGGACAAGTTCATTCCCCCTTTTTGGGGTGGGATGGCATAGTTTCTACTTCTTTTCTTTAATCTTTACCTGTTTCCTCTTCTAAATGCAAAGCAACAGAAAAATTCCCGCTTCATATGCACGACTCGGGTTTGGCATTCAATTTGCTATTTTAGGGAAAAAGCTTCTGACATTTCTTATTCTTCTGTGATTCACTCATGTGACTAGCAAGGTTATCAGAATTTATGGATAAAAATGAAGTTGATGATATAGTAAATGAGAAGGAAGCCAGCACAAAATAATATGAAGTGCACTGTTTTTCTGTGCGTTTCTATATACTGAAAAAAGTTTGAAAAGAAATATGTGAAAATGTTAGGTTAGAGTATGTTGATGATCTCTCTTTTTTTTGTTTCTGTATTTTCTAAATTTTTTGCTATGTACCTGTATTATTCATGAACGCAGAAAAACAAGAAATAAAAATCTTTGGGGGGTAAGTTACTAATATCAAACAAAGCAAATAGCTCAAACGCACACCTGTGATAGTCTTTCATAGAACTAGGGTGACTAATCCATTCTCTGATTTTCCTTGTTAGCCCAAGATTTCATTATTTTGCAGCATAAGTTGTTTATATCTAGTTCCTTAAGGCGGGGAGGTAGGTGGATGAGTAAGCAAATTTCAACGCCAGTAAAACAGGGCGTGCAGCCTTTTTCCCTTGTCCCTTTGTCTCCCGGCCCCTGTGTTCCCAGTCTTTTGTTGTTCTCCGCGCGGACTTAGATTCAGGATTTAAAGAAAAACAAGTGCCAGCCCTCCGCGCGCCCTCTGGTGTCCCAGTGAGGTATAGCCAGACAGTAACCCACAAAGATCACGGCCATTTCACACTGCGGTCTCCCCACAGCGTGATGCCGCAGACGAGAATGTCTGGAATCTTAGAGGAAGGAGTCACACACCAACAAGCCTGACAGGTTTAGTCTTTGAAGCCATAGGTGTGGAAAGTGATTCTTAAAAGACAAAGTCGGCATCTGGGTATTTAAAAAAAATCTTGTAATAAAGTAAATTCTCAAAGGATTTGGCACAGGTTTCTGGGTTCTAAAACTAGGAAAGTCAAATTTTGTTCTATAATTAAAATATAAATCAGTACTTCGGATTGAGTGCAAATAAATTAGATGAAAGGGGTCTGGATACCTAGGCTTCAGCTTGACTGGTGATAATGATTTCTGCCACTTTGAGCTTTGTCAATATAACGTGAGAGTTGATACTGAAGGACCTTTTTGTCTATAATTTACTTTTTTTTTTTTTCCCGGTACGCAGGCCTCTCACCGCTGCGGCCTCTCCCGTTGTGGAGCACAGTCTCCGAACGCGCAGGCCCAGCGGCTATGGCTCACGGGCCCAGCCGCTCCGCGGCACGTGGGATCCTCCCAGACCGGGGCACGAACCCGTGTCCCGTGCATCGGCAGGTGGACTCTCAACCACTGCGCCACCAGGGAAGCCCTATAATTTACTTCTTTGTAAACATCAAACCACATGTTTTTTAAAAGTATATTTCCACTAAAAAGCAAACGAACCAACCAATGTAGACAAAGAATATTTTTGTTTTAAGTGTTTAAGGATTGATGGGGTCCCAGGCTTTACAGTCTTACTTGAATAGGTGTTGGGAAGACAAAACTTTACTTCTACCTTCTTGGGGTCTCTGTTGGGCCTGAGAATTAAATTGACATAAGACATATTTAGGGGAGAAAAGTATACAGATTTTACATATATCTGGGAACCCCCATAGGAAAATGAAGAACATAGAAGTGGCAAAATCTGAATATTTTTATACTAGGTTGAACAAAGAGAGGCAACTGTGGACAAGGAATCAAAATACATGGGGAGGCCAAAGGAAGATGGGAGTTATTTTAACAAGGTTTATTTGTACAGAATTCTCTTGGCCTTGACACCTCATCTCTGGTGATAAGAATGTTTCTTTCCTCCTGGTATAGGGAGGTCATGTTTTCACATGGAGTTTTACCCCTTGCTTTCAAGAAGAAAAAAGGGGAGGTCAGAGCTCCTTTTTCTCGTGTTGTTTTTCAAGTAAAAATCTCAAAATAGTACTTATTTGGGGTGGCATATGGTGAAATAGTATGAAACTACATAGTATGAAATTCAAAAAGTTCTGAAGGGTATGCAGAGGAAAGTCTCTCTCCCATCTTTGACCCACAGCTACAATTCTCAAGTGATGTTAGGAGTGGTCTGGCAGCTCAGCAAGGTTGTCAAGAGCTCTAGGTTCTTTCTTCTCATTCCTCTGGGTTTTCTTCTGTGCAACCCACAGCAAATTGATTTTTCTTTTCATGATTGTCACCTCATGGTTACAAGATAGCTGCTGCAGCTCCGGGCATTATGGCCACTTTCAACGTTGGAGCATGAGGAGAGGCAGCTCCAGTAAACTCTCCTTTTGAATTTGTCCCTTAAGAAAGCCTCTCCAGAAGTACTCTGACCATTGTTTCCCTATGTTTCTCTAAGCCCTATTGGGTCACCAGCAGTCTGGGAAAGTGACTACCTGGTACAAATGAGTAGTGATTACAATATAGGTTTTGGTATTCTAGTGTTCTGTGCTATTAATAAGAACTGAAATCTGTTAGTATAATACTGTTTTTCCTTAATTTAACAATATGTTTTAATCAGTTTTATGTCTGGAGATATGCCTGGAAATTACATACTGCATTAAAATTTCAAATCAAACAAAGGTGCATATGTTTTGAAAGCATTCTGACTACATCCTTCCTCTATTTCAAGTTCTTTCAAGACATCTTACTACTGACTTAATTCCAGTTTTCCTCATAATTAAAGAGGTTGAGTGTCTTTTCATATGTATCTGTCATTTGTACTTTCTCCAGAGCTAGTTTGGTCTGACTTTTCTTCCAGAGTTTCCTGGTGAAATTATTTTAGAACAGCAACTGAGATGATGGTGACATCATCATGATCTCAGGATTACTAGGAGTGACCATATTTCCCACTTGGCTTGGGACAGTCCTAGCTTGTGCCTGTTTGTCCCACTGTATTTTATTAACAGCAGTCCACTCACTTTCAAAAGTGTCTCAATTTGGATGAAAAACTATATGGTATCTATTACTTAAAATATACATCAGAATGCCACAGTTGCCATTATGTTCTGGAATTTCAATCAGTAGGTGCAGGATTATCATGAAGGCTGGAGTTTGGTGGCTTCATTCGATGTTGTATCGCCAGAGCCCAGAACAGTGCCTAGCAGAGAGTAAGTGCTTAATAAATAAGAATGAGTCAATAAATAAACTTAGTGCTTAGAACTTGGCCCATTGCCGCCTGAGCACCTGGACTCAGTTAGCAAGGAACATGGAGGAATGATTTTGGGGTGTAAACTAATGGTGCCTGCCAAAACATGCAGTTTAGATTTTGATAGATATTGTCAAATTGTTCTCTACAGGGATTGAGCCAGTTTACACTCCCACCAGCAATATGTGAGAGCATCTGTTTCTCTAACCTCCATCCACATGGTGTTATCAAAATTTGTATCTGCCAATCTGGTAGTTTTAATTTGCATTTCCCTTATTATGGAGAAGGTTGAGCATATTTTCATATGTTTAAAAGCCATTTGGAATTCCTTGCCTGGCAACTGTCTGTTCATATCCTTTGCCCATTTTCGATTGAGTTATTGGTCTCTTTCTTATTGATTTGTAGGAATGCAAATAGTTGTTTCCAGTTTTTCATGTCTTTTGAGTTTGTTTTTGGTGTTTTTTGTTTGTTTGTTTGTTTTTTTCCTGAGCAGAATTTAAAAAAATGTATTCAGACATAGCTTTCCTTTTATAGCTCCTATGTTTTATATCATGCTCACCAAGGCTTTCCCTACTCCTAGATTAGAAAATCATCCTTCTGTATTTTCATCTCGTACTTTTAGGTTTTCATTGTTTCACATGTCAGTCTTGACCCACCTGTAGTTTATTTTGGTGTAAGATTTGAGGTATTCCAAAAGAGTTCCCAGATCCAATTCCAATTTGTGTGTGGAGGCTTCCCCACACCAACAAGCAATTCTTGGATGCCTGCCGGGTGTCTGAGAATTCAACTCAGTTCTGACACTGTTGACCTGGAGACGGAACAAGATTCCACAGGTAAAGGGCTCAGTCCCACAAGATGCAAGCCCAGGTTGTTACCTGTGCTTCTGACCAACCTGTTATAAATTGGAGGTTCCAATGACCCCCTCCTAGGGGTTAATTAATTTGTTAGAATGGCTCACAGAACTCAGGAAAACCCATTTACTCACTAGATTACCAATTTATTATAAAAGGATATTAAAGGATACAAATCAACAGCCAGATGAAGAGATACATAGGGTGAGGTATGGGGAAAGGGTGTGTAGCTTCCATGCCCTCTCCAGGGGGGCCTCTCTCCCCAATCTCCACCTAGTCATCAACCCTGCAGTTCTTTAGACCCTGTCTTTCTGGGTTTTTATGGAGGCTTCATTACACAGGCACGACTGACTAAATCATTGGCCACTGACGATTGATTCAACCTCCAGCTCCTATCTCTTCCCTGGAGGTTAGGGGCGTGAGACTGAAAGTTCCAACCCTCTAAGCACATGGTTGGTTCTCTTGACAACCGGCCCCCACCCTTGGGAGGAATCCAGAAGTCACCTTTCCTGAAGCCTTTTCAGGGACTGAGGACAAGAGACCAAATATCCCGTTGCTCTTGCTGCTCAGGAAATTCCAAGGGTTTTGGGAGCTGTGAGCCAGGAAGTGTGGATGGAGACCAAATATATATGAGACATGTATAAATCATAATATTGCAGGTATGAATCCAATCTAATATTGTTTACTGAATATTCCACCTTTTTCTCATAATGGAGACTCTAAAGCGTTTCTGGATTTTAGGGACTCCATTTCCTATACCAGTACTTTTAACATTCTAGTAAATTCTAGGGAAGGCATTCAAGGGCAAAGCAGTCAGGATGAAAAGTTAATCTTTAGTTTCATGTCTTTACACCGTTGATTTTCTAATAACACTACCTTTTGCTAAGCACTTATGTGTGAAGTATAATACACACAGAAGGCAGTATAAAATATATATGTAGGGTTTAAGAATACTGATAAAATGACACTTGTGTCCCTGTTACCTGGGTTAACAAGTGAAACATTGCAGTGACTTGAAATTCACTGTGTGCTCTTCTTTAATCAAATTCTGCACCCTCCTCCTCAAGAGGTAACCATTAGCCTGATTATTTTTTGGTAATTATCCCTTGCTTTGCTTTATACTTTTACCTTAGGTAATATATTGCTCATATATATATATATATATATATTTAAATATGTGGTTTTCTTTTTTTTTTTGAAGATGTTGGGGGTAGGAGTTTATTAATAAATTAATTTATTTTTGCTGTGTTGGGTCTTCGTTTCTGTGGGAGGGCTTTCTCTAGTTGTGGCAAGCAGGGGCCACTCTTTATCGCGGTGCGCGGGCCTCTCACTATCGTGGCCTCTCCTGTTGCAGAGCACAGGCTCCAGACGCGCAGGCTCAGTAGTTGTGGCTCACGGGCCTAGTTGCTCCATGGCATGTGGGATCCTCCCAGACCAGGGCTCAAACCCGTGTCCCCTGCATTAGCAGGCAAGCTCTCAACCACTGCGCCACCAGGGAAGCCCTATTGCTCATATTTTTGACAACTGAGTAGCAAGCACAACCATTGTGGCAGGTTCTCAGAGGATAAGCTACAGTTCCCTGAGTCAAGTTTGTCTTTAGTGCTTCTGAGAGAATCCAAGAGCTCCTTCTGGAAAGTCAGGGGTCATATCAAGAGTGAGTTCTGGGAAACACAGGATATGCCACAGTTGGACCATCTGCTGTAGTTTGGGTCAGGTGACAGACATCTGCAGAAATATAGTCAGGCGATGGATGGCTCTCTATCTGATGCTTTCCTGCCTCTATGGCCCCTCTTCTACTCTCTAGAGGAAATCAAAACTGACCCCTTCTGTGGGGTGAAGGGAATTTCCTCAGCTCATCCAAACAGCAGGCCATGGTGAGTGTATTAGTTTTCTATTGCCATGTAACAAATTCCCACAAATGTAACAGCATCAATCCTTCTCAAACTCTTCCAAAAAATGGCAGGGGGAGAAACACTCCCAAATTCATTCTATGAAGCCACCATCACCCTGACACCAAAACCAGAAAAACATAACACATAAAAAGAAAATTATAGACCAGTATCACTGATGAACATAGATGCAAAAATCCTGAACAAAATACTAGCAAACAGAATCCAACAACACATTAAAAGGATCATACACCATAATCAAGTGGGATTTATCCCAGCGATGCAAGGATTCTTCAACATAACCAAATCAGTCAATGTGAGACACTGCATTAACAAATTAAGGAATAAAAACCATATGATCATCTCAATAGATGCAGAAAAAGCTTCTGACAAAATTCAACACCCATTTATGCTAAAAACTCTCCAGAAAATGGGCATAGAGGAAACCTACCTCAACATAAAAAAGGCCATATGTGACAAACCCACAGCAAGCATCATACTCAATGGTGAAAAACTGAAAGCATTTCCACTAAGATCAGGAACAAGACAAAGATGTCCACTCTTGCCACTCTTATTCAACATAGTTTTTGAAGGCCTAGCTGCAGCAATCAGAGAAGAAAAAGAAATTAAAGGAATACAAATTGGAGAAGAAGAAGTAAAACTGTCACTGTTTGCAGATGACATGATACTATACATAGAGAATCCTAAAGATGCCACCAGAAAACTACTAGAGCTAATCAATGAATTTGGTAAAGTTGCAGGATGCAAAATTAATGCACAGAAATCTCTTGCATTCTTGTACACTAATGATGAAAAATCTGGAAGAGAAATTAAGGAAACACTCTCATTTACCACTGCAACAAAAAGAATAAAATACCTAGGAATAAACCTACCTAGGGAGAAAAAAGACCTGTATGCAGAAAACTGTAAGACACTGATGAAAGAAATTAAGGGTGATACAAACAGATGGAGAGATATACCATATTCTTGGACTAGAGGAATCAATATTGTGAAAATGACTATACTGCCCAAAGCAATCTACAAATTCAAAGCAATCCCTATAAAATTACCAGTGGCATTTTTTACAGAACTAGAACAAAAAAATCTTAAAATTTGTATGGAGACACAAAAGACCCCGAATAGCCAAAGCAGTCTTGAGGGGTAAAAGTGGAGCTGGAGGAATCAGACTCCCTGACTTCAGACTATACTACAAAGCTACAGTAATCAAGACAATATGGTAGTGGCACAAAAACAGAAACATAGATCAATGGAACAAGATAGAAAGCCCAGAGATAAACCCATGCACCTATGGTCAACTAATCTATGACAAAGGAGGTAAGGATATACAATGGAGAAACGACAGTCTCTTCAATAAATGGTGCTGGGAAAACTGGACAGCTACATGTAAAAGAATGAAATTAGAACACTACCTAACACCATACACAAAAATAAACTCCAAATGGATTAAAGACTTAAATGTAAGACCAGACACTATAAAACCCTTAGAGGAAAACATAGGAAAAATACTCTTTGACATAAACCACAGCAAGATCTTTTTTGACCCACATCCTAGAGTAATGGAAATAAAAACAAAAATAAACAAATGGGACTTAATTAAACTTAAAAGCTTTTGCACAGCAAAGAAAACCATAAACAAGACAAAAAAGACAACCCTCAGAATGGGAGAAAATATTTGTAAATGAAACGATGGACAAAGGATTAATTTCCAAAATACACAAACAGCTCATGGAGCTCAATATCAGAAAAGCAAACAATCCAATTAAAAAATGGGCAGAAGACCTAAATAGACATTTCACCATGGAAGACACACAGATGGCCAAGAGGCACATGAAAAGATGCTCAACATCACTAACTATTAGAGAAATGCAAATCACAACTACAATGAGGTATCACCTTATGCCAGTCAGAATGGCCATTATCAAAAAATCTAGAAACAGTAAATGCTGGAAAGGGTGTGGTGAAAAAGGGACCCTCCTGCACTGTTGGTGGTAATGTAAATTGATACAGCCACTATGGAAAACAGTATGGAGGTTCCTTAAAAAACTAAAAATAGAACTACCATATGACCCAGCAATCCCACTAATGGGCATATACCCTGAGAAAACCATAATTCAAAAAGAGACATGTACCACAATGTTCATTGCAGCTCTATTTAGAATAGCCAGGACATGGGACCAACCTAAATGTCCACTGACAGATGAATGGATAAAGAAGATATGGCACATATATACAATGGAATATTACTCAGCCATAAAAAGAAACAAAATTGAGCTATTTGTAGTGAGGTGGATGGACCTAGAGTCTGTCATACAGAGTGAAGTAAGTCAGAAAGAGAAAAACAAATACTATATGCTAACAAATATATATGGAATCTAAAAAAAAAAAGGTACTGATGAACCTAGTTGCAGGGCAGGAATAAAGAGATAGATGTAGAAAATGGACTTGAGGATATGGAGTAGAGGGACGAAACTGGGGAGAAGTGAGAGTAGCATCGACATACATTCACTACCGGGTGTAAAATAGTTGGCTGGTGGGAAGCAGCAGCATAGCACGGGGAGATCGGCTCGGTGCTTTGCAATGACCTAGAGGGGTGGGATAGGGAGGATGGGAGGGAGGCTCAAGAGGGAGGGGATATGGGGACATGTGTATGCATATGGCTGATTCGCTTTGTTGTATAACAGAAACTAACAGTATTGTGAAGTAATTATACTCAAATAAAGATGTATTAAACACACACACACATACACACATTTATTATCCCACAGTTTCCACAGGCCAGGAATTCAGCACATTTTAGCTGGCTTCTCTGCTTACAATATCATAAGGCTGAAATCAAGATGTCGATTGGCTGTATCCTCACTTGGAGGCTTGGTTGGAGAAAGCTCCATTTCCATGCTCCCTCTGGTTGTTAGCAGAATTCATTTCCTTGCAGCTGTAGGACTGAAATCCCCATTGGCTTGCTGGCTGTCAATGAGGACTGCTCTCAGCTCTTAGAGGTGGCCCTCAGGTCCTTCAGCACTTGGGATTAAAGGCAGTGTCTCATTTTAGGTTGCTGAGATTTTCAATGGCTTGCCGGGCCTGTAAATCACTGCTTCCACTGGCTTCTCCTCTGACCTTCACACCCTCAACCCTTAGTTTGTATAAGCTTCTGATTCTCTCTATTAAAACGCTTCTATTTGTGTCCCTAGAGTGGCTTCTGTTTTCTTGGCCGAACTCTGACTGATACAGTTGTTTTGCTTTCAGCATTGCTGTTTGGATTTGAAACCATTTTGTTTCCAATATGGAATATATGAGACCCTTTTTTCTTCTCTGGAGGCTGGTAGAATCATCTCTTGGACCCTCAGTGTTTTGAAATTCCACAATAGTGTGTCATGGGTGGTTCTGGTTTTATCCATGGGGTATGGCTTCCAGAGCGTCCTTTCAATCTGGTGATTTATGCCCTGCGGTTCTAGGACATTTTTCTGAATTGATTATTTTCTTCTGTTTCTTTTCTCTGTCTTTTATCTTTCTGGAGCTCCTATTATCTGGTTGTTGGACTTCTTGGGTTAGTTCTTTAATTTAAAATTTTTCTCATAGCATTGTCTTTTTGCTCCATTTTGGGGAGATTTCTACAAATTTATCCTCTGGTTTTTAAATCTGTTAGCATATTTTAAATTTCCAAGTGTTCATTCTTTTATTGAAGTGTAGTTGATTTACAATGTGTTAATTTCTGCTATGCAACAAAGTGATTTAGTTATATATATACATACATTATTTTTCATACTCTTTTCCATTATGGTTTGTCACAGGATATTGAATATGGTTCCCTGTGCTCTACAGTAGGACCTTGTTGTTTATCCATTCTATATAGAATAGTTTGCATCTACTAACCCCAAACTCCCAGTCCATCCCTTCCCCCCCGCCTTGGCAACCACAAGTCTGTTCTCTATGTCTGTGAGTCTGTTTCTCTTTTGTAGATAAGTTCATTAGTGTCATATTTTAGGTTCCACAAAGAAGTGATATCATATGGTATTTGTCTTTTTCTGACTTACTTCATCAAGTGCTCGTTCTTATACTCAGATTATACTTTTATTTTTTTTTTCAGATTATATTTTTAAAGTAGCTTTTAGTTTTTTTTTTTTTTTTTTGCGGTGCGCGGACCTCTCGCTGTTGTGGCCTCTCCCGCTGCGGAGCACAGGCTCCGGACGCGCAGGGTCAGCGGCCATGGCTCACGGGCCCAGCCGCTCCGCGGCATGTGGGATATTCCCGGACCAGGGCACAAACCCGTGTCCCCTGCATCGGCAGGCGGACTCTC
This sequence comes from Aethalodelphis obliquidens, assembly GCF_003676395.1. NCBI lineage: Eukaryota > Metazoa > Chordata > Mammalia > Artiodactyla > Delphinidae > Aethalodelphis > Aethalodelphis obliquidens. Next base: position 42,150,266 of record NW_020837952.1, on the reverse strand, counting down.
AACCACTGCGCCACAGGGAAGCCCTCTAGTTCTAGTTTTATGAAAGCAAAATATTTTCTTTTCTCTTTGAGAACGTTAGTCTCAATTTTCCTCTCCTTTCTGTTTCCTTCAAGTTCCTTCTCCTTCTGTTTGTTTGGTTCCCAGTGTTTACGCTAGGGGCTTTTCTCAGATCATTGGAAATCCTGGATTGTCTGCTCCTGATTGAGTGAGACCCCAAAATAATAATTTGCAGTTTTGAGAGTATGGGTAACTTGTTCACTTTAGGAGCCTCACTGTAGGTGTCCTGAATGATTAACCTCCATCCCTTTGACGGTATCTTTAGTTCTTTCTTCTTGGGCTACTTAGATTACTTGGAAAGCGTTTCAGTTATCTGTCTGGAGGATTAAGATCTGTTTGCCAATGTTTTGGGAGCCAAATAAGGAAAGAGAGCTGAGGGTCTCAGCATTCAGCCTTCAGTGAACACACCGTTACTTAATACACCTGATTTCAGTACCGTATCCATAATTTAAACAGTCCTCAAGTCCAGAGAACACTATTTTACCTTCTCTAGTGAATAAACCATCAGTTTTTTGCTGGTGTTGGAAACGGGCATTGATCTAGCTGTGTGGAATGAATAAATTGTTCCAGCGGGTTAACTGCTGCCTCCTTATTTTACCATCTTTTTCCATCTCCAGTACCAGAGGTCTCTGGTACTACCAGTTCCTGAAACCTTTGAGGATTCTGATGTGTTGTTTCTCAGCTTTCCTCATTGCCAGCTTAGGATTCAACTCTATTGGGTCTGCCATTGATTACACCTCATCCATCTGTTTTCTAGTTTCCAGCACTTTTTTTTTTTGCTATTGTCTTTTCTTTTGTTCTCGCAGACCTTGTGGATTTATTTTATTATTATTATTTTTTAAGTCCTTCAGAGTCACAGGATGGCTGCTGCCAACTCTATCACATCCATGCATTATAGCATTCAAAATAGGAAGACAGAGGTTTTTACCAGGAAGATAAATTGCTCCAAAGTTAGACCACCCCTCAGTCTGATTGATCAGATTTGTGTGCCCACCACGTGTCCACCCCTAAATCAAGCAAAAGGGAAGGGAAACCAACAGGGTTCATTAGTTGTGGTTGGGGGGAGAGCCCGCCATCTTGGAGCATGTTTGTGCCATATGCCTGCACAAACTGGGAGCTCTGTGAGCAAGTAATAAGGAAAAAGGGCTGTTAAGTAGGCAATCAACATTTGTTACCATATTTCTGGTACAAGCACACCACATGTAATATTGAAGACTGTTGATTAGTTGACAATCAGTGGGCAAAATCAGATTAAAATGTTTTGAATGTCTCACAATTACATAACATCATTTAAGGTGCAGTGATCAATCCATCAGTAGAACAGAGGTAGAGGATAAGGATTATATTTTATAAGAATGAAATACTGACAAGATTTAGCAAAAGTTTCAGAGTTTGGCTTTAGGAATAAAGTTAAGACAATGGAGTAAGAGTTTGATTAAATTCACAGCTAGAACCAGATATATCACATCAATATTAATAGCGAAAAAGCCAAGAAAGAAAATATTTCCAAAGGGGAAAATAGTACATCTGAAATTTTGGGGGGATTTCTGCTTATGAAAGAAATGGTTCTCAGTTGGTGAAAAAGTCAGTAGACCTCTCTATATAGCTAAGGAGGTTAGCTAGTCCTGCTGCTTTTGATGAATTATTCGAAAGCTCACCCACTTAGAAAAAGCTGTGTGCATTTAAAATAAATCATTAATGATAAAATTGATTGTAGTTTGTGAAAAACCAAACAAACAGGTATGTGTGGTTCCTTTTGAAATATTTGTTCTCAAGTTCTGAAGGAATTGTGCCAGTTGGGTTTTTAGTCCCATGTAACAGAAGTTATTCTAGCCAGTTTCAGCAGAAACATAATTTATTAAGGTCTAACTGATAGCTCAGAGAAACTCTGGGAGGGTCAGAGTCAGGCTTGGTGGCCTCACAACCAGAAGCAAAGGACGAGTTGGCTACGCTGACTACTCCATCACAGCGTCAGCCACTGAAGACCCTGTTAGAGCGCCCTCTACTGCTGTCTGCCGTGAAGACCCGCACTGGGACGTCTGCCGCCTCCCACCTCCCATGTTGGGCACCTCCACCTCCACCCTTCCCAGAAGAATAATTCTGTACACTGCCTGTTTCCTCCAATTGTTCTGCAAATTGAATTTACATATGGGTGTATCTGATTAGTAGAGCCTATGTCACACGTCAGCACCGTGGCTGCAAGAGAGGCCAAGAAAGCGAGTTTCTGATTTCTGCCTTTGAGAGTGGGACTCATAACGTGGGAAATTTGCCAAACATGGGAAGAATGTACAATAGATGCAGGGCCGCCGTGAAGAGCGCGTATGCCAAATGGAAAGAGAATAGACAGAGCTAAGAACGTGGACTCTGGAGTCAGATGGACCTTAGTTCAAGGAGAGCTCCACAGCTTCCCCTACGTTCACTCTGGGTCAGCTACTCATGGCTGTTTCCTTATATGTAAAATACAGATAATGATAATGATGGCATCACACTGGTGCTATTAAGGTTAAACGAGGGAAAGCTTAAAGCATTTAACCTAGTGCCTGGTGCAGGTACATGGTGAACACTCATTACAAGTTCATATTGTTTTTGTTGATGTTGTTGGTATTACTGTTGTTGATGTAAAAGGACAATCAAAGCTGAGGATATAAAAATGAATCTTTGTAGAAACCATTTGATAGTTTCTGTCCCAGGAATTAGTTTCAGTATTAAACTTACATCCCCCATTTCCGGTGTAAAAACCAAACAACCACCAAGAAGGGTTAGTACCAATGTCCTGATAAATTATAAATGCTTCAGTCATTCTCACCATTTTCTTGTGCCTCCCCCACCCCTTTATTTGTCCACTCTTACAGTCACAGAATGCCAGTTATAAGTCAACACATGCCCTCTTAAAAATCAAAGTATAGGGACTTCCCTGGTCGTCCAGAGGTTAAGACTCTGCCTTCCAAAGCAGGGGGCACGGGTTTGATCCCTGGTCAGGGAACTAAGATCCCACATGCTGTGTAGGGCGGCCAAAAAGTAAAAAAAAAAAAAATCAAAGTATAAAAAGAACAGCTCAATGTATGTTGATATCGACAATGTTATGTTTAGTGTTTCTTGCTGGAGGGGGTCTTCTATATGTGCATATGTTGACAAATAGGCTTGATAAAAATTTTGGCTGAGAAAAGGATATTAACTTATATAAACATCCCTGAGAAGTAAAAGTTTAGTGGATGTATTGTGAGAGTATACCATCACAAAAAAGAACTAGGATGGGGCAGTGGAATCCTCTCCATGACCAGATTTCACTATTTTTAGATGAATGGTGAAAATATGGTTTTATTATGCTACGTAAGCTTTTCTGCATGTGCTACACAGCTGACTCTCTTGGAGTGTAGTGGGCAGTTTTGGAGTCACAGGGTTGGCAAGCAAATCTCTGCTCTGCCATTTTTTAGCTGAGTAACTGTTTTGAGCCTCAGATTTGGCATCTGTAAATGAAAATAAAATATGCTGCTTTCAGGGTTCTTGTGAATTAAATGAAGGCTTAGTATGTTTGGTGCTTAGTAAAGTGTCTGACGCGTAATGTGCATTAGCCACACATGATGAAGTTGTACATTGACAAAGGAGAAAGGTAGCAGAAATAATTTTAAAAAATTAAATTGGGACTTGACTTTCATTGTACTGCATTAGCTGTTTATACAGAATTCGCTTTGTTAATTAGTTTTAGGCTGGCAACATTATTTTAGTTTCCCCTGTGTCTTAGTCAGTTTGGGCTGCTATAACAGAATACCATAAACTGGGTGGCTGATAAACAACAGAAATTTATTTCTCAGAGTTCTGGAAGCTGGGAAGTCCAAGATCAAGATTGTGGCAGATCTGATGTCTGGTGAGAACACTCTTCCTGGTTCACAGATGGCTGTCTTCTCTCTCTGTCTTCACATGATAGAAGGGGTGAGGGAGCTCTCTGGCGTTTCTCTTATCAAAGCACTACCCTCATGCCCTAATCACCTCCCAAAGGCCCCACCTCCTAATACCATTGCATTGGAGGTTAGGTTTTAACATGTGAATTTTGGGGGGAGCACAAACATTTTGTCTATAGCCCTCTGGATACTGTTGGACCTGTGGTCTGGTTTTCAATTGCTGCAGAACAAACCCTTGTAAAACTTAGTGGCGTAAAATAACAACAATTTTATTAAGCTCCCAGATTCCATGGGTCAGGAATCGCTAACAGGGGACTGTAGAGATGGCTTGCTTCTGCTCCACAATGCCTGGGGCTTCGGGTGGGAAGACTTGAATAGCTAATGATGACTCAGAAGGTGAGGGGCTGGAATCATCTGGAGACTTTTTACTTACATGTCTGGTACCTGGGCTGGGCTTAACTGAAATTGTCACCTGGAGCATCTACACTTGGCCTCCCCATGGGGCTTGGGCTTGTTACAGGAGGGTGAGTGGCTTCCAAGACAGAGTATCCAGACAGCGAACAATCGAAGTGTAACCAGGGGAAAGTTACATAGCCTTTCTGATTTAGTCTCAGAAGTCACAAAGCCATCACTTTTGCTACATTCTGTCGGTATAAGTGAATCACCAAGGCCAGCCTAGATTCAGGGGGAGGGGAATTAGGCTCCACTTCCTGATGGTGGAGTGGCCAGGTCACATTGCAGAAGAGCATGCGGGATAGATGTTATTGAGGCCTCTTTGGAAAATGCAATCTCCCAGAGGCTGAGCACGTTTCAGCCTGGCATGAAAGTTTGGTCCATGTAAAAATGTTCCAGATATGTCATTAAACAAGAAAAGCAGATTATAGAACAGCGTGTACAGTACAATTCTATTTTTGTTTAAAAATATGCAGGGACTTCCCTGTTGGTCCAGTGGTTGAGACTCTGCGCTTCCACTGCAGGGGGCGCGGGTTTGATCCTTGGTTGGGGAACTAAGATCCTGCATGCCATGTGGTGTGGCCAAAAAATATATATATATGTGTGTGTGTGTGTGTGTACATATATATGTGTGTGTACATATATATATACACACACACACGCACAAAACTCTGTATGTGTGTGCATGTGTGTGTGAATGCATGCATGTGTATGTCTATGGGTGTGTCAAGGCCACAGAAATTGGGTGTGCTAGTAATATGACTTAATTATTTTCTAAAACGCAATTTTTGACTACTAGCTCCATACTCCCACCCCCAGAGTCCATCCCTGCCCATTCTTCTGGATACAGAAAGTGGTACTTAGTTGCTTCCAGATGAACCCAGTTGACTTCAGTGGTTTCTCAGTCATTTCAGTCTTAAAGTTCCGACAGATTCAGGATTGTTTCCTCTCTGTATTCCTCTTGCCCCCCTGGAGTTGACGCTAACCCCTGGGGAGTGTTAAAAGAAAAACTGAGACATGTTAAACATTTTAAGAGTTTATTTGAGCAAAAATTGATTCGAATGGGGCAGTGCCAAACAGGAAGTGGTTAGGAGTGCTCTGTGGACAGGAGCCAGGGGCAGGACCTACAGAGAAGGTGCAGAAGCAAAGGAAGGAAATTATTTGGCTACAGCTTGAAGCCTAGATGGCTGTTTGTGATTGCTTGTCCTTAGCATTTTGGTTTCGTAACCTTGAGTCATTTACAGGCTTAGATTTTGGTTTGCTCACATTGGCCGCCATGACTTTACAGCCACCTCAGTCTAATGGCCTCCTCGTTTAATTGATTTAATGGGAGCTTGTGTAAATGCCACTTTAGCAGCAACAGGAAGGGGGTGCCTACTCTTTCATCTTGCCCACGACATCCTGCATCAGATGTCTTTCTGCCCATCTGTCAGCCTGAAGGCCCTGGCTTGGGTCCACCTGGTTTCCTGACGCTGGGTCTCTCTGGAGATGGGGCCTCATCCTCAACATTCCCCCAGGGCAGCAAATCATATCCTTACACTGTAGCAATTTCTTGTCTGGGCTGAAGGATAATCTTTTCTTCTGGGCTGTTCTTTTCATCTCTCAGCTTATTTCCGAGCACCGTTTGGGCCCTGGGGAGATTGTGCATGCTCTTGCAGGACAACCTGGGAGCCATGGAGATCCAGGGTGCCAACTAGGCTCCTTTAATACATGCATGTGCCCCTCTGCCCCTTCTTCTCTCTGATCGCTGCTCCTCTATACCTCACCAGCTTACACGCAACTCGTAGATCTTCTCAACTCTGGGCTCCCCAAATTTTAAAGGGTTTAAAAAATTTCCACCCATTCCAAAACTCCACCTTAAGGACTCTTGTATCTGCCAGGAATGCTTTTGGTTGTGAGAAACAGAGAACGTGGTGTATGGCAGCTTAAGTCAGTAAGGCTTTATTTTTCTCACAAGCAAGAGTTGTGCAATGACTCCATGATGTCCTTCATGTTCTGGGGCAGTGCTGTCCGACAGATATATAATGGGAGCTGCATACATAATTTAAACATTTATGGTAGCAACATTAAAAAGAGCAAAAGAAACAGGTTAAATTGATTTTAATGATATGTATTATTTAACCCAATATATCCCCAAACTTTCAATATGCAATCCGTATAAAAATTGTTAAGGAGATATTTTTACATTTTGGTGGTACTAAAATTCTTCAAAATTCGCTGTGTATTTTACACTCACGGCACATCTCTATTTGAACTCGCTGCATTTCAATTGCTTGATAGCCTCATGTAACGAGTGGCTACTTATTGGACGGTGTACATCTAGGGCCTTTATCTATTTGTTTGCTAACCTATCTTAGCCTGTGGCCTTGTTTCCTCATGGTTACAAACTGGCTGCTGCACACTAGGTATCAGTTCTGCACTTAAGGGAGGAAGAAGGAAAAGATGACATCTATATCAAGAAAGTGAAATATTTTCTAGAAATCTCTAGCAGACTTTTGCTCATATCTGATTAGCTGGTACTTTGTTACCTGGCCATGCCTTACTGCAAAGAAGGCTGGGAAAATGGCACCAGAGTAAAATTGGGGTTCTGAGAGTAAGAAAGAAAGAGGAAGATGGGTACCAGGGCACAGTCAGCAGAGTCCGTTGCAGGGCCCAGTTCCCCTACCACACTCTGCACTTGAGCCTCTTGCTTCCTCTCCTGACTCTCCTCCCATTTCCCAACTTAGAGGTTCTTCACCAGCCAGGGAGTGGGAAGTGGAGGGGGGGAGGGTCCAGGAAAAACTGTTTTCAACTATTTGCATATCTTTTCCAATCCTTTCTGTTTTACACTGCAATGTGACTTTTGGTCTTAAAAGAAAAAAAAAATGTGGTGTGTTCTCTTTGGTACCTCTGCTAAAAATCTCGAAAATAAAGCGTGCCCACCCATCTAGCTGGGGGCGGGGAGCAACAAACACAGAGTCTTAGAAAGCAAAGCAATTAATATTTTATAAGTCATCCTGCTACGTATGCGTAGGAAAGAGAACTATGTACATCTGGATGATGAGAAAATCATAGGAATGTTTTTCCATTTCTTTTTGTTTGTATTTCTAAGCTTTATGCTATGAAGAAGTATAATTTACTCATAGGATTAAAAATTTTGGTCCATTTAATCCAATTGTAGCAAATTGATGTTTTAAAAATATCAAATAATCCCAGGATATAACTTCAATTACTGTAATACAGTAGCACTCAATTAAATATTAGTATACATTGCCAATAGGATATTTAGGGAGTATATATATATATATTTTTAAAAATTAATTAATTAATTAATTTTTGGCTGTGTTGGGTCTTCGTTTCTGTGCGAGGGCTTTCTCTAGCTGAAATGAGACGGGGGCGTCTCATTGCGGTGGCTTCTCTTTTTTGCCGAGCACGGGCTCTAGGTGCGTGGGCTTCAGTAGTTGTGGCACGTGGGCTCAGTAGTTGTGGCTCGTGGGCTCTAGAGCGCAGGCTCAGTAGTTGTGGTGCATGGGCTTAGTTGCTCCGTGGCATGTGGGATCTTCCCAGACCAGGGCTGAAACCCGTGTCCCCTGCATTGGCAGGCAGATTCTTAACCACTGTGCCACCAAGGAAGCCCTCATTGATTGTTGTTTTAAGTTTCAGTAATGAGCAGGGTAGAAAGATTTTCATTATCATGAAAATTGTATTATAGTAATTTCCTTGCAGTTTGCTAATTATTTTTCCCACCTCAAATTCTTGAAAATGTGAAAACACTGTCCAATTCTTATTGTCTCAATAATGAGTGTTCTGAATAAATCTACTGCATTTATACAAAGTTTTAAAGTTTTGATAGTACAATATAAAATGGTCTAAGAGTAAAATGATTCAATTATGTTTTACACTTGTGCACTTCTTATGTGTGCAGCATTATGGAAACACAAAGTTTAATGAGACAATTGTCTAGTGTCAGTGTTTACAGTGTAGGCCCTTAAGGGGGAAATTTCATTGCGATTCCTTGTACCATTGTTAACTGCAAAAGATTGTCTCTGTTTTCCAGTGGGAAAAGGGACTGTCTTTTTTCCATTGTGTTGCAGGAGTGGGGTAGCTTTTTTATTTAATTAAAAAATTTTTTTTTATTGAAGTATAGTTGACATATGTAAACTATATTAGTTTCAAATGTATAATATAATGATCTGATATTTGTATATACTGTGAAATAATCACCACAATAAGTCTAGTTAGCATCTGTTACCATACAGAGTTAAAAGTTTTTTTTTCTTGTGATGAGGTCTTTTAAGATCTACTCTCTTAGTAACTTTCAAATATGCAATACAGTGTTCTTAGCTATAGTCACCATGCTGTGCATTACATCCCCGGGACTTAGTTATTTTATAACTGGAAGTGTATACCTTTTGATCCCCTTCACCCAGTTCTTCCACCCTCCACCCCCGCTGCCTCTGGCAACCACCAATCTGTTCTCTGTATCTATGAGCTTGGTTATTTGTTGTTGTTTTTTAGATTCCACATATAAGAGAGATTATACAGTATTTGTATCTCTCTATCTGACTTATTTCACTTAGCACAATGCCTTCAGGGACCAACCATGTTGTTGCAAATGGCAGGAATTCCTTCTTTTTTTATGGCTGAATAAAATTTCATTGTATACATGTACATACCACATCTTTTTAAAAATTGAAATATAGTTGATTCAGGGGGTTGAATCATTTTTTCGCTTTGTGAAAAGAAGCTATACAAAACACAACTCTGAGAGAGTGGCTCTAAGTCCACCCTTTTAAAACCAGTAGGTTTATACCCACTCAGGGGCAGGGCTGAGAGACTGTAGAAAACCATCCCTATATTCTGTGTCGACTCTAGCATGTGGCACCTGCTAGTTAGCCCTTGTGTATTGGTTCATACCTTTTAGGTGTTAAGGACCAGAAAGGTGAACTCAAACTTACCTAACCCAATAGAAAGTTTATTGGCTTATATCACTGTAAAACTGAGAGGTAGAATGGCCTTCAGGGTTAGTTTGCTATAGGAGCTCAGTGATGTCACTCAGGACTTAGTTCACTTTTCAAGTTCACCTTTCGAAGTGCCAGCTTAAGGCTTCCTGCCCTCATGGGTGCAAGATGGCCATCAACAGCTCCTGGGTCTACATACTTCTTCCATGTCAGAGAAAGATAGACTTTCTCCTCCAAATATCAAAGAAAATGCAGGGCTTCACTCTTATTAAACCAGTTTATGTCATGTCACCAGTTGCTGTGACCAGAGAAATGCCACATGATGATAGATCACTGAGGTAAAAGGTGATTGTCTCCGGCTATTTAGGTCTGAAGCTAAAGGGGTATCAATTCCACCCATGACTAAGCATAGAGGAGGGCCAGCTCCCCAAAGGAAACTCTGAGTACTTTTAGAAATGGGAGAAAGTGGGGGAATTTTAGGTAATCAACTAAACAATTGCCCACTACAGTTTGCTTCTTTATCCTCTGCTACTCATGATTTCTTAGCTCCTCTTCTTGCAGTTGGAAGTTCTTGAACTTGATTTATAATCCGCATGCTCTGTCCCATTCCCCACCAATTCTTCTCGTTCTATTCATACACGAAGTCTGTTCTTAGAAGGATGGTTTTATGGAAAGGTGGAAATTTCCCTGGAACTCATCCTTTGCCACCCAAAACAGTGAGGTCATGATAAAAAGCCCCTTCTGCTGTGCTGGGAACAAGAACCAGAGGAGCCTCCTGGAAACATGACATTGTCAGGATAAAGCCAGCACTGGCCATGGAAATCATCTGGTCAACATGGCTCTAGCTCAGCATAGACAAGGTACACAGTACAAGCAGGATGATAGGACTCATGACCCTCGGTGTGTAGTCAGTGGTAAAGTTTCTTGGATGCTGGGAGGCCTGGGACTTCTAGTTCTAACATATATCCTTGATCAGTGATGTGATGTGCTGCCTACAAAGGACTCACTAGTCCTTGTAGCTGACAGCACAAGGGGGAACCAAGGCCAGGAAAGAGGAGTTCAAGACCTTGAAGGCAAGAAGAGTAAAAGGATTGAGATCTTCCCATCTAGGTGGGAAGAAGAGTATCTACCACTGAGTACGGTGAGCTTCAGTCATTCATGAAATATTTAGCAAGTTCTGACTCCACTCTAGAGGCTGTGCTGGCCTTGGAGATACAGTGATGAACTTGCGAGCTCTCTGTTTGCATGGAGCATTAAGTAATGTGGGCATGCATTAGTCAAGTTTCTCTTGGCTTTGGGGAGGAGAATTGATCCTGCAAGCTTGTTAGAAGAATACTGGAGTTTCTTAGAGAATTCACAGAAGGAGCAGGGACTATGGCAGCTTGGGGCACCTTGGGGCTAGAGGTTAACAATCTTCTCTGAGAGTGCTGTTGTTGGTGTGAAGGGGTTTCTGTGTCCAATCTCTGTGGGTCTCAGTTCCAAATTCCTAGAGGGAAAATCTGATTGGTCCACCTTGAGTGAATGAAGTATAGACATGGTTGTCAGAGGCCTACCTTGTTGAGTGCAGTTTCCAGAGAAGGGCAGATGCTGTGAACCTGAAGGCCACTCTCTGTGGACAGGAAGGTAGATAAGCAACAGCAATTACAGCCCAGTGTCACCTGTGCTATGCTAGGGGGAGCGTGAAGTTGTGTGGGAGTGTGTCAGTCAAGATTCTTTTGGAGACAAAGGTTTAGAAACCCAGCTTAAGCCAACCTATGCAAAAAGGGGAACTTGTTGGAAGGCTCACATTGAGAAGGGTGAGGGGCAGGTGGTATCAGGAGTCACTGGAACTAGGCACTTGAATCCTACTAGGTTTTTTTTTTCTGAGTCTCTCAACCCTGCTTCTCTCTATGTTGTCAACTTCTTTTTCTTAGGAAAAAATATTTGAAATTTGAAATATGGCCACTGGCAGCTCCTGAGTCCCATATCTCTTGGCCTTACCACCAGAGAATAAATCTTTTTGTCCAGCTTCAGTTACAAAAATCCTAAGGAATGACCCAATTGGCTTGGCTTTAGGTATGAATCCATCCCTTAACCAATTAACTGTGTCTAGAGAGGCAGGATAGTGTAAAAAACATATTCCATGGTGATGGTTAAATGACAAACCAAAATGATTAATACCAAATGCTTTAGTTTAATATTCCCTGTACTAGTTATCTATTGCTGCTTAAGTTACCTCCAAACTAGTGGCTTAAAACAACATTAAATATTTATGATCTCACATAGTCTCTGCGGTTTGAAATTCAGGACTGGCTTAGCTGCTCAGGGTCCTTGCTGAGGTTCAGTCAAGATGTCAGCTGGGGCTGAAGTCATCTGAAGGCTTGACTGAGGCTGCAGGGTTTGCTTCCATGACAGCTTACTCACATGGTGCTTAGTTCCTTTACATGTGGTCCTGTCCACAGGCAGCTTGAGTATCCTCATGACATGGTGTCTGGCTTTTCCCAGGATGAGCAATCCCACGAGAGTGCAAGGTGAAAGCCATAATGTCTTTAATGGCCTAGTCTCAGAAGTCACACTCTATCATTTCTGCAATATCATTTTCTACGTATTGGTCAGATCTATTAAATGTGGGAGGGGACTGTACAAGGGTGTGATTCCCAGGAGGTAAGAATTAGTGGGGCCATCTTGGAACTGTCTTAGTCTAGCACATTCCTCAAAACACATCCTGAAGACTTGGGATGTTAAAAGTTGTTACATGAAGAAGGGGATTTGCAGTCAAGTCAGTTTGAGAAAAGATATGTAAAACCAAGTTAAATAGGTTTCTTTCCTGCAGTGTTTCCATATGGCTTTTAGTACATTGATACCTGCTTTGAATTCCTGAAAGGGGTAGAGTACACCACAATTTCTTTTTCATTCTCCAACTTTTCCTCCAGTGGGCCCTTCTACCCTCCCCCATCCCCATTTCCTTCCCTCTAAAAGCATATCAGAATGCTGCCTGTCTCTTGTGTAAAATGTATGTTTCTGGCAAAGCAATACATTTTCATTTGGAGTTGCTCATCCTTGACCCTCCAAAACCTCCCTATTTATTTGGGCGATGTACATCATGAAAACCTAAGAGTTACTAAAAAGTAAAGGAACACATTTTCTTGTGAGGTGAGTGGACAGTCTCTGAGGAAATTCTGCAGAAAAGTTTTACAAAGCTCTCTATGTCGGCCATGGTGTTGGGTGATATTGAGTCATATAGTGACAAACACTGTTTGAAGGTCAGCAGCCTTACATGCAAGTTTGGGTGGCTTCTTTAAAATGTGTTTGTTGGTAGAAACACACGGTACGGGTTAGTCAGATCTTGTACTTTGAGTTTTTGCCAACAAATACTGAACCTTTCAGTTTGGCACCTTCTCCACCTCCCCTTGTCTAAGTGGCTTTTTTTGGTTGTTGTTTCTTTGTTTAGGTTACTTGTTACGGCAACAACCCAATTTATTTAAAGTGTTTTATGGTGGTTACACCATCTTGAATTATTTAACTCAGTTATAAAAACTAAGGTAGTATGTATGTGAAAGCTCCTACACCATATGTGTTTGTGGAAATGTGCTTATTGAGATGTTTCCAAGCACAGCATCTGCTCTTATAAATCTTTTTTTTTTTTTTACGGTACACGGGCCTCTCACTGTTGTGGCCTCTCCCGTTGCGGAGCACAGGCTCTGGACGCGCAGGCTCAGCGGCCATGGCTCACGGGCCCAGCCGCTCCGCGGCATGTGGGATCTTCCCGGACCGGGGCACGAACCCGTGTCCCCTGCAACGGCAGGCGGACTCTCAACCACCGCGCCACCGGGGAAGCCCTGCTCTTATACATCTTTTATAATATTTTGCCTTAAGCCCATGCAATAATTGATCTCCACCATCTGATAATTTTTAATTTAAGACAGTTTGCCCTCTTATGTTTTTGATAAATGATAATTTTTAAGATTTTGGAGCAAAAAAGCATCTAAGTTAAAAAGAAGAATGATCAGTAAAAATGCTTTCCCGGAGATCTTTAATTTCCTTTATCCAATGCATACCTTTAGAGAGGGATGAACTCTGTGCACTTAGAAGAGTAAGGTCTTCCGAATGTTATTGGGCTTACTCTGGGTTCCTGAGTGCCATGTTCTCAGGCATCCTGCCTTTCTGCACAAAATGGAATTTCACAATGTCCAGTGTTGCCCAATGGCTTCTTTAAAATTGGCTTTGGTTTCCTTTGTGGAGAGAAGACTTAATTAAATCCCCAAATACAATCCCACAGAGACCTGTACGTGCCCAGCTGCTGATTTCAGAAAATAATGAATCATGCAATAAGCTAGTGTTCATCTACCTTCTTGAAATAACACTTGAAACAATATATTATTAATAATATTTCTTGAAATCTCAAAACCAGAGAGTCAGCTCTATCTAGGGGACTAACTTCTTGATTTACCAAAACATACATTGGTTCAAATGTAGTGAAGGAAGTGCAACCACCTGGACTATAAAATCTGCTGCTTTTAGAGCTAGGGGAGGTGCCCAAGGACCTCCAAATATTGTGTACATCAGTGTCTCCCTAGCGTGATTTGCAAGCCACTATCAGAATGCGAGATGATTTTTGGTGGTGTGTGGATAAACTTTCAAAAAATTGTAGTCGTTATTCATATGTTGTAGTGGGTTGAATTGTGTCCCTCTCAAAATTCCAGAACTTCACCCAGGACCTCAGAATGTGACCTTATTTGGTAGCAGGGTCTTTGCAGATGTAATTAGTTAAGGATCTTGAGATGAAATAATCTTAGAGTGGGCCTTGAATCCAATGACTTTATAAGAGAAGGGAGAGGGAGATTTGGACAGAGACATACAGAGAGAAAAAGCTCATGTGAATACTGAGGTAGAGATTGGAATGATGTCTGTACAAGCCAAGGGACATCAAAAAGCTAGGAGAGGGGATGTGGAATAGTTTCTCCTCCAGGAGGAACCAACGCTATTGACACCATTATTTTGAACTTCTGGCTTCTTGACTAGTGAGAGAATAAATTTCAGTTGTTTTAACCTACCCAGTTTTATAGTATTTTGTTATGGCAGCCCTAGGAAATGAATACACTTAAAATTTATTATATAAAATATACATGGTGTATAAAACCTGTTGTTTCACAGTCGTTACTATTTAGACGGGAATTCTCTAACTAATTTAGGTAGCAAAAAGTACATTGATTAAAAAAAATTAAGTAAATAATCCCATAGGAGGTAGGAAGGTATTGCAAAACTGTTGTAGGTGCCACGTGGATGGAGGACCAATTTGGGAAGCATTGCTATTGGCAACCCACAGGGTCTTTCTGCCTGGAGTGGCATTGTGGGAGATCTGGGTCAACTCTTATCTCTACCCCTAATCAACTCAGTGATTTGGGTAAAATACAAATAATGGCCTTGACAAGCCCCGTCTTCCTCAGCCGTAAAATGGGGACAGTAATAAATATCTCACAGAACTTATGTGGGGTTTATGAGTTCCTTCTCCTTCAGCCTTGAAATACTGAAAGCTTACTTATCTGAACCCATTTTTTCTGAGTGTGGGGGTGGGATCTCCTGGCAGCTGGGCCGATGTACAAAAGAACATTTTGTAATCAGTACCCACAAATGTGAGTTGTGGTTGATAAATATATAGGGCTGAGCAATAAGAGGAGTGAGTTGTGGTAAAGCAGGAGGAACTGATGCAAATAGCCTTTGATGAGTCATAGCTGAAGCCAACTTTCTATTATTTCTGGGCCTTATTATGCATATTATGAGTTACGATGGCCTTTATTTCTCCCTCTTTTCAACCCTATCATCTTGGATTTCATAAAAGTGAGTAAAAGAACTCTAGACATAGTCTGATAGATATAGGAAAGTATGTGTTTGAGAGAGTTCAGAGAAATTTTGTAAATTTGATGTGGATCCCTGGAAATACTCTAGGATGGTTTCCTAAGCAGACTTGGCTGGTATTGGCAAGGTGACCTGGAGTGGGAAGGGAATAACACAGCTAACGTCTATTGTGTACTAGCCAGTGGATAGACACTGTGTTCAATGCTGTCTTACTTAATCAGCTCTGAAATCTCTGAGTTAGGTATTGCTAAATAAAATTCTTATTTTACAGATAGGGAAACTGAGGCATGGAGAAGTTCAGTAACTTATCCCAGATCATTTAAGTAGAGATTAAGTAACTTGTTCCAGTTTATCAAACAAGGCAGTCTGCCCCAAGAGCTTGTACTCCTAGCTGTTTATTATGCTCTGTAAAGGCTTAAAAAATGTAGAAATACAGGAAGGGGAAGAATGCATCTAAATGGTGCAAGAGAGAGAACTAGAAGTCAGGAAGAACTTACTGCAACCCTGGCTCTGCCACTTAGCAACTCTTTGACCTTAGGCGAGCTACTTAAACTCTATGCACTCAGATTTCCCATCCGTAAAATGGATGCAATAATATGTACATCATAATATTCTTGTGAGGATTAAATAAGATGTATTCAGTGCAATGTGGGATGCATGGGAAATAGCCTGCATTGTACCAAGTAGTTCTCCTGAGGTAAATTACTTAATCCTTACAATAAACCTTTGAGGTGGATGTTCTTGTTATCACTGCTATTTCACAGGTGAGAAAATTAAAGTTTAAAGACAAGAAGTAACTCTCTCAACATTACCTAGTCAGCACACCGCAGAGCAAGAATTCAAACTTAGAAAGTCTGATTCCACAGCACAAGCTCTCATCTACGTTTATTATCTTCCTTTCCCATGTGAAAAAGACTTGGGAGTTGGGGTTAAATACAAACTTGAGAAGATTCTACAAGTATAGCAGCTGGTGAAAAAGCCAGTTCGTATTTAGGGCACATTCAGACAAGAATAGGGTCCAGTGCAGATGATATACTCTGTGCTGTTCAGATTGTGTCTGGAGTAGTGTGTTCAAGTTTGGATGGTATTTTTTAACCAGTACTAACAAACTGGAAATGACTATGATAATGAGAGAGGTTGGAAGTGATCTCAAAAGAGCAACAGCTGAAAATATTCTGATTTGATGAAGGCCTGCAAAGGATCAGAGAGATAGATGTCTTTGGGAAAGGCTGATTGCCCAGCAGGTCGACAGTACCTTGATGTAATCAATATGGGTCCTGATTCTGTTCCCAGACTTGCAGGTCCAAGAATATCACTGTATCAGTTAATATTCAGAGTTGATCATATATGTGGTGATTGACTCACACTAACCAAACTTCTAGGAGACTGATGCATATACCAGAATGCCAATTGCTTAAAAGTAGGAACATAAGCACCAAACAGCTTTTATACATGTATTTGCTGATCAGAGCATCTATTTTGTTTAGGGGGGTGCCTTATATTCTTTTGTCAGAATGTATATTATACTGTGGTAAGCTAATTTGTTAGCTTGCAGGTAGGGTAAAATCACAGGCCCTTTACAGTTTCTGACTTAGAATGATAGTCAAAAATTGATGCCTTGGGACTTCCCTGGTGGTGCAGTGGTTAACAATCTGCCTGCCAATGCAGGGGACATGGGTTCGAGCCCTGTTCCGGGAAGATCCCACATGCTGCAGAGCAGCTAAGCCTGTGTGCCACAACTACTGAGCCCGCGTGCCAGAACTACTGAAGCCTGCATGCCTAGAGCCCGTGCTTTGCAACAAGAGAAGCCACTGCAATGAGAAGCCTGCTCACTGCAAAGAAGAGTAACCCCTGCTCGCCGCAACTAGAGAAAGCTCGTGCACAGCAACAAAGACCCAATGCAGCCAAAAATAAATAAATAAATACATTAAAAAATTGACACCTCATTATCTTATTAACTTGATTTATTAACTTACTCTTAACTTTTTATCTCATTATTTTATTAACTGAGTTTATTCATATGAACAATATTTCATATGTGGTTTTGAACATTTGTATCTTGTCATCTGCAAGTTGTATGCTTATATTCTTTACCTATTTTCTTTCTTTCTTTTTTATTTATTTATTTATTTATTTATTTATGGCTGCATTGGGTCTTCGTTGCTACACGCGGGATTTCTCTAGTTGTGGCGAGCGGGGGCTACTCTTCATTGCGGTGTGCAGGCTTCTCATTGCAGTGGCTTCTTTTGTTGCAGAGCACGGGCTCCAGGTGCGTGGGCTTCAGTAGTTGTGGCTCGCGGGCTCTAGAGCACAAACTCAGTAGTTGTGGTGCATGGGCCCAGTTGCTCCGCGGCATGTGGTATCCTCCCGGACCAGGGCATGAACCTGTGTCCCCTGCATTGGCAGGCAGACTCTAAACCACTGTGCCACCGGGGAAGCCCTACCTATTTTCAGTTGGGTAATTTTTAAAAAAAATTAGTTTATTTTATTTTTATATTTGGCTGCATTGGGGCTTCGTTGCTGTGCCTGGGCTTTCTCTAGTTGTGGCAAGCGGGGGCTACTCTTTGTTGTGGTGTGTGGGCTTTTCACTGCAGTGGCTTATCCTGTTGCGGAGCACAGGCTCTAGGTGTGCGGGCTTTAGTAGTTGTGACACGTGGGCTCAGTAGTTGTGGCTCATGGGCTCTAGAGTACAGGCTCAGTAGGAGTGGTGCACAGGCTTAGTTGCTCTGTGGCATGTGGGATCTTCCCGGACCAGGGCTTGAACCCATGTCCCCTGCATTGGCAGGCGGCTTCTCAACCACTGTGCCACCAGGGAAGCCCCAGTTGGGTAATTTTTAATTAGGTGGTCAATTTTTTTATAGTGTACAGGGTTTAAAAATATTATTTATAACATTAGGCAAATTATTTAAAGTCAATAAATTTTTAAAAATATTTTAATTTTATTGGAATATAGTTGATTTACAATGTTGTGTTAGTTTCAGGTGTACAGCAAAGTGATTCAGTTATATTGAATACATTTACATATATTTATTCTTTTTTATTATTTATTTATTTATTTAATGATCACGCTGCGTGGCATGTGGGATCTCAGTTACCCAATCAGGGGTTGAACCCATGCCCTTCCTTGGCAGTGAAAGCGCAGAGTCCTAACCACTGGACTGCCAGGGAATTCCCTTTTTATTCTTTTTTAGATTCTTTTCTCATATAGGTTATCACAGAATATTGAGTAGAGTTCCCTGTGCTATACAGTAGGTCCTTGTTGGTTATCTATCTTGTATATAGTACAAGTAGTTCTTTTTTCTACTACTTGTATATAGTAGTATATGTATGCTCATCCAAGGCTCTTGATTTATCCCTCAACTAAAGTCAATACATTTTTATTTAAAGAATTTTACATGTGATCGCCTCCACTGTCCATCAAGGTCACCTTAGTTCCTCCAAAGTTTGAGTCAGGGTTTATCTTCAAGACAGCCCTTTTAAAAAGAAACTATGCTTAATCCACAGTTGTCCTATCTTTTAGCCCATAATTCTTTTAGTTGGACTTCTTTTGTCTCCACTTGAATATGGACACATTGATAACATCAAACATTTCCCCACTAGAAACTTGGGCATCTAATTTCTTCATGTAATTTACTTTAGGACCACTTATAGGCTCAGAGTAGATGGATTTGCCTGGTTTTCAGACACCCTCTAAAACTGAGTTCAAATCATATTCGCTCCAAGAATAATATAGACTGTGGGATATGCCAATACCTAAGGTAAAAAAATTTAACTACTAGGTCTTTCACACTTTTAGCAGATGTTGTAGTTCTTTCCGAAGATCTAACAAATAGTTCTGTGAGTGAAGCAAAACCACACAGTTACTCTGTGAGGCATTTCCAACAATGTGAGTCTACAGGAAAAGCCCCATAGGGATAGACCTCACCTATAGGGTTGTTTTTTACTGATTGATAGGTTCTTTGTATGAATATATATCTATTTAATATATTTGTCTATATTTAAATAATTCAGATAAACTGATATATATGTATACAAAGTAAAATAAAGTATAAAATTGTATTATATCAGTTGCAAATATATTTCGTCATAATTTGCTTGCTTTTCGACTTTATGTCTTCTGCCATACACATAATATATTTTGGGTTTTATGTTTTGTCAAGACAGTTTTCTCCTCCCAAGATTATAGATATATTTCCCGTTTTTCTTTTATCCTTAAAAAAATTTACATCTTAAATACATGTGGAATTTATTTTTAAGTATGGTGTGAGGAAGGCATTTAGTTTTCCTTTTTTTCAAATGGATAGCTCCTTGTCCCAACACCATTTAGTAAATAATCTGTCAGTACCTGTATGATTTTAAGTGCCTCATTTATCACATTCTAAGATCATTGGCTGTTTTTCACAATAATGTTTTTCACATTATTTCAATTATTGTGACTTCATAATACATTTTGATACTTGGCAAAGTAAGTCCTGTTTCTTGTTCATTTTTCTAAAAAAAAAATGTTGACGTTTTTGGCACATCTCATAGATGAACTTTAAAACTAACTTGCCAACTCTATAAAATATCCTGTTGGAATTTTGACTAAAATTGCATCACAGTTTTTATTTAACTTGGGGAGTATTAATATCTGTATAATGTTGAACCTTTTTATCTAGGAATATCTTTCACAGCCTTCATTAAAATTATATGGTTATCTTCAATAAATTTCATACTTTTAAGTTTTTTCCTAAGTAATTCAAGGTTTCATTGGAATCGAATTTGGCTTTCTTCTCTATTACATTTTCAAATAAGTTTTTGTTGATTATAGAAAGGCTGTAGATTTTTATTTTATTATTATTATATTTTATAAATTTATTTTATTTATTTTTGGCTGCATTGGGTCTTCATTACTGCTCACGGGCTTTCTCTAGTTGCGCCGAGCGGGGGCTAGTCTTCATTGCAGTGTGCAGGCTTCTCATTGCAGTGGCTTCTCTTGTTGCAGAGCACGAGCTCTAGGCACACGGGCTTCAGTACTTGTGGCACGTGGGCTCAGTAGTTGTGGCTCACGGGCTCTAGAGCGCAGGCTCAGTAGTTGTGGTACACGGGCTTAGTTGCTCCGCGGCATGTGGGATCTTCCTGGACCAAGGATTGAACCCGTGTACCCTGCATTGGCAGGTGGATTCTCAACCACTGCGCCACCAGGGAAGCCCCTGTAGATTTTTATATATTAATCTTGTTTTTATGTTTCTGAAAAATTTAATTAGTCCATACAGATATTATGTGATTGCCTTGGATTTTCTGGGTATCTGTCTACTTTGCCAATATTCATACTTATTTCTTTTGGGCTGATCTTTTTGTATTGACCAGTAACTCTAGGACAAAATTATTGACCATAAAAGTAGGCATCATATTATATTGTTCCTGACTTTTATGGAGATGTGGTCTAATATTTTATTTTTCAGAATGATATTTGGAAATTGGCAAAATATTGATAATTGTTGAAGATGAGTGATAGGTACATGGAGCTCATTAATCTATTTTCCCTATATTTGTGTATGTTTGAAAATTTCTATGATAACGAGTTAAATTAAAAAAGAGAGTCGAATAAAAAAAAGAAAAGAACAAGACTTGTTTTAGGTTTTTGGTAGAAACCCCTTTTCAAATTAAGGAATTATCCTGTTTCCCTAACTTACGGTAAATTTTTTATTTGGGAATGGTAATAGGATTAAATGTGTCTTCAAAAAAATATTTTTGAACAAAAAATTGAAACAGGGTCCACACATATCAAAAAACCAAGGAAAAAAGTAAATATGAGAATCTCAATATAAAAAATTGAGAATTCATTCGCCAAATATATATTTAGATTGGCTTCTCTCTTTTCATCAGCTGACAGTTTTCAGTAAGAGCAGAAGTGTCTCTGGGACATAGCACATTGCTGAAAACAAAGAAGGGGCTAAATAAATAATGTTTCATCGTTAGAGGGTTTTTTGTTGGGGAGAGATGTAGGGCGTGGAAGCTGTTTTGTACCACCTAGATCCCCCCTCCAGGACTGAAGGACTTATCCCCCTTGCTGTTGGGATCATAGTTGGCTGACACTCTCTAGCTGCCAGTCCTTTCCAGGAATTGCCTGTGGCTGAAGAGAACCACTTTGCTCAAGCTTCTACCCTATTCCCGGGAGCAGCTGCCTCCAATGACTAACCTGTGTGGAGCTGTAACATCCCAGCACCCTTGCCCAACTCACGGCAGGTTGAAAGGGCTCTCCTAGCTCCAAAGCTCCATGCCGGGTGGCTGAGGCTTTAGGGTTGCCAGATAAAATAAATACAGGCTGTCTAGGTAAATTTGAATTTTAGATAAACAACAAATAAATTTTTAGAATCAGTATGTCCCCAGTATTGCATGGAACATATTGCTGCTAAAATTCTTTTTGCTGTTTCTCTGAAATTTGAATTTAACTGGGCACCCTGCATGTTTATTGGCTAAATCTGGCAGCCCTCTGAGACATCACAGCCTAACCTCTTGTCCTGTATTTCCGCTTTTTTCCCTCATTCCCCAACCAACTTCCTGCATGCTGACCTCTGTCTCAGAGTCTGCTTCTGAGTAACGAGTCTGCAACAGACTGAAAATTAAAATAAAATGCCTTTCTTTGCCCTGCCCAAATTTTAGAACCAGTTGACAGATTGGCACATGGATTCAAAAGATCCTCTTAGGTTGATTATTGCAGAGCTGAGACTACAGAACACAGCTCAGAGCCTAATGGGTCACTCATATGTCATTCCCAAGTGCATTTACTCAGAGTCTGCCCCACTGAGCCTGTTTTATAGCTGTTCCTATTACCTGTTCATCAGTTAGGTAAGTCATTCCTCCTCTCCTGGGGAGTAAGGAGGAGGGCAAGAAGCCAGGACTGTTAGTCTTGCGACGGTCCCTCTACATGAAAATTTGAAGCCAGGGAAAGAGGTATTCCACTATACAGTGCTTTGTATAAGATAAAAGCAGCCCTGTTTGAGTGGTCAGTGCAAAGGATTATACATGAGCCTGATGCAAAAAACAGGCTGGGGCCTTCCGAAAGTACGGCTTCTGTCTCCTTTGCTTCCTTTGTCTCTTCTCCTCCCCTGAGTGAAGGATTTCCTCAGGACTATGCTTAGCTCTTTTCTCTGTGTGTCTGCTTTGTAGAGCTTTTATGGGCATGACCTTCAAATCAACATTTGCCTTGGCCTCTGTCCCGAGCTCTAGTTCTATATTTCCAGAAGTTCTGTTCTCTATTCCTCATTTTTTTGAAAGTACCCTAAATGCGGTATGTCCCTGCTTCAGTCACACTCTTGCTTTGGTGTGAAGAAATTCTCATTCAAGCTGCCAAGCAGTGAGGAGCATGTTGTGAGGAGGACGCACGTGGGAACCTGGGGAAAGCAAACACCAAGGCTCCAAGAAGAGCAGGGACTGGAGAATGGGACAAGACTCAAATGACCTTTGTTTTCAATTCTCAAAGTATCTATTTCTTGAGTGCCTACTATGTGCCGGGCGAGGAAGGAATCCCCAAATGCCCAGTGAAGGGACCTCAGCTACAACTGTTGGTAGATTTCTACTCTAATGCTTCACTATTAATGGGACTCACTTTCTGCACGTCTTGCTTCCTTCTGACTTAACTGCTGGGTTAGGTTTTTCCTCTTACAGCTTTTGCTTCTTCATTTTACTTACGCTTTATGGTTCTTTTCAAGTTCATGACCCTTCTTAGTACCCTTTCAGGGTCACCTACATTTAACAGCCTTATTTCCTTGTGTGTGTGTTCTCCCCAGATTCCTGAGACAATTAATCTGATCTGCTGTGCTCAGGGTTTTGAACCAGAGCAGCTCATAGGTCCTTGGTCAACCTATAGGTCCTTAAAAATGGCCAATTCACCATATGCATTAAATGGCCAGTGATTCTAATTCTTTAAGGCAGTGATATTCAAGCTGTGCTCCAAAGAGCACTCAGAGGCTCTGCAGGAGGTGAGGGGCATGCTGAGTGGATGGGCTTCCTAACTTCCTTTTCTCTCCTTTTACTAAAATAATTCCAATTTTATTCGCTTTATATTTTCAGGTTCTAAGATTATATTTGAAAGACGTGTTCTGCTTGAAGGTTTTCTAAGTGTGTCTGTTCTGGTTTTAATCACATCTTTTCCTCTTCCATCTTTCAAACCATTCGAGAAGTAGATGCAGTATTTAGATGGAGATTTTTTAAAAAACAGCTTTATTATGGGTGAAGTTCAACTGGGGATTGCAGCCTGCATTTGTGGTAACAACCAGGTATCCCGATGTTGTTTTTCTAAGCCTTGACTTTAGGACAGCTCACCCAAGGTAGTAATGCCCTTCCCTGATAGTCCCCAGCTTTTTGCTCTTTATTAATTCTTAGGGTTGTCCATGCCCCGTGTGATGATTTCCCTTGGTAGAGGAGATGGTCAATTTCTCCTCCTCCTTTTTTTTTTCCCCTATCTTCTGATGCTAGCAATGTAAGTTCCTGTTTTTTTTTGTTTTTTCTCCTCCTTATTTCTTGAAACCACACTCCTAATACCAACCACAGCTCCTCTGAGTATCCTCCTGTGACAACAGGTAGGCGGTGTATCTTTTGCTACCAGAAGGCTCTGAAATGGGACAGAAGAGGAACATGAATTAGATTATCTGCACTCTTGATTGAAAATAAGTCTCCATTCCATTTCTTTCTTGCTTGCTTTTTTTTTAAGATATTTTTATTGCTCCATTTTTTTTCTTTTTTTTAAACATCTTTATTGGAGTATAATTGCTTTACAATGGTGTGTTAGTTTCTGCTGTATAACAAAGTGAATCAGCTATATGTATACGTATATCCTCATATCCCCTCCCTCTTGGGTCTCCCTCCCACCCTCCTTATCCCACCCCTCCAAGTGGTTGCAAAGCACCGAGCTGACCTCCCTGTGCTATGCAACTGCTTCCCACTAGCTATTTTACATTTGCTACTGTATATATGTCAATGCTACTCTCTCACTTTGTCCCAGCTTCCCCTCCCCCCACTGTGTCCTCAAGTCCATTCTCTACGTCTGTGTCTTTATTCTTGTCCTGCCACTAGGTTCATCAGAACTATTTTTTTTAGATTCCATATATATGTGTTAGCATACAGTATTTGTTTTTCTCTTTCTGACTTTCTTCACTCTGTATGACAGACTGTAGGTCTATCCACCTCACTACAAATAACTCAATTTCGTTTCTTTTTATGGCTGAGTAATATTCCATTGTATATATGTGCCACTTCTTCTATATCCATTCATCTGTCGATGGACACTTAGGTTGCTTCCATGTCCTGGCTATCGTAAATAGAGCTGCAAGGAACATTGTGGTACATGACTCTTTTTGAATTATGGTTTTCTCAAGGTATAGTAGTGGGTTTCCAGGGTCATATGGTAGTTCCATTTTTAGTTTTTTAAGGAACCTCCATACTGTTCTCCATAATGGCTGTATCAATTTACATTACCACCAACAGTGCAAGGGGGTTCCCTTTTCTTCTGCACACCCTCTCCAGAATTTATTGTTTGTAGATTTTTTGATGATGGCCATTCTGACCAGTGTGAGGTGATACCTCATTGTAGTTTTGATTTGCATTTCTCTAATGATTAGTGATGTTGAACATCATTTCATGTGTTTGCTGGCAATCTGTATATCTTCTTTGGAGAAATGTCTATTTAGGTCTTTTGCCCATTTTTGGATTGGGTTGTTCGTTTTTTTGGTATTGAACTGCATGAGCTGCTTGTATATTTTGGAGATTAACCCATTGTCAGTTGCTTCATTTGCAAATATTTTCTCCCATTCTGAGGATTGTCTTTTTGTTTTGTTTGTGGTTTCTTTTGCTGTGCAAAAGCTTTTAAGTTTCATTAGGTCCTATTTGCTTATTTTTGTTATTATTTCCGTTTCTCTAGGAGGTGGGTCAAAAAGGATCTTGCTGTGATTTGTGTCATAGAATGTTCTGCCTATGTTTTCCTCTAAGAGTTTTATAGTGTCTGCCCTTACATTTAGGTCTTTAATCCATTTGGAGTTTATTTTTGTGTATGGCATTAGGAAGTGTTCTAATTTCATTCTTTTACATGTAGCTGTCCAGTTTTCCCAGTACCACTTATTGAAGAGGCTGTCTTTTCTCCATTGTGTATTCTTGCCTCCTTTATCAAAGATAAGGTAACCATATGTGTGTGGGTTTATCTCTGGGCTTTCTATCCTGTTCCATTGATTGATATTTATGTTTTTGTGCCAGTACCATACTGTCTTGATTACTGTAGTTTTGTAGTATAGTCTCAAGTCAGGAAGCCTGATTCCTCCAGCTCCGTTTTTCTTTCTCAAGATTGCTTTGGCTACTCGGGCTCTTTTGTGTTTCCATACAAATTGTGAAAATTTTTGTTCTAGTTCTGTGAAAAATGCCATTGGTAGGTTGATAGGGATTGCATTGAATCTGTAGATTGCTTTGGGTAGTATAGTCATTTTCACAATGTTGATTCTTCCAATCCAAGAATGTAGTGTATATCTCCATCTGTTTGTATCATCTTTAATTTCTTTCATCAGCGTCTTATACTTTTCTGCATACAGGTCTTTGGTCTCCTTAGGTAGGTTTATTCCTAGGTATTTTATTCTTTTTGTTGCAGTGGTAAATGGGAGTGTTTCCTTAATTTCTCTTTCATATTTTTCATTAGTGTATAGGAATGCAAGAGATCTCTGTGTATTAATTTTGTATCCTGCTACTCTGCCAAATTCATTGATTAGCTCTAGCAGTCGTCTGGTAGCATCCTTAGGCTTCTCTATGCATAGTATCATGGCATCTGCAGACAGTGACAGCTTTATTTCTTCCTTTCCAATTTGGATTCCTTTTATTTCTTTTTCTTCTCTGATTGCCATGGCTAAAACTTCCAAAACTATGTTGAAAAATAGGGGTGAGAGTGTGCAGCCCTGTCCTGTTCCTGATCTCAGAGGAAATGGTTCAGTTTTTCACCATTGACAATGATGTTGGCTGTGGGTTTGTCATATATGGCCTTTATTATGTTGAGGTAGGTTCCCTCTATGCCTACTTTCTAGAGAGTTTTTATCATAAATGGGTGTTGAATTTTGTCAAAAGCTTTTTCTGTATCTATTGAGATTATCGTATGGTTTTTTTATCCTTCAATTTTTTAATATGGTTTATCACATTGATTGATTTGCATATATTGAAGAATCCTTGCATTCCTGGGATAAATCCCACTTGATCATGGTGTATGATCCTTTTAATTTGCTGTTGGATTCTGTTTGCTAGTATTTTGTTGAGGATTTTTGCATCTGTGTTTGTCAGAGATATTGACCTGTAGTTTTTTGGTGACATCTTTGTCTGATTTTGGTATCAGGGTGATGGTGGCCTTGTAGAATGAGTTTGGGAGTGTTCCTCCCTCTGCTATATTTTGGAAGAGTTTGAGAAGGATAGGTGTTAGCTGTTCTGTAAATGTTTGATAGAATTCACCTGTGAAGCCATCTGGTCCTGGGCTTTTGTTTGTTGGAAGATTTTTTTTTTTTTTTTTTTTTGGCGGTACGTGGGCCTCTCACTGTTGTGGCCTCTCCTGTTGCGGAGCACAGGCTCCGGACGTGCAGGCTCAGTGGCCATGGCTCATGGGCCCAGCCACTCCGCGGCATGTGGGACCTTCCCGGACCGGGGCACAAACCTGTGTCCCCTGCATCGTCAGGCAGACTCTCAGCCACTGCGCCACCAGGAAATTCCTGTTGGAAGATTTTTAATCACAGTTTCAATTTCAGTGCTTGTGATTGGTCTGTTTATATTTTCTATTTCTTCCTCATTCAGTCTCAGAAGGTTGTGCTTTTCTAAGAATTTGTCTATTTCTTCCAGGTTGTCCATTCTATTGGCATATGGTTCCTTGTAGTTATCTCTCATGATTCTTTGTATTTCTTCAGTGTCCGTTATTACTTCTCCTTTTTCATTTCTAATTCTGTTGATTTGAGTCTTCTCTCTTTTTTTCTTGATGAGTCTGGCTAATGGTTTACCAAAATTGTGTATCTTCTCAAAGAACCAGCTTTGAGTTTTATTGATCTTTGCTATTGTTTCCTTCATTTGTTTTTCTTTTATTTCTGATCTGATCTTTATGATTTCTTTCCCTCTGCTAACTTTGGGTTTTCTTTGTTCTTCTTTCTCTAATTGCTTTAGGTGTAAGTTTAGGTTGTTTATTTGAGATTTTTCTTGTTTCTTGAGGTAGGATTGTATTGCTCTAAACTTCCCTCTTAGAACTGCTTTTGCTGCATCCCGTAGGTTTTGGATCATCGTGTTTTCATTGTCATTTGTTTCTAGGTATTTTTTGATTTCCTCTTTGGTTTCTTACAGTGATCTCTTGGTTATTGAGTGGTATATTGTTGAGCTTCCATGTATTTGTATCTTTTACAGTTTTTTTTCCTGTAATTGATATCTAGTCTCATAGCATTGGGGTCGGAAAACATACTTGATATGATTTCAATTTTCTTAAATTTACCAAGGCTTGATTTGTGACCCAAGATATGGTCTATCCTGGAGAATGTTCCATGAGCACTTGAGAAGAAAGTGTATTCTGTTGTTTTTGGATGGAATGTCCTACAAATATCAAGTCCGTGTTGCTTAATGTGTCATTTAAAGCATGTGTTTCCATATTTATTTTCATTTTTGATGATCTGTCCTTTGGTGAAAGTAGGGTGTTAAAAGTCCCTTACTATTATTGTGTTACTGTCGATTTCCCCTTTTATGGCTGTTAGCATTTGCCTTATGTATTGAGGTGCTCCTAGGTTGGGTGCATAGAGATCTACAATTGCTATATCTTCTTGGATCGATCCCTTGATTGTTATGTAGTGTCCTTCTTTGTCTCTTGTCTCTTTCTCTCTCTTCTTTGTCTCTTGTGATAAAGTCTATTTTGTCTGATATGAGAATTGCTACTCCAGCTTTCTTTTGGTTTCCATTTGCATGGAATATCTTTTTCTATCCCCTCACTTTCAGTCTGTATGTGTCCCTAGGTCTGAAGTGGGTCTCTTTTAGACAGCATATGTGCAGGTCTTGTCTTTGTATCCATTCAGCCAGTCTGTGTCTTTTGGCTGAAGTATTTAATCCATTTACATATAAGGTAATTATTGATATGTATGTTCCTATTACCATTTTCTTACCTGTTTTGGGTTTGTTCTTGTAGGTCTTTTCCTTCTCTTGTGTTTCCTGCCTAGAGGAGTTCCTTTAGCATTTGCTGTAGAGCTGGTTTGGTAGTGCTGAATTCTCTTAACTTTTTCTTATCTGTAAAGGTTTTAATTTCTCCATCAAATCTGAATCAGATCCTTGCTGAGTAGAGTAATCTTGGTTGTAGGTTTTTCCCTTTCATCACTTTAAATATGTCCTGCCACTCCCTATGGCTTGCAGAGTTTCTGCTGAAAAATCAGCTGTTAATCTTATGGGGATTCCCTTGTATATTATTTGTTGCTTCTCCCTTGCTGCTTTTTTTTTTTTTTTTTTGGCGTTACGCAGGCCTCTCACTGCTGTGGCCTCTCCCGTTGCAGAGCACAGGCTCCAGACGCGCAGGCTCAGCGGCCATGGCTCACGGGCCTAGCCGCTCCACGGCATGTGGGATCTTCCCGGACCGGGGCATGAACCCACGTCCCCTGCATCGGCAGGCAGACTTTCAACCACTGCACCACCAGGGAAGCCCACCTAACATACTCTTATTAGATATTTCTACTGTGACTTTTCCTCATAATGAGAGAGGTGAAATCAAGGAGTTCTGGCTTTGCCTAAAGCATTAATTGTTGACATCCATCTTGTCTGCCTTTGACTTCCTAAAATGTGTAATTCTACCTAGGAGATATTCTCCCATCAGACTAGCACGTGGTTAGGGCTGGATTCAATATATTATTGTCTTGCCCTTACCATCTCTCTCTCTCTCTCTTTGCATCTTAAAGTCCTTACTTTCTAAAATTCCCGGGCCTGTTTCCTCAGGACATAAGTAATACCTGTGTCTGTTGTTTTAAAATTAATTTTTATTGAAGCATAGTTGATTTACAATGTTGTGTTAGTTTCAGGTGTACAGCAAAGTGAATCAGTTATGCATATACATATATCCACTCTTTTTTAGATTCTATTCCCATATAAGTCATTAGAGAGTATTGAGTGGAGTTCCTTGTGCTATGTGTCTCTTCTTAAAATAGCTGTTTCATCTTGCCAAACTTACTTAATAAGGTTTTAAGATCTCTGCCCTGACAGCTTCAGTCTTCCCTCTCCAATCTGTCCACATAGTCTATAATGACCTTGTGTAGCATTCCTTGTTTTCAGGATGGTTCCCCAATTCCTGATTGACTTTTAACAGCTTTAGTGGGGTGCTTCTGAGCAGTTTTCTGACCTGGGCTTCCTTTGAGGGGTGTACTGTTTTGTTATGGCTGCTGTAACAAAAGTACATACTACAAACTGGGTGACTTAAAACAACAGAAATGTATTGTCTCAATTCTGGAGGCCAGAGTCTGTGATCAAGGTGTCGGCAAGGCTGGTTCCTTTTGAGGTCTGTGAAGGAAGGATCCGCTCCAGGTCTCTCTGTTTGGCTTGCAGATGGCCATCTTCTCCTTGTGTCACTTCACATCATCTTCTCCCTAAGTGTGTTTGTGTCTTGTGTCCAAATACGATAGTGGTCACATTGAATAAAGTGTCCACCCTACTCCAGTGTGACCACATCTTAATTTAACAAATTACACCTGCAAGGACCCTATCTCCAAATCAGGTCACATTCTGAGGTACTGGCGGTGAGGACTCCAATATATGAATTTTGGTGGGGACACAATTCACTCCAAGCTTCTCTCCCTTACCTTGGCCCCTCCTCTGTAAGGTTTCTTTGCACTCCAGATATCCTCTCTTAGTATCATCTTCTCATTTTCTGGTATAATGTTTATAGACAGGTTGGAATATTTGTCCTTTCTTACTTTTTGGTGTTCTAGCCTGGCTTTGAAGATTTCCTATTTTCCTTTTATATTGATTTAGCTTTTTCTCTAGGTCCTTCACCTTTCTCCTAAAAAGAAAAAAATTGTGGTAAAATGCACAGAAGCTTTACCATCTTAACCTTTTTTTTTTTTTTTGCGGTACACGGGCCTCTCACTGTTGTGGCCTCTCCCACTGCAGAGCACAGGCTCCGGACCCACAGACTCAGCGGCTATGATTCACGGGCCCAGCCGCTCCGCGGCACGTGGGATCTTCCCGGACCGGGGCACGAACCCGTGTACCCCGCGTTGGCAGGCGGACTCTCAACCGCTGCGCCACCAGGGAAGCCCCCATCTTAACCATTTTTAAGTGTATAGTTCAGTATACACTGAACTATAAGTATAATAACATTGTTGTGTTTAAATTATATTTAACCTTTGATTTACAATTTCATTGAGTTCTTTCTCTTCCTAAAGCCAAGAAGATGACATGTCCTCTATAGAATGCTTACATTCTTCTCTAAATTTATTATAAAAAGTTTGATTTAAAGAAAAATTGAAAGAAAATACAATAAACTCTCATATACCCACATTCAACAATATTATTTAACTGTATTTTCCATGTGTATCCATATTTATATGTGTATTTATATGCATAAGTATACATATATTTAAATATTTTTGTGTTTATGAATGTGTATATGTGTATGAAAAAATATATGGTATATAATTTTCTGTACCATCTGAAGTCAAATTATGGAAATCAGGACACCTTGGCCCCTAATATTTTAGCATATATCACATAAAAATAAGGATAATCTCTTACATAACTACAATATCATTATCACACCAAAACATCATCTTTTCGTAACATCATCTCATATTCAGTTCATATTCAGATATCCCTCATCTTCTCCAAAATGTCTTTTATTGTTTTTTTGCTTGTTTTTTGAGAACCATCAAGGCTCATGCATTGCATTCCAATTCTTTTTTTTTATCTATTGAAACACTTTTCACTCTTTTGTATTTGAAGCCAGAATTTCAGTCTCTAAAATATGTTATGTAATTAACAAATTATGGTTGACAAGCCAAATGATTTCAAGAGATTTACGCTCAATTCTTTCCTTCGCCCTTGAACTGCTGAAGTTCAAAACAGTTTTGAACTAGAATAGAATAGAATAGGAATAGAACCTGGGTCTGCTGAACTATTGCTGCCTGTTAATACCCAGATGCTTTAATTAAAAGGCCAGTCCTCTTGGGCTTCCCTGGTGGCGCGGTGGTTGAGAGTCTTCCTGCCGATGCAGGGGACACGGGTTCGTGCCCCGGTCCAGGAGGATCCCACATGCCGTGGAGCAGCTGGGCCTGTGAGCCATGGCCGCTGAGCCTGTGCGTCCGGAGCCTGTGCTCTGCAATGGGAGAGGCCACAACAGTGAGACCCGCGTACCGCAAAAAGAAAAAAAAAAAAAAAAAAGGCCAGTCCTCTGTGATCTATGTGCACTTAACTGTCTTATGTAACATCAACCCCTGGTCTACTGTCCTTTCTAATAACTTATAGGGAGTAAAAATTATTCCACCAATGCATAATAACACTGTATAATGAAGTTTTGTATGTCTTGCATGATATGAAAATACTTTTTTTCCAGCAAATTAGTGTTTGATTCGGTCACATCTGCTTAGATCTAAGTCTGTCAGAAAAGTCTTCTTATTAATGCTAATGGAAACTGGCTTTGTGTCTGTAAACGTCAGCCAAGGCATAATGTGTTGCAGCCTACCACAGTCAATACTCATAAAAGTACTGAGGTTAAGACCTTCTGTCTGCCTTCATCTTTCCATGTGTTATTTTGATTGCCCTAATTTAGTGTAGTATTGATCTCACAAGATTTCCTGATCATTATAGCCAATATTGGGGAGAGGGGAGTTGGAGTGATGATTATTTCTACCTTCCTCTCTTACCCCCTGAATTTAGAACTATTTGAGAAGTAGATTCAGGGGTCATTCAGGTGATGGACATATCAGCCTTGTTGTAAAGTGGATTGGAAAATGTGGTTGAATTCACCTTTGGGCTTCCTCTCCCCAGGTTCTAGACCTTGGGTTAACTGCCTGAGGGAGAGTTTGTGAGTGTTTAGAGTGACTAGCATACTCAGAATTTCTGCCTTACCCTCTGTGATCCCTAACTGTGTGAGCAGACAGAGAAGAAATACATAACTGGGTACTTAAAAAAATTGAAATATAATTTAAATACAGTAAAATTTATCATTTCCAATGTATAGTTGGATGAGTTTTGACATATTTATAGAATCACGTAACCACCATCACAATCAAGATGTATAGCCTTTCTATCACCCCAGGAGGTTCCCTCTGTGCCTTTGCAGTCAGTCTCTCCTCCTTTCTGCTCTTACCTCCAGACCCTGGCAATCCTGATCAGATTTCTGCCCTGACAGTTTTGCTTCTAGAATGTTATATAAATGGAATTGTACATCACGTAGCCTCCATGTTGTTGCATCTATCAGTATCACTGAGTTGTATTCCATTGCATGGATGTATCACTGTTTATCTGTTTGCCGGTTGCTGGGCATTTGGGTTGTTTCAAGTTTTTGGCTATTATGAATAAAGCTGCTGTAAACATTTGTCTACAGGTGTTTGTGTGGACTTATGTTTTCATTTCTCTTGAGTAAATTCCCAGCAGTGTGATTGTTGGATCATATGGTATTTGTTTAACTGTGTAAGAAATGGTGTACTGCTTTTTAAAGCATTAATGCTACCCAGTGGAGGAACAAGAACCAATGTATGTCATACTCTAAACACTCACAAGGCAGGTAAATTTTTCACTTGGGGATGAGTAAGTGAGGGATGAGGAGAGAGAATAGAAGTATGAGTTTACTGTAGTGATTTCAACCCGGGATGAACATTAGGATCTCATAGGAAGCTTTTATAAAGTCTGATGCAAGTTCTCCACTCCACCCCTTCAGAATGAATAGGTTTTTGGTGAAACCTATATTTTTTTAAAGAACCCCAGCTAATTCTAATATATAGCAAGGATTGAGAACCACTGCTATAGTGGAAGTTCCCTTGTGGAAACATGATTCCTGTGAAATGGACGTGGCCTCTTAATAACCAAGAGGCCATTTCCTTGATGAAAAAAAATCAGTAATGTGATAAAATTAGTGATAACTTTCATGTATTACATGAAGTGATATGAAACTATAATATTTGGGGCTCTAAATATATTTTAAAATTGTAACATCTTGCATGAATTTTAAAAATGTATTCAAATAAGAGAACTATAATTTTGAATTATTTAGACCACTTTAAAATCTAATTCAAAATGTTTTGTGTTCTCATATAAAAGTCTCAGCTCTCCTACTCCTTTTCAATATTAAATGTATAAAGAGACTTGTAATGATATTTTTGTTTAACTCTGCTGAGTCTCCCAAGGACATTACTTCTCTTGATTGGTTGAACACATCCCATTAGGATAAAGATGATTCCGTTTTAAACGGCACAATTTCCTTGAGAAATTCTAGTTCTAAGCTACTTGTAGACCATGATTTACAAAACAAACCATTGTTTAGTACTTTTGATCTGCTTTGATTTGAAATGAATGCCTTTTAAAGCAGCTTTATATATTACTGGGCCCACTTGAAAAACTTCTTACTCTGTGTCATGTTCTTTGGGCTTAGTTCTTAGTTCAGAATGTCAATGTCACTCTAAAAAGTGCTTATTGATTGTCAAAGTAAAGTGTTAATGATTCAGGAAAATATCTCTACTTTTCACAGATGGCTTTCTAGTTATATTTAGAAGTAAAATAATACACACATGCTACTTCAGGGTGATAATTTCCTGAAGCAAAATGAAATAAATTGACAGATAATAAAGAAATGAAGAGTCTTGCTGGGCGTAGGAAACTGCGAATTGGCTGGTCTGGAAAGTTGAAATCCAAGGACAAATTAATAGATTGCATGTTTTGAAATGTCTTTCTATGGAGCATTTATAATGTAAACTGAAGATTACTTAATGATTGTTTTGAATTGCCAATGCTACAGAGAAGGGCAAAAGGAGAGGAAAGAAGAAAGGAATGTTCTTTATCATGGGTACCATAGTAGTACACTGATTAAGACAGAAATTAATTATACAAACATTATTATAGCAACATCAATGGAACTTTAAATAAAAGAGAAAAATTCACTCCCATTCCTGCTACCCAAGAATCAATCTGTTTTCATTTGTTTTAAGGATTCTTTTGTTCTATTAATTAGGTGGAACATTGTTTATTCACCATTTCCAAACTTATAAGGCAGACAGCCCAGGTTTGTTTTGTTTTGTTTTAGTATTGTAATATTGCCAATCTTTATGTAAGTTTAGGAAAAACTTTTGCATTATTTTCTTAGAATAAGTCCATGGAAATAACATTTTAATAGTTCTTTACTATGTTAACTCTTCTTTCAAAAATCATTATCATACCTTTTTATTCTATGCAGGTACAAGTGCACTACCTTATCTGGGTATTCTAATTTGAAATCACATTGGTATAAAGTGGTGCCTTGTTGTTATTTCAATGATTATTTCTTTGATTATTAGGTGGATTGAACATTTCCCCATATTGTGTCTACTAATTATAATTTCTGTTTTTGGATGCAAACTCTTTGATTATGCCATATATTCATTTGTGTCCAGGGACCCTTAGTAGAGTTCTTATGAAATTTTCACAAGTGCATTTTAACGTAGGTATTAACCCTTTGCTTATTTAATTACTATAAATATTATTTTGTCCTTTGTATTTCTTTCCATTAAAAAAAATTTTAGCATAAATTTTGAATTTATAATGATAAAATGATTTGTCCTGTCATTTGTAGTTTCTTCTACTGCTTCAAAACTTAGAAAATTATGTCAAACTTAATGTCAACCTCATGTGGCTGTAGTGCATGGAGGGGAACTTAATGGTAGTGGGAGTTGAATAAGGAAATCAAGACAGAGAGCTAAGGTTATACAATAGTTTTTTTTTTTTTTTAATTTTTATTGAAGTATAGTTGATTTACAGCATTGTGTTAGTTTCTGCTGTACAGCAAGGTGAATCAGTTATACATAAACATATCCACTTTTAAAATTTTTAATTAATTAATTTTTGAATTACAGTTAACCTTTATTATTCTTTAAAAGTGAACTTTCCACAATATTAATAAATCTCATTTTTAGCTCTGCTTTGAAATATTGATACCAGTGAAGTAACCTTTTTCTTCTTTGAATCTTTTCTTGTAAAATTATAGTTTTCTCTTTTTCTAAAATAGGAAGTTCCTTCCAGTTCTTAATAAAGATAAAGGGAGCATTCATGGACTTGAGTAACTGCAGAGGAGCATTATGGTAAACAGATGAATTTCCACAGCTGCCAGCTGTCATTACGTCTTCTACCATGGGAACGGAGCCATAGGAGCAAGCCTCTTATATTCTGTAACACTCTCTGTTTACTCCTGCTGGGCGCAATGTGAGATCACTCTGAAGCAGAGCATCTTGATAATTCTTAAGGCTTTCATTTGTTTCTTGAGGCTGCCACTGTTCTGTTGCTGAAACCCAACAAAGCTTATCATTCCCGTCTTGTTTCAAAATTCATTAGTGCTTGTCTGGATGAATTTTCATAAATGGTTCCTACAATATTACACAAGTATGGCCCTTCATATGCAGCATTGACCAATTTGCCTCCACCACAGGAAAATTCCTGTATGTTGCTACTCCTAAAGGCCATTGAATAACATCCATGTTATTAATCCAGGGGCTGTCATATATTATGAAAAGTAGTTCCACAGAGCCTCCATTTCTTTTGAGAAATTGGTTTATCCATTCATTATTACAATGTTCATTTGCAACCAAAACAACAGCAAGATGCTGGAGTTTTTGAGTTTGCACTAAATTTTGTGCATAAAGTAACCACTGGGTGGCAAAAAAGACCTTTGCTTTTTCTCTTCCATTTAGAACGAGTACCACATTATTCTCATCAACAGAGAAGTACCCGGGGACCACAGCTGGACCAGTAATGAAGCTGTAATGTGTTCTTCCAACAACTAAATTTCCTTCTCTCCGCTGAGCATTCACATCAGTGGGCTCAAGTAAACCTTCAAAAATATGCTCCCAAATACAAACCAATGGCAGCTTTGCCCCAGATTTGTACATGGAAGTCTTTTTTCTCTTTTGTGGACTTATTTAATATCTGAAGTCTGTGTTTTTGCTCATTTTTTTCATCTTCCCAAGGATTCCATTCTTCACTTCTCAAAGTAGATTGTCTTTTCCAGAAGTTTCCCAATTATTTCCTTCTCATCCAGAACCATTCAGTGATGACTAATAAGTAGAGGGCACATTCCTTATCACTGAACTTGCACATAGGTAAAGAAGGCTGGAAAAGATGCTCTGTGTTTTAAGAGCATCTTATGATGTTCTTAGGTGTTTACGAACACCTTCCCATGTGCACATGCCATTGCTCATCTCATCATCATTATCACCTCAGTGCCCTTCCTGTGGCTTTGATGCTGGCCATTATCTTCAGGGCCAAGCAGCGCAGGTTACTTGGATTTGCCTTTATTTAACTATTTGTGATTGAACCTTCCTTCAGTTTTCATCTGGGGTTTAGCTGATTGAGGCTGGGATTGGCTGGGCTTGGTTTTAGTCTATGGCTTGGGTCCAAGTCTGCTCCATATTCTCTCATCCGCTATGGTCCAGCAGTTATTGGAGTAAAGGTTCTGAGCCCCACATCAGGCTTCCCAACCTGGGGGTCTGGCAACGGGAGGAGGAATTCCCAGAGAATCAGACTTTGAAGGCTAGCAGGATTTGATTGAAGGACTTCAACAGGACTGCTAATATGTTGGAGGGTCTCTGCAGAGGTGGGGGGTGGCTGTGGCTCACCGCGGGGACAAGGACACTGGCAGCAGAAGTTCTGGGAAGTATTCCTTTGTGGGAACCCTCCCGGAGTCCGCCATTACATCCACTTTTTTAGATTCTTTTCCCATATAGGTCACTACAGAGAATTGAGTACAGTTCCCTGTGCTATACAGTAGGTACTTATTAGTTATCTAATAGTTATATTGTTAAATGGAGTGTGTGTGTGTGTGTGTGAGAAACGTTTTCCCAGAGAGGAATTTTACTGTCCTTCCTGAGAAGTATTAATACTGTTGGCATGGCTGGTACCCACGACGCCCAACTGTGCAATAAGAATGAAGAAGGGGGCTTCCCGGGTGGCACAGTGGTTGAGAGTCCGCCTGCTAATGCAGGGGACACAGGTTCGTGCCCCGGTCCGGGAAGATCCCACGTGCTGCGGAGCGGCTGGGACCATGAGTTATGGCCGCTGAGCCTGCGCTCCGCAACGGGAGAGGCCACAGCAGCGAGAGGCCCGCGTACCGCAAAAAAAAAAAAAAAAAAAAGAATGAAGAAGGGAGCGTGGCACTTTCTGAGAAATTTAGCTTCATGGAGGTAGCCACCTAGTTTATTCACATTCAGAATAATTTTGTTTTGTTTTGGTTGCTTGAGATGAATGGTTGTAAATAGAAGTCTAACTAATGCATAGTTTTGGAAAGGAATGAAATCTCACAATGGTGCAACTGTTGCTAAATAACTTCCTGCGTGTCTGCAAAGTGGCCAGTTTCAGAAGGATTGGGGAGATCTCATCTTGCAACATGTGATAACAAAGAAGGAGGGGTTAAGAAATCACACCTCCTCATTGCTACATGACTGTACTTACAATAACCAAAGATTTTCTGGGATGTCCTTAATTCAGATATTCTTTTTGTTGATCTAAGTTGCATCCTACTTGTCCCATCACAGGTCCCAACTTCCATTCAAAAAGCAGAGTCACCATAGGAATTTGGCAGCAGATCCTGAGCTGTTCTCACCCCCACTCCTCTCTTCTAACCCATTTTGCTTATTTTCATTAACAGAACAGAACATAACACTTTTATGTGCCAATTCTCAGTCTCAGAAGCCCTAATGGTTCTTTTTTATACACTGCAACAAACCCAAACTTCTTTTGCCATCTTTAAAGACTCTGCCCTACTTAGGTAACTTTCCTTTTCCTGCTTCCTGGACACTCATCTTTTGCTCTAGTCAAGTACCTCTGGTCTCTTTTCCTTGCAGTTGCCCTGTTCATTCCCACCTGTTATCCCATTGCTTTCCTTCTGTCAGTCTGTTCCGGCTGCTAGAACAGAATACGATAGACTGGGTGGCTTATTGACAACGGAAATTTATTTCTCACAGTTCTGGAGGCTGGGAAGTCCAAGATCAAGGCAGATTTGGTGTCTGGGGAGAGCCTGCTTCCTGATTCAATAAGACTGGGTGGCTTATTGACAACGGAAATTTATTTCTCACAGTTCTGGAGGCTGGGAAGTCCAAGATCAAGGCAGATTTGGTGTCTGGGGAGAGCCTGCTTCCTGATTCATAGATGTCCTCACATGGTGGAAGGGAAAGGGGGCTCTTTGGGGTCACTTTATAAGGGCACTAATCCCGTTCTTGAGGGCTCCACCCTCATGGCCTAATCACCTCCCAAAGGCCTCACCTCCAGATACGGTCATATTGTGGATCAGGTTTCAACATACGAATTTTGGGGGAACACAAACATTCAGTCTATAGCACTTTCTTTGTGTAATGCTTTCCTCCTGGAATGCTTTCCCTCCTTTCCTTGCTTAAAACTAGACTCACTTGTCAAGCCCTAAATCAAGTCTGACATTAAACAAAACAAAGCACAGCATAGAGCTTACCCTCCCAGGGAAGTTTAGGTGCCATTGCATAGGTAAGTCTCTGGGCAGAATCTCATCCATCAAAGACTGCTCTAGCCTCTCTGAGATGGATTGGTGGTTCTCTTTTATGTGTCTACAGTTTTTTGTTGAGCAAGTGCACATCTGTTGGCCAGTATTCAGATTCTTAAAGGATCCTAGATAGGCCCCAACCCCCAAATGTGATCAGTATATTGGATGTACTGGCTTTGGGTGCTCTGCCAGGAGGAAACAACTTTATTCTTTCTTACCACTGCCTTCAAATAAAACCTTGATATAAACTCCATTCCAAGCTCCTGGATGGTGGCTCAGGTTTTTGTTTTTCTGGACGTGGGGGATTAGAGCAGTTTCAGTTATTAAAAATTCTAGCCAGATCAAGAGTTCAATCGCATGTCTATTAAAAGATTCTCCTTCCATGTCCTCCCAGAGTCTTGAAGTGGGAAGTGGGGGAGGCAGTGTCTGCCTTTTCTTTCTTCCTCTTTCTGCCTCTTGCATCTACTTGCTAGATGCTCCAGGGTTAGGTAGCAAGGAGGGGCTAGAAGTTGAGGAACTTTTTTTTAAAATAAACCTAGTTGGTGTTAGTCTGCAAAAACCCTCTGCATAGTCGACATCCAAATACTGACCATTTATCAAATAGGGTGCTTTTGTTGGTTCTTTGGGGACACCCTGTTGGAGACCTCTGAGGTTGAAACATTTCCTGATGTGGGAGAGGTAGTCTCCTGCTGCCCTCTTGTGTCATGCCCTCAACCCTACTCCAGCAGTTCACACTGTGTAACCTTTTTGCTGAGGCAGTCTGGACCCTGGTGGGCAGTGTTCCTAGATGGGGTGCTTTTAAGGAGGCTGTAGCCTGGCTCTCCTCTGCAACATCCATTTAGCCCACAGGTTACCTGGCATGTTGCCTCTCTAAATCCTATAAGTACAGTGTTCTCTCTTTGCTCTCCATCATAGATAGCTCCAGCCGGCCTCTCCCCTTTGGGCTTTACTAGGTGAGAATCAGGCACCAGTCTCTGTGTTCCCCAAATTCCAGGAAACACAGATCAAACCCTCTAGCGATAGGCAGAAAAATGCCCCCCACAGATGTGCCTGCCTTAAGCCCTGGAACCTGTGAATATGTTACCTCACATGACAAACTGTTGCTTTTCTGGAAGCTCCTCCTACGCGGTTTGGGAGGGCAGTGGCGTAATTTTCTACACCATGGGACTAACAATCTTGTTGGCACTCTTTCTTGTATATAAGCTAGTGGTGGATGTCTTGGTGTGTCCAGCACATTATTTAAGCACCCTCACTCCCTCAGTCACAGTGTAGAGGCAGAAAATGTCCCATTTAATATTGTTAGACAAGTTTTGTAAATCTTTGTCCCTTGTTCTGTGTTTCAGTACAAGCACATATAGACCATTTCTAAGCATTTCCATTACTCATTAGCTACCTGAATTCCTCTGCTGCACTAGGACTCCTTGATGGAAATCCTGTTACTGAGTGTCCTCTGCATTTTGATGAACACATCCCTCATGTTGGGCTCTGTATATTTTTGCTCCTTTTTCTGGTCTGAAATTAATTTCTGCAACCAAGTCAGTTCCTTCACTTTCTCATTGTATTTTATGCACATTGCCAGCAGGACATCATGCCTTATGTCGACGCCTTCCAGAGCATAGGTAGAACTTCAGGTTTAGGTGGGTTGGAGGGGCTCTAAAGATCAGCTCTTTCATTGCTTCTTTCCTCCCACTCCTGAATTTTGAATCATCTCTCCTCACTGTCATCCAGGATATACAAGTATATCCAGGGGGGGTCATACTACTTCCCGTGTTTATTCCATTATGGAGATTTTCTTTGAGCTCCTTGAAGGCAAGGACCAAATCTTATTACCATGGCAACACCAGCCCCAACTCAGATCCTGGAGCAAAGCAGGAAGTCAGTGAATGAATGAGTGAATGAACAAATATTATTGGGCCCAAAACTGGCTTCTCTGTGGCTTCTATAACATCTTCCTTGGGACGATTCAGAATGATTTATTAATTCTCTTCTTTGCAGAATGGCCTTTAACTGTATAAAGCTATTTTGTCCTAATTGAGTCTTTTCTTCTCCTATATTTTCAGGCCCCCAGAGGATATTTCTACACATCAGTTACAACCCTTTCTACTTTAGTTTTCTGATAGCCTCTTAAGGAAGGTTCAGTTTTCTGGAATGAATTCAGCATGACAGTGGGCCGGAAGTGATTGTGTAACTATTGCAAAAGGCTGTGGTTTGAATCTTTCCAAAAGTCTTATCTGAGCAGCCCAGATGCAGCACTGTGCCAATGGTCACAGCTTCTCTGTTTCTCATTGTGTAGTCTGCAGATAGCCCTGCTGAGGGCTGAGGGTTTATATGGAAGGCGTGATGGTGTGTTTTAAGTGTAACAGGATATCAAATGGAATTTTTCATGGTGTCTTGATATTTCATCTGAAGTCCCAGTGCTGAGAACAAAAAGTGATAATTATCCCTAGATTTCTGAATGGTGTACTAGCGCTGCCATATGCGTGCAGAAATTGTGAAAAGACAGCAAAACTGGTATCAACCTTCCATCACATACTTCCAACTCATGCAGGAGAAAGGGTTTGATTAACGACTCTCTGGGGTAGTGGACGGTACTGTGGCATTTCCCTTTCTCTTCTTATGAGGTGACCCTTGAGAGAATTGGGGGCTCCAGTGGGACCCTGGGATTGAAATAGAGCAGGGTGGAGAATTCATGGAGAAATGGATGTGTGTCTTTGGAATTTAGGGATATGAATGAGTGGGACCTGGAACTTGCTTCCTGCCTGATGAGTCTGGAATGCGGGAGGCTGGTCAGAACAAACAGTGATCCCTAAATGAGTGAAGAGGGCAACAGTGAGCATGTCTGCGCTACCAGAATTTCTAGGGGTGAGGACATGCGTCTTCCAGGAGTTACAGTGGAAGATAGCTGGCCTTGAACCAGGAGCATTGCTGGTGGGGTGAAGGGACCCCAGCAATAAGCTGCTCTATGATATATTTCTGAGTAGGAGCTGAGCAGTTTGCAAGAAACTTCTGGGAGAAGTGGGAGAGTGCATTTGCTTTGGAGGGGGCTTTTCAGCTGGCTAGTCCGCACAGTGGGCCTTTGAAAGCCCCACAAATGACCCCGCTGGAGAGAGCCAGCAAATGGGCTCCTACTCAAGACCAGGGTCTGCTGTGTTGTAACAGTACCGGCCATGAAAGATACACTTGCTTCTTTTCCTCTAATCCCCCTGCCCCATGCTTTGACCCTGGAGAAGCCGGAAGCAGCAGGGGGGTGGGGAAGGACAGTGAAGGAGATGGAGGAAGGATAGACAGTACTTCCTTTCCGTGCTGTAGGCTGTAGTCACTATGCCTTAGGTTGGGGTGGAGCTGGGGAATGGTGATGGGGGACTCTGATTTGAGTATGTGATTGAAGTTTTAAACAGGACTTTTTAATGAGTTTTTTTTTTTGGTCTGTGAAAAGCGGCATGTGGGATCTTAGTTCCCAGACCGGGGATCAAACCCCAGCCAAGCAGTGGAAGTACAGAGTCCTTACCACTGGACTGCCAGGGAATTCCCTAA
Source organism: Aethalodelphis obliquidens (assembly GCF_003676395.1). NCBI lineage: Eukaryota > Metazoa > Chordata > Mammalia > Artiodactyla > Delphinidae > Aethalodelphis > Aethalodelphis obliquidens. The sequence continues at coordinate 42,107,856 of NW_020837952.1, read as the reverse complement.
TGAGTTTTAATTCTTGAAAGTAAGTTTAAAAATCTCGGGTAGACCTGAGATATTGCCCAGAGGTGGGGAAGGATGATTTGACAGAACATGTTGGGAAGGAGTGATTAGAGAAAAATAAAACTATTACCTGGTGTACACCACCAACTTTAGCCTGTCTGGTAAACTGATTAAATAAACAGTAATTTTAGGAAAATTACAGGAAGGCCGGGCCTGAGGGATAGGTAGGTAACAGACTATTCTCTGGAACCTTGGTATTATGGACTCTTTGTTTTTCTGAAGTTTTTAATATTTCTGTTTAATATTTTAAAAGTTTTTATTTTGAAATGATGTTATAACGACAGAAAAGTCGCAAAAATAGTACAGAGTTCCCAAATACTCATTCCTCAGCTTCTGCTAATGTCAACATCTTATATTGATATAACCATAGTGTAATGATCAAAACCAGGAAATTAACATCGATACAATACTACTAACTAATCTATAGACATTATCTGAGTTTGCCAGGTTCCCCATGAATGTTCTTTTTCTGTCCAGAATCCAAATTGCGATCCCACATTACATTTACTATCCACAGTCTCCTCCTTAGTCTTTCTTTGTATCATTAAATTTTAAGATTGGAAAAGATATTAAAGGTCCCCTAGATGAATCACCCAGTATATTCTTGAATCCCCTCTATAAAAATCCCTGCTAATCAGTTTTTTTGGTAAGAAGACACCTCTAGTGACAGTCTGTTTTAATGGAGCCCAGCTCTATAAGGAAGTTCATAACTGTGATTCTCTTTCTTAAAGCTTCCACTTATTGATTCTGGTCATTACCTGGTCCTTGCCTTTAAAATAATCCTTCTATCTGATGGCCTTCAAATATTTGAAGACCATTATATTTCTACTTGCCCTGAAGCCCCATCCCCCATTCCTGCCACCAAATCCTCTCTTCTTTAGGCTGGCCATCTTCAGTTCCATTAACTGTTACTCATATGACATGGTTTTAAGTCATCTCACACATGGATCACTCTATCTCAAACAAGCTCCAGTTGTATATACAGGTGTAGATGTGGGTCTCTCTATTTGTCTATGTGGTGCCTGAACAGAGAAAAATCACGTATCATTCTCCACATTCTGTGTCCTATCTCAGCAGGCCAAGATTACATTAACATTTGGTTCGTTTTTATAAAGATAAGCAGGGAGTAGTTAGACATGCTAATTAAATAGCCATTTTTAGTGAACTTCAGTGGGTGATCCAGACTCCTGTGTGAGTTGCTAAGACAAGTTTGGTATCTTTCTCAGAGATATCTTTGGGCATGGAAAGCTGGACAAGGTAAGAATGTTTTCAATACAAATTTGGATTGACAAGTTTCCAATTGAAAATCATGGTGCCTGGCTACAAGTTCCTGGTATATCTTCTCCAAAAAAAGAAAAGGCAATACATTTTCAAAAACTAGAATAAACTTTTAATGTATTGGCAGAATCTGGGAGAACTTTCATTTACTGAACAACCAGTGGAAATGGATTGAGAAATGCAATGTGGCCGGAAATAGAGGAAGTATTTTTGTTTAAAAATAATAAGAGGTACAAACTATTATGTATAAAATAAGCTACAAGGATATATTGTATAACATGGGGCATATAGCCAGTATTTTATAACAATTATAAATGGAATATAACCTTAAAAATTGTGAATCACTATACCATACACCTGTAATCATATAATATTGTACATCAACTATACTTCAGTAAAAAAAAAAAAAATTAAAAAAAATTCTCAAAGGACTGTTTTTCAGTCTTCTACTGCCCGTACCCTGGTTCAAAATGCAGGGTATGTTTTGACCTTACCTGTACAGTGTGGGTATTGCTGGAGGAGAGGCCTGGAGTATTCCTCTCCTCACAGTTCCCATGGGTATCTCTCTTTCCTCATACTCTCATAGTCTGTAATTTCCAGAGATGAATGGCAGGAAAGCACGAAGGGATTGGGGTTGGTGCATTTCATCTTGGAGATGAGCCCTAGTACGAGTTAAAGCTAGGACACTTTGCATCTGTTCAGAGAGTGAGAGAACCAACAGTGGAGATGCAGTAACACTAGATGAATTTCTGCTTGATCCTGGGAATTGGGCCAAGGAACTGTCAACAGCTTTCTCTCCAGAAGCGGATTTCAGAGTGGAGTTATACTAGCACCTAAGTGATGCGAAGGAGAAAAGCAGTCCCTGACATTCAGGAACTAGCCCTTGGTGTCATTATAAGCTGGCCTGCGCTCAGTTAAGTTTTGATGTGCTCTTGTTGGACATGAGTAGTTTCACAGGACATCAGCATCAGACAGGGCCACTCCATGACCAGGATGCTTCAAAGCCAAAACAAAGAGCACTTGGTAATTATGTCTGAACACAGACAACACATGAACATTGTCCAAGTCACAAAATACCAAGAAGCCTCTGCCAGCTAAAATGAGTAATGGCTGTTTCCTTGTCAATTATACCTTCCACCTTGCTCCATTCTGCCCTCCCTATAAATCAGACTTACTAAGATACACAGTGATAAAATTGTCCTGGCTTTCTGACACTGCCTAATTCGCCACATCACCCAATCAAAGCCCAAATCCAAAAATAAGTTCTTTCTACATCCTTGTACTGAATTGCCCTGTGGTTCCCCATGTTATAATTCTGTCTTACTACTACTGGTAATAAATCCAACTTGTTCAATGCAAAACTGATTGGCCTTTGGTTTGAGGGCGAAGGACAGAGAATGGGATGATACATACTGGGCAAATACCAATTAAGTGTTAATCTCTTTACATACTGGGCAAATACCAATTAAGTGTTAATCTCTTTTCTTTCAAAGATAAGCAAACAATAAAATGAAACAAGACATGGGGTCTAGGGAAAAAACTACTGTTGAATAAAGAAAAAAGAACAGCATCCCTAGACTTGGTTGGGGCCCCTAGCTATACATTTCTATAACTTCCAGTTTTGTACTGTTCATCGTAGAATTCTGAGGAAACTAATATTTATTAGGAAAATTAAAATCCTAATTGGAAGTATTAAGGAGCCAAACTAATACTGTAGAAAATGGAAGTGGTAACATTGAGAGGAAACTTGAGAGGTTTTCCTAGACTGAAGAGAAGGATAATGGGAAAGCACATAGTAGACCTACAGTGATTCAATCCAAGAAGGATTTGTGTTCATAATGAAGAAACAAGAGCGCTTTTAATGGAAGCAGTGCTAGTTACTGCAGACTTGCTTGCTCAAAACGCATTCCAACCCTCTAGTAGTATGTAGAGCCAAGTCCCACTCTTCCCACAGTTGCCTGCAGTTTCGAATATGATTTAGGTTCTTCCAAGATGACGCACTCAAGTGAGACTGGATTTAGAAGTGAGTCATGTGGGAGAGGAGCAGGTAGGCAGGTCAGAGGCATCCAGTTTGCTGGTGCTGATTACGGCAGAGGCAACTCTGCAGGCAGCTTTCCAGTTCGGCGGTCAGCTTCCTGGTGGAGGCAGAGGCGGCAGAGTTTTGGAGCCAGCTGGTGTGGCAACAGCTCTTGTCTTGGCAGGAGCCTCCTGACTCTACACTGCCCTGTGGGGGCTGGAGCAGCGGCTGTACTGGCAGCCCAGTTCTCAGACGTGCATCTGGGAGTCACTCACGGAAGGTCAGTCTAGAGCAGCACTATCCTATAGAAATGTAAGAACACACGTACGTCGTTTAAACTTCTCTAGTAGCTGCAGTTGCAGTCCAAAGAAATAGGTGACATTAATTTTAATAGTATATTTTGTTTAACCCAATATATCAAAAAATAGTATAATTTCCACATGTAGTCAAGATATCACTTTTTTCATACTGATGCGTATCTTACCTGAGACTAGCCACATTTCAAGCACTCAGCTGTCTGTGGCTCCTGTATTGGACAACACAGGTCTAGAGTCCTTTTTTTTCCGTTTTCCTGGCAATTTAGTAAATAATTTAATACCTTGTAATAAATTTCTCTCTGCTTAAACTTGTGGGTTGTGTTTTCCACAGTTGAACACTGGCTGATATAGAAGCAATACCAGATAAATAAACATGAAAAGGACTCAATCTGTACCAGCAAAATGAATGAAAAGAAAACCATACTTAGACACACTGGTACAAATTCTTTGAACTGCAAAGATGAAAGAACCTCAGATGCATCCAGACAGCCTCCCTTGCCCCCTTGTAAATCTATTAAAGAAAAATATACAGATTGGCCTTAGCCTTCTTTCCTGCAAAGATAAATGGCAGAAGGAAATGGAATGATGACTATACATTTGGGGGATAGAAGGTATAGCTTGAGAATTTTATACTCAGCCAAGTTGTTTTTCAGGTGTAAACATAGCAGAATGACAGATGTGTAAGGGCTCATGAAACATACCACGCATAGAGCTCTCTTGAAAAAGTTTTTCACTGATGTTTTCTTTTCCATATCAACCTTCTCCTGTTTTGCTTCTGCCTCTTTTAGTTTCATAATTTCTTGTTCTTTTTTTTTTTCTGGCTACTTAAAAATTAAAAAAATTACTTTTCTTGAGGATACTAAAATACATTTATTTAAAAAAAATTTAAAGTGTGTCATTTTAATTTTCTTTTAACAGCGATTTCATCCATTGATTGTAATGGAGTTGGTGTTCTTTCTTAACATTACTTTTCTTCCTGTGTTTTGGATTTCGGTTTGCAGGCCCTTCTTGAAAGGAAGATTTTATATCTTTATTATTCTCTCTGCCTATTTTCTCTCTCTGATCCCCTGCACCCCGACTCTTGTGGTTTTGAGGTTTGTCTCCACCTGGTCCGTGGGGTCCCCAGGTCTTATATTGGCTGCTTGGTGCTCCTGCCCCACAGTGATGTTGGGGATGTCACAGATACAGTCACTGAGCCCATAGACAGCTTGGCTGGCAGCCAAGTGGAAAGGCTGAAGTGTGCCCTCCTAAGCTTGCAGCATCACAGATGCCGTGGTCAAGGTCGCAGGCAGCCGCTGCTTTCAGTTTCCTTTCTTGAGTTGGGGAGCCTCACTACAGGCCCTGGTCTCAGGCCAGGAGCCTGGCCTCCCAAGGGGTATTCCTATTCCTGTCGCTAGGGGCGATAGTCAGCCTGTATGCTCTGGGCGGGCCCAATTGTTTGTTTCCATCCAGAGTTTATTCTAGTGGTTGCCGCATCCATGCTCACTGTTTGGTGCCTGTGTTGTGCTAGTTATTAATATTATCAGTATCAACCTGACCTGTTAACCCCCCAGAAGCTGAGTTTCTGGCCACCTCAGATTGCTTCTTGACCTGGAGCCCAGGAGGCCTGTAGCTTTCACTGCTACATCTAATGCTTTGTATTTCTGTTCCAGTTCTGGGCATTTGTTCATTTTGTTTTTTAAACAAATGTAAAATTTAAAGTTAAAAAAATAAATAAAAATTGAGGTATAATTGACACACAACATTATACAGTTGACCCTTGAACAACTCAGGGGTTAGGGGCGCTGACACTCTGCACAGTTAAAATTCCAAAAATCTGTGTATAACTTACCATCGGCCCTCGGTATCTGTGATTCCTCTACATCCTCAGTTTCCTGTATCCACGGTTCAGCATTGGCAGGTTCAACCAACTGTGGACGGTATAGTACTGTAGCATTTACTATTGAGAAAAAATCTGTGTACAAGTGGACCCATGTAGTTCAAATCCATGTTCAAGGGTCAACTGTGTTAGTTTCAGGTGTTCAACATAATGATTTGATATTTGTGTATGTTGCAAAATGACCACCACAATGTCTAGTTAACATGGCTGTGACTTTTATTTTCTTCTATATTTTATTTATTAAAAAAATATTTATTTATTTATTTGGCTGCACTGGGTCTTAGTCGCGACACGTGGGATCTAGTTCCCGACCAGGGATTGAACCTGGGCCCCTTGCATTGGGAGTGTGAAGTCTTAGTCACTGGACCACCAGGGAAGTCCTCTTTTGTATTTTATCTATCAATAAAGGAGCAGAAGAGAGGACCTCAAGATATATACTTACAATGTCATCTTGGCAAGAAGTTTCTTAAAGATGTGGTCTAGATGACCAAGACATATATCAAAGTGCAAGTCATAGTATTAAAGTAGTGCAGTATTTTAGTTTTAAAGAGTTGGTGGAGAGTGCCAAAATTTACCAAATAAAGTCTAATTAATTGACTAATTGTAGACACAAAACAGAATGTGTTAGCATTCTTTAAAGTGAATATATATAATTTAAAAATAATAATTTTCCTAAAATATAGTGTTATTATAATATGTGATATAATAGTGGAGGTGAGTGAAAGGTAATAAATGCTATAAAATTAATAGACATTGTAAACAAACACACATTCATTTAGAAATGGGAAAAAAAGAAGAAACAATTTAAATATTTCATAGTTTAAAGTAGAGATTAAAAACTACAACTATAGACGATTTAGAAAATATGGGAAATGAGAACATCATAAGGAATGAGGCCAAAATTGTGTTCAGCAAATTGATATTCTTAAGGGAGTTCATTATTAAACAAGCAAGCATTCAACCTAAGAAAAACAAACTGAACCAACTTAAGGAAAGCAGTGGTAAGAATGAAATATTAAGTAAACTATTAACAGAAATCTCTGACTTAGAAAACAGAAAAACTGTAGAATTAATACATTAATTTAAGAGCCAATTCACTGAAAAACCAATATCTTTGTCAAGAAAACCTTGGGAAAATAGAGACGGAAAGAGAAAAAAAATTTTTAAAGAGAAATAAGATAAAATTATAGGCATAGAAGTGGTTAAACTTTTATATTAAAAAGTTCTCTTCTGTAAGAAGAATTACTGAAGTTTATACGAATGGAACAATAGGAAGGCTGGGACTTGTTTTAAAATACAGTGCTTCGGGCTTCCCTGGTGGCGCAGTGGTTGAGAGTCCGCCTGCCGATACCGGGGACACGGGTTCGTGCCCCGGTCTGGGAAGATCCCACATGCCGCGGAGGGGCTAGGCCCGTGAGCCATGACCGCTGAGCCTGCGCGTCCGGAGCCTGTGCTCCGCAACGGGAGAGGCCACAACAGTGAGCGGCCCGCGTACGGAAAAACAAAACAAAAAAAATTTACAGTGCTTCTTGGCTATGAGATGAATAAGGTCTGAGGATCTAATGTATAACATGGTGGCTATGGTTGTTAATACTGTATTGTGTTATTGAAATTTGCTAAGATTTTAGATCTTAAATGTTCTCACCAAGAAAAAAAAAGATAAATATGTGATAAAGTGGATGTGTTAATTAACAAGATTGGGGGAATCCTTTCACAATGTGTACACCTATCAAATTATCATTATGTATACTTTAGATATCTTACATTTTTATTTGTTAATTATGCCTCAGTAAAGCTGAAAAAAATATAGGGCTCCATTTATAAAAGGTGATTGAGGAATAAATGAAAGAATATTGGCAAAAATGTTGATTACTTTTAAGCTGGGTAGTGTATATGTGGAGATCCATTACATATTCTCTCTCATTTTATGTGTGCATAAAAATTTCTGCAGTTAAAAGTTGAAAAATTTAAAAGAGAATGTCATGTTTGACTCTATGGTAATACATTTAGAAATCTTCCTAATGAAGTAGATGGTTTTCTGAGAAAACACATTACTAAAACTGACTCAAGAAGTAGAAAATCTGAAAGAAAAGCAACCCTGCAAGAACTTATAAAAGAATTACCTCCAAAAGAGATTCTGAGATCTGTTAGTGTTATTAGTGCATTTCTTCAAGAAACACCGAATTCTTATGCTCTGTAAATTATGTCGAAATAAATGATACCATCAAATTCATTCTATAAAGTTAGCGTAACCTTACCACTAGGACCTGATAAGTGAACAACAAAAATATCAAACTAGAACAGTTTTATGTGCAAGTATTTATGGGAAATTTCTAAATGAAATGACAAAGAAATTAAACTCAGTTGCATTCAGCTGATCAATCTCCACTTAAGCAGTTCATCAGATTAAGAAAAGTTCATCATTTCCTCTGTAAAACATACTGACTGATGACCACAGAAGGACGAACGCTCAAGATCAGTTTGCTCTGGTGTGTTCTTGCAGTTTTGTTCAGATAATAACATGTTTCCAAACCAGTTTATGTCAGTTTTATTTGTTTCGGTATTTATGCAATCTAATTAAGCATTTGTGTACACTGATAAAATATGATTGTGGAAAAAAGAATTGTTCCTGTGAAAGCTAAATTGAATATATTGGGAGAACTTGACACAAGTGAGGCACTAAAAAAGGATGAGACAAGTGTAAAATTTGGGGAAAATTGCTCTCCTCTCTGCTGTCTTTGCTGTGAGCTTTATCCTAAACGGATTCCCCAAGCTGGTTGACAGTAGCTCCTGAGGTTATGTGCTTCATTGTTCTTGTTTAGGAATAGGAGTGTCTTTGTGTCAGTATTTAAAGCACCTTATTAGACCGATTTGGGTCACATGCCCACCCTGGACCAATCGTAGGGCACGGCTTATGCTGATTGACTTGGTCAAGGTCTATACCACAGCTGGGGTTGGGGGTGGAGCCAGCTTTTCTGGACCCACTTGTATCCCCTGAAGAGCATTAGGAGGCTACCGGGAAGGGGGTGAGTGTGGATACTGGGGAGATAATCAACAAATATCTTTTATATTAATGCAAATTATGTCATCAACATAGTCAATTAAAAAAAAACATGGTAATTGTAATGGAGTAAAAGACATTCTCTATAAAAATATTTGGCAGATTAAAGAGTAAAACACTAATATCCCCAAAGAAAAATGGGCAAAGTTCATAAACAGAACTGGCCAATAAGTATGTGGAAGGTATGTAATTTCAATAGTAATCAAAGAAATGAAAATAAAAGCTATTATGTCATACCACTTTTTGCTTAATCAGCTGACTAAGTATTATGCAAGGAGCAGGGTTGTCCCAAATAACCCTGTGTGCTTACCTGGTGTTGTAGACAGAATTGCACCCCCAACAAGATTCACAGGTTGAAGTTCTAACCCTCCATGTGACTGATTTGGAGATAAGCCCTTTAAGGAGATAATTAAGATTAAATGAGGTCATAAGTGAGAGGCCCTAACAATAAGATTGGTCCTTATAGGAAGAGGAGGAGATACCAGGAGCACATATGCTCAAAAAAAGCCCATGCGAGGACACAGTGATGAGAAGGAAGCCGAGGAGAGAGGCCTCAGGAGAAACGAAATCTGCCAACACCTTGATCTTGGACTTCCAGCCTGCAGAATTGTGAGAAATACATTTCTGTTGTTTAAACCACTCCAGACTGTGGCAGCCCTAGTGGACTATTAAGTTGCCTGGGCCAGAGGCTAACAGGGCTCAGGGCCTTGCTCTTCCCCCAGCTGGAGGGGCAATCCCCAAGGTCACCTTCTTGAGGAACTTAGGCTTCCTCCCCCTACCAAGGGAGGGACTGAACTGAAACATCCTTGGGGCTCCAGGGTCTCCAGGTGCTGGGTAGCTGGCGTTCCAAGACAATTCCTGTAAATAGCTGGCACCCCCAAACCAGATTGCTTGGCATGCTGGTACGGCTGCCCTCTCATGCTTGTCATATAAGAAAGAATAGGGCGTGGGTCCAGCAGACCCTGGCATGCCTCTTCATGGGCTGATGGAGTGACCGTGGGTCCTTGTCATGCTGACCCTGGCCTCGAAAGCTTCTTTATCCAATTAAGCTTATTCTTTAGCCCATGTCGTGGGATGTTGTGAAATTTCACCCAAACCCTAGTGCATTACATGGGGAGACCCAGAAGAGAACATATGACACAAAAGAGAGATTTAAGAAATGATATACTCAGTGGTGATGAGGTACAGATAATGGACATTCTCATCTTGTCTGTTAGCCTAAGACTATTTTACAACCCTTTGCAGAACCAATTTATGATGTGTTTAAAGAGTCCTCAGTATATCAGTTTTTTAAAATTATGGGAATATACTTATTAAGTAGTGAATTCATTGCTATGCATCAAGATACCAGGGAAATTTAACAAAAGTATATAGTGTTGAACAGAAAGTATTTTAGCTGTAGCATTAGAGTGAAAAATGCATAAAATTCTATTTTCTTCCACTGGAGACTTTATACCTATGTTGTTATTGATAATTTTCCAGATAAGTTTCTAGAGAACAACAGAAAAGCTGCCACTTCCTGATCACAATTTCAATGGCAATCTTTTTAAAAAAAATAAATAAAAATATTAAAAAAAAGAAAAATCACGCAGGCAGAGACAGACCCCACTAGAACCTTCTTCACTAACCATTCTTCCGGGTTCACTAATTTGATGTTGTTTTATTTTCTGTGACATTAAATTCAAGTTTTTATTTAACCATCAATTTTTTTTTTTACTCTCTCTTAAAAAGAATTATATTAAAGGTAGTGTAGCCTTCTATGTTCTTAGGCGAGTAGCCCAGGTATCAGGTAGCCAGACAGACCATGTGTTTTGGTACTCATTTCTTGACAGTGCTCTGTACATCAGTTGCAAAGGATTGCTTAAAATGAAATCTAGGATTTCTGCCATGGTTCTTTGTTACCGAGTACATTCTGAGGAACATACATTAATAGATGATCAATTCTTTTCATTTATAATGGGAAGGCATAGAAAACTACCATAAGAAAGAATTGTTTCTACCATTAATTCCACTTAATCCTTACCCACCTGCATCACTGGATATTAAGTATTATAATAGATAAACTGAAAGTAAATTGTCAAAGCTTTTGAAATCCAATCTCCACAATTATTGCTTACCACTGGGGGATCAGTGTCGCGACTCTGTAATATTTGTTTAGTCTAATCCCTCCTTCACTAATTAGAAACACTAAAAGATCACAGAATTTCCCTTCCTGGCCCTTCCCTCAGTGGTGGTATTTGTAAAAAATAAAACCAAAACTGAACAAACAAAAACCCACTGAATACCCAAGAGCCAACTAAACCCCCCATGGCACTCACCAGTGCTCAGGTGACAAAGCCTGGGGTAGGGGGTGGGGAGCTTGGGAGTAATGTTAAACTGACACTGTAAACAAGGACACTGTGCAGAATGCTACTTTCCTATGTGAAACAGTGAGTGACAACTTCATCTGAAACAAAACAACTCACCAGACTTCTACTAACCAACTTCTTTTCCTTGATCTTAAAACGAAGTCTTATTTACGGAGTGCCTCCCAAGTTCAAGGCGCAGTAGTGAGCATGATGCCTCTGTCATCTAACGATAACAAAGTACTTTGCAACTAGGCTTTCTGATGTACCAGACAAATGGAAAGAGAAGACAGCCACACCAGAGACCAAAAAGGGAGGTGGGAGTGGGGAAATCAACTTTTAAGATTCGTCACATTTGTCAATGGCAATTTAAAAAATATCTCTCTGTGCCCGCCACCCTGCTTTGAGGGCTAAAGCTGCAACTGGAACATTTAACATGAACATTTAGTGTTAAATTTGACATCTAACATTCAGACGAACAGTGAGGCCATCTTGTGGCCACTTAGAGAAGTTTCCGCTTTCCGACACCCAGTGCTGTTTGCGTTCCTACACTTGCACCCCCTCATGCTGAGGTGGGACCTTGAAACTGAGGCTGCTGCACAGTGGTGAGGACTTTTGGTATCTCCTTAACGAAATCTTCTGGAATGAGTCCAAGATTCAACTGTCAAATTTAAATTCCATCGTTTGTGGGCTGGTGCGTGTTGTAGGATTTCATGCTATGTGGTTAATATGTATGCACATGTCCTGTCACCTGTTTACAGCTAGATTCATCTGTCAATCATCCTGTTGAAATGGAAAGTTCCTAAAACAATAAAGTTCTGCTGGAAACATATAACAACGGGGTACCGTAAACAGAAGCAGGGCCGGGTTGGAAGGACAGCACAGAGAGACACATTTCTGGACTTCCCTAGTCCCAGTCCTTTGTGAATTATTTGTAAACGATATTGCCAGTTCTCAGAAAACATATTAACCCCTGTGTGGGTGAAAGAAATATTATTACGATGTAAAGAACAGGTGGGTCTTGTTTTCTAAAAATGTCTCTTTCCCTGGACAAAGGCCTACTAGAATTCTGACTTGAGTTGTAAGAAGCAAATTCATCTTTGCTTAGCAAAGATTTGCAAATACTTGGAACAATCACTTTGATGATTTTATCTCTCTGTGTTGTGAATTCACAACTCCTCCTTGACTCTACATTACGAATAACTCTTTGTTATTTATAAATGTAATCCCTTTTCAATCATCCTTAAGTATGAGAGATGTAATTTCCCTTTCCAATTCTCAAGTACTTTTATTTTCCTGTTTCTTTTTTTCCCTCTGAAACAGAATGTAAAATTTCTTTATAAATTAGAGAAACAAAAAACACAAAGCAAATTTTGAGGGAAAAGTGTTTTTCCCTCCTTTGAATCACTTAAGCTCTTTTGGGCTATCTTTGTGAGTTGGAAGACCAGATACTGCCTTGAATAAACTGTGTGAATTATGAAATGAATGCAGATCTGTTCTCTGGCTACTTTGAGCTTGTGCAGGGAGATCAAAGGAACCAGAAGAAAAAAACAAAGACCAAAGAGAATTGGAATGCTCAGTGAATCTCTTTCTGAAGAATATACTGCAAACTTTAGAAAGCTTCCCTGTGATATTAACAGCCTATGCTTGTCCAGTGATTTCCAGTTTCTAAAGTACTTTTATGTCCACTAGCTCAGGACTACCCTAACTAGAAGGGCAGTACAGGCATTATTGTTTTCTTGTTACAAAGGAAAGCACATACTTGAAGAGACTGAGTGCATAGCATGGGGCTGCTCACCTTGTGATCATGGGAACCGGTATTTGAACCTGGATCTGCTGTCTCCAAACTTAGCCTCTTTCTGCCTCATCACAAATTCCACTGGCTTTGGTTACCCTGGAAAGGGTAGTCTGTGTTCATACACATTCTGCTAGTAGATCGTGCATTCCTGGGTCTCCTGCAGCCCCACACCCTGCATCTGCATACGGCAAATGGTTTCCATGGAAGAGCTCCAGACGGGGAAATATTTTGGAATCAGTCTGAGTTAAATACCAGACCCTATTTGTAATTTCTGCTTAGGCCTAAGCACTTAAAGGATTCCAAAGGGCAACAGTTGTGAGTCCATTTGGCATCCCTTCTTGGGGTAGTGGAGAAGGGGATGGCAAGTCAAAGGAAGTTAGAATTATCCAGTCCCAGCTGAGCCCAGCTGCCAGGGCCTAAGCCGAACTGATGGAAGAAAATCCAGCAGAGTTCTGAATCAGATTTCAGTGTTTCCATCTCGAACAGGATTTTCTCATGGGTCTGGCAAGAGCCACACTGGATTTTAAGTGAAATTAAGCCGTGGACTCTGGGGGATAACACAGGAAATTACAAACCAGAGCTGCTTGTCTCAATAGCCACATCTTGTCAAGAGGCCCCATGCAGGGCCTCTGTTACTCGAGGAACGGGGATGCATTGGAATCCGGTTTTGAGCCCCTGGGGAAAGTTGTTTCAGAGTAGAGTGGAGACTCAGAAGGTTGGTTCTGTTTCTTTACTAGGCGTGTGATCTCGAATCAGGCACACAGCTTCTCCAAGCCTCGGTTTGTTAATCTGTAAACAGGAAAGTAATAATACTGGCCTATCAGGTTTTTTGTTTTTGTTTTCTGGTGAAAGGCATTTTATAATCTGTAAAGTGTTCTAGAAATGCAGGGCTTGTTATTATTATTACTTACAGGTCATTACTTGCGGGGGAAGGGAATAGAGATGCATAAGAAATAAATGGAGTTTTGAAGAGAAGAAAAGGAACAGCGGTAATATAATTAAAATCAATTTTTAAGTGTTTACAGGCATCTGGAACCATAGTAAGAGCTATAAAAATAAGCTTCCCGAGATGTAATTGGTAATCCGAGGCCATTGCATGAAATGGCTCAGAGCTGATGGGGTAGAGGTGGAAGTTAGGGGAGGAATGAGGTGTAACATCAATGCAGCACCTATGATGTGTGAGGCATATTTGAAGATGCCATTATCTCCTTAAGCCTTCTTACGAAGTATGTACCAACCTCATTTTAGAGAGGAGGAAACGGAGACTCAGAGGCCTTGAGCACTTTGCTCAAGGCCCCGTGGCCAGTGAATGAAAGAGCTGGGACTTTGCCTCCCAAGCACATCCTCACGTGCAGACAAATGAACCAGTCAATAGGGTGTAAACTAGGTAATTCACAGGACATGCTCTCAAAAGGGGTGAGGCCCGAGAAACGAGAAAGCAGCCCTGAGAGCTAGGGTGACCAGTGCATCCCGATTTGCCAGTGACTGTCTCCATCTTAGCACTGAAAATCCTGTGTCCCAGCCCCTCACCCTGGGTCCTCCTCAGTCCCACGCAAACTGGGACGGTTGGTCACCCTATAGCTGACAGTTAGGGTATGTGCCCTTGGTGAATATAAGCAATTTCTCGGGATATCAGCAGATGGGACTTTCATGGATGTGACGGAACAAGACAAAAACGAGACTACTCTGAAATTATGTCTGAGCAGGAATAAAAACAGACACCTTGCAACTGCAAAAATGACTAAATACCCCCCTCTCCTGGCTAACAAGAGGGACTACTGTTTCTTCTAAAGTGACAACTCTAGGCCTGCTTCTTTCTTCCTGCCTATTAAAGAAAAATTAAGATAATCACTAAATTTACCTACTTTCTCACAGCTCCCAATTCACTTCATTGAGTCCTCCTGCAAATCAGCTAACACAGGCCCGACTCCTAGAGCAAGCCCTTCCTGAACACTCTTTCTTTCTCTTTTTTTTTCTTCTTTTTTTTTTCTTTTTTTGTCTGCATTGGGTCTTCGTTGCTGCGCGTGGGCTTTCTCTAGCCGCAGAGAGCAGGGTCTACTCTTCGTTGCAGTGCACGGGCTTCTCGTTGCGGTGGCTTCTCTTGTTGTGGAGCACGGGCTCTAGGTGCACGGGCTTGAGTAGTTGCAGCACACGGGCTCAGTAGTTGTGGCTCGTGGGCTCTAGAGCGCAGCCTCAGTAGTTCTGGCGAACGGGCTTAGTTGCTCTGTGGCATGTGGGATATTCCTGGACCAGGGCTCGAACCCGTGTCCCCTGCATTGGCAGGCGGATTCTTAACCACTGCGCCACCAGGGAAGTCCCCCTGATACCCTTTTTCTGAGATGCTTCATGTTTCCTCATGATGTCACGTGGCCTCATAGCAGGGTGCAGCACCAACTCTATTTGACCTCAGGTATGTTCCTGGATGGTCTTTGACTAGAGGACATTGACAGGACTTATACAAGGTCAGTGTATTAAGGGGGGCCACGTTTCACTTGTGGTATTGTAATTCTCTCTCTCTGGGCCATCTCTACAGCTAGACCAGATGTTTTTCAAAGCAGAATCACTTACTAAAGATGGTAACTAGCATGTATGGAGGACTTCCACTTACCAGGCACCATGCTAGGCTCTCTCCAAGGACTGACCCATTTAAGGCTCACCCACACTTTCTGAAGCAGGTGCTATAATTTTCATTTCACAGATGCCGAAGAGGAGGCTGAATGAAACTATGTCCATTGCCCGGAGTTAGTAAGTGGCAGAGCCAAGATTCAGAACCATTGAGTTTGACTCTAGAGCCCTGCTGGCACCCACAGAACATTCAGCGTTTGGGGAATAGATCAATAACCAACTTCTCTTCAGTCAGAGGTCTTGGCATCATAATAATACGAAGGTTTCCTGCTCTGAGCCATACACTGTTTTGAACGCTTTCCATGTGTTAACTTACTTGACCCTTGCAACAACGCCATAGTTGGTACCTCCATTTTACAGTTAAGGATGAGGCTTCAAGAGGTATACAATACATTTATAGAGAGTTTAGAGTGAACAAGATCTTTTCACATTTGCATTTTCTAAGCCCTGTGAAGTACTGAATTTCATTAATCTAAGATGCTAGTTATCATAAGATGCACCATTATTTTATGTGCCACTGAGAAAAAAAAGCTGCCAGTTAAAATTTGTAAGATGTCCTCGAATGTACCCAGTTTTTGGAGATGCTAAAATGCAAGGAAAAAGACATTTTAGAATTGATGAAATGGAGTAGGTATTTTTATCCCCATTGTTTAGATGCAGAACCTGGGGCTCAGAAATGAGTATATTTCTCAAGATCATAAAAGTAGCAAGAAAGGGACTTGAATCCAGGTCCACAAAATATGCTCTTTCTTCCATGCTATTCTAAACATTATGGGAGTCTTTGACCCCTGAGTTTAAAGGAGGGCTGAAGGAGTGTGTCTGACTCTAGGGCGTCCCTGAGTCAAAAGACTTTTTGGGCCAGGGAACACTTTTTGTGAAGTTTATATCACATTTTGTGGGTGGCCCTGTCTGCATCTAGATGCAGGATGAGCTCTTCTTCTTTGCTTTTTAACTTGGCTAAGACTTTAGGTTCCTGTGGGTCCTTTGGCCAAAGAGATTGCATGAATGAGCTCACCATGCCTGGGTGATGCTTCTCTTTTCCAAGCCCCAGAGATTCTCTGTAGAACTCTCTCTGTCTCTCTCCCTGGGCTTCCCCAGTTGTGGTTTAGGTCTGGGACTGTCAACTTGCTTTAAGTTATCATGGGTCAGAGATCTCGCAAGGAGTCTAACTCCATATTTCATGCTCCACTTTTGACAGCTCTTAAGCCTCACCTCTTCTTCTCCCTCTCTGCCCCACGTCTGAGCAAGCTGATAAGAAAGCCACAGTGGTCTCTCCTTTGGTCTTGGTGGGAGATTTAAAGGATGCTAGCCCCTGCCAGCATGTGGGTACCCTCACTCTGACCCTACACTCTGTCTATACCCTATAACCCTACCCAGCTTCCTTTCTTTGTGTTCCCAAGCCATTTTGGGCCTGACTGGGAGGTCTGCCCTGATATCCCCAGAAAAGCCTCAATTATATACATCATAGCCTTTTCATAGCCTTCTGGTATATGTGTGACATTCTCCGTCTTGACATCCAAACTAAATTTTGAGTGGGGGTCCCTCCCGCTTCTGTAGAGAGGCTGCAACAGACCCCTCAGAACAACTCAGCAGAGCCACGTCATCTAAAACCTATTTAATTTTTTTTTTTTTTTTTTTTTTTGCGGTACGCGGGCCTCTCACTGTCGTGGCCTCTCCCGTTGTGGGGCACAGGCTCCGGACGCGCAGGCTCAGCGGCCATGGCTCATGGGCCCAGCCGCTCCGCAGCATGTGGGATCCTCCCAGACCGGGGCACGAACCCGTGTCCCCTGCATCGGCAGGTGGACTCTCAACCACTGCGCCACCAGGGAAGCCCTAAAACCTTTTTAAATTTTTTTTTAACAGAGAAAAATGTTAGTCATTTCTACCTAGATATTTTTAAAATGAAGAGAGGTTATGCTCACCAGCTTCTGTGTTCAATTGAAAGTCTATAGATGCCTCTCCATGGTAGTTTGCTGAGAGAGCCGGCAGGAAGGGCTGGCTATGTGCAGCTCAGCCATCATCTTATGTTGGCCAGGTCATGTGAAGATTAAGGCAGGTGATGGAAGGTATTCCAGGCTGTCAGCCCAAATAGACAAGGCTAAGGGAATCTGTGGGCTTTAAAAGGTTCTTCTGGAGCAAATGAGAAATGGAATGGATAAATCAGACAGAAAAATGAAAAAGGAGTGAAAAAGACCAGTGAAGTATACAGAGAGAGAGAAAGATTATGAAATTAGAGGAAAAATAGAAAGAGAAATTAGAAATAAAAAGAATGAAGAATGAAAAGCTAAAACTAATGAATTGCCGGAGAGGCCTGGTACATTAAGAAATGGGAGGAGAGGGCTTGCCTGGTGGTGCAGTGGTTGAGAGTCCGCCTGCCGATGCAGGGGACACGGGTTCGTGCCCCGGTCCGGGAGGATCCCACATGCCACGAGCGGCTGGGCCCGTGAGCCATGGCTGCTGAGCCTGCGCATCAGGAGCCTGTGCTCCGCAGCGGGAGAGGCCACAGCCGTGAGAGGCCCGCATACCGGAAAAAAAAAAAAAAAAAAAAAAAGAAATGGGAGGAGAAATGAAAAAGGAATAATTGGACAAGGAGAAGACAGTAAACAAGATAAACAATAATACAAGAAAATGATGTTCCCATCTTATGTAGGCTTTTAATCAAGAACCACAAAGTTTTACCACATGAGGGTTGAAATACATCCATTTCTCGGGGGGGGGGGGGGGGGGTGGAATGAACAGGGTAAACTAGTTGCTGTTTGGACACAATTCGCAAAGTAATTACAATGTCTAACAATGCTGTTCCCAAGACTGAATCATTAATCACCGTTTCCGATGATGCTGAAACCGTAATGAGAAAACCCATACCAATGTTTCCCAGGTCAATTTCAAGCTCTGTTATAAGAGGTATGGAGAGAAATCCATGGTATATTATTTTCCTGATTCTGAGTTGACATTTCAAACAGCACAGTGTGAAAATATAAAGACAGCGCCCTTTTAAAGGTCAATAGTGATTTCCATTACAATCCATGATTTATCATTCAGCCCAGAAGATTTATTCCAGGCTGGGATGTAACCCAAGAGTTTGCTCTACACAGCGGGGAAGCAAAGCAGAAAAAAAATTACCTAGTAGTTTTAAGGGGCTTTTCCCCCATGTACTTTTCCCTTTGAGCTCAAAAGGCAGGCACCAGACCAAATCTTCAAACATTTACATTTGGGGCCTTCTCTCTGTTTTGTGATAAATTCTCTCCAACCCCTCCACAAAGATCTGCTCCCAGTAGCCTGAGAGGTCTGGGGAAAATGCCGTTCAGAGTTTCTCCTTTTTGGCATCTTGAAGAAGTATTCTTGAAGAGTGTTAAGGAGTCTCTTCCTCGCTTTCTACCTGCCTTCCTCTATCTGGCTTTCCCAGCCGGAGAACACTGCTTCCAGAGAATTCCTCAGGCCCTTTAGCCATCCAGGAAAAGAATGACTTCAATGCAGGGCATCTCGAATATTTAAGAAAGGGCTATCCTAGGTGGCTTTTGCCCACAAAGGCAAGGTTCTTACCTTCGTTGGCAGCTCAGTGGCTGGGAGCATTTTGGATCAAATCAGGTAGCAATCTGGCTCGGAGGCTGTAGAACAAGCCATGAAACCAAAGCTGGATTGACAACAGGTGATAGTATTATTTTGTAAGGTTTTTTCCCTCTTAGTTATATTACCACCCAGTAGTATTGTGGGTCCCAAAACTGATGGAAAATGACTAAATTAACTAGGATGCCTGGGCCTCTTGTTATTTTACTGGCTTGAGAGTGATGCTGTCTGCTATCTCTTCTAACTGTTAACATTGACCTGGTTGACTTAATGCACGTGACCAAATTCAGAATCTTGGCAGAGAGCATCCGAAAACAGGTGTATTTGGAGTCAAGGCTAGTTGGGGGGTGGGAGGAGGGAGACTTCTCTGTTTCCAGTGTCTTCCTCCATGGGAGGGACTGGGAGCCCCATCTGTTTATTGGCCTCTCTGTTTCCTGCCTCTCTCTGCCTGCAGGGGGCAGAGGGCTGCCCCGAGCAGTGAGTGGACCAAGAAGCTGTGCATTGGGGCCATACCGTTCCACCCTTGCTCTTGGGAATTAACTGTCCACAGGGAACTTGTGTTCTCTTCTGCAATTCTCTACCATAATTTCCCCCATTTTTTTTTATTGTGGTAAAATGCACAAAACATAAAACTTACCATCTTAAACGTGCAGGTCAGTGATCTGAAATATATTCATGCACAACCGTCACCACCATCCATCTCCAGAGCTCTTTTATCTTGTAAAACTGAAACTCCACACCTGTTAAACAATAACTCCCCATTCCCCTTCCTCCCCAGCCTCCGGCAACCACCATTTTTCTTTCTTTTTCTATGGTTTTGACTATTCTAGGAACCTCATGTAAGTGGACTTGTACAGAATTTGTCATTTTTTATAATTCTTTTCTCCCCAGCTTTATTGAGAAATAATTGACATCACTGTATAAGTTTAAGGCGTGCAGCATGATGGGTTTTTTTTTAACATCTTTATTGGAGTATAATTGCTTTACAGTGGTGTGTTAGTTTCTGCTTTATAATAAAGTGAATCAGCTATACATATACATATATCCCCATATCTCCTGTCTCTTGTGTCTCCCTCCCACCCTCCCTATCCCACCCCTCTAGGTGGTCACAAAGCACCGAGCTGATCTCCCTGTGCTCTGTGGCTGCTTCCCACTAGCTATCTGGTTTACATTTGGTAGTGTATATATGTCCATGCCACTCTCTCACTTCATCCCAGCTTACCCTTCCCCCTCCCCGTGTCCTCAAGTCCATTCTCTACGTCTGCATCTTTATTCCTATCCTGTCCCTAGGTTCTTCAAAACCATTTAAAAATGTTTTTTAGATTCCATATATGTGTGTTAGCATACGGTATTTGTTTTTCTCTTTCTGACTTGCTTCACTCTGTATGACAGACTCTAGGTCCATCCACCTCACTACAAATAATTCAGTTTCGTTTCTTTTTATGGCTGAGTAATGTTCCACTGTGTATATGTGCCACATCTTCTTTATCCACTCATCTGTCGATGGACACTTAGGTTGCTTCCATGTCTCGGCCATTGTACATAGTGCTGCAATGAACATTGTGGTACACAGCATGATGGTTTGATGTACATATATTATGAAATAATTACCACAAGAGATTCAGTTACATCCATCTTCTCATACAGATACAATAAAAAGGAAAGAAAGAAAAAAAGAGAAAAAATAGTTTCTCCTTGTGATGAGAATTCACAGGATTTACATTCTTAACGGTTTTCCTATGTATCATTCAGCAGTGTTAGCTATAGTCATCATGTTTATGTTACATCCCTAGTACTTATTTATTTTATGAATGGGAGTTTGTACCTTTTGACCACTTCCCTCTACCCCACCAACCCCTGCCTCTGGTATCCACAAGTCTGATCTCTTTTTTTTTTTATGAGTTTGCTTTTTTGTGTTTTGTTTTAAATTCCACATACAAGTGATCATACAGTATTTGTCTTTCTCTGTCTGACTAATTTCATTGAACACAATGCCCTCAAGGTCCATCCACACTATTGCAAATGGTAGGATTTCCTCATTTTTTATGGCTGATGGTAGGATTTCCTCATTTTTATTCCATTGTATATAATAGTATTTGTGTTTTTGTCACTGGCTTATTTCCCTCAGCACAATGTCCTCAGGACTCATCCATGTTGTAGCCTATGACATAATTTTTTAAGGGATGCTTTCCCCACCCCCAAGCAGAGACTGCCCAGAGATTAGGGGTTGACTTTATATGATTCTGAGGTTTAGTACCGTGGGGTCATTTGCCAATTTTTAAAATTTTGATTTTGTCAGCTCCTTTGTTTTAATTCTCAGCTGGCTCAGAAAGGGCCTTATTTATTGGGCCCTCTTTAGGTCCCAACAAAGCTGAAATTATGACTCTCCTTAATCATCTTGAGAGCTTACTAACTTGATAGAATGCAGAGATTCTATATTATAGTTTGTTCCGTACTTTCTGGCTTCACTCACTTCCTGAACAAATAAAAAAGAAAATATACTGTGTTTCAGGAGCTATGCCTCAGCAATGAACAACACAGACAGATCCTTGCCATCAAGAACTTTTAGTGGAAAAAAAATAGTAACAAAAGGAAACTTATGAATTGCGATTATTTCTAGGATGGAAAGAAATAAAGGGCAAGAAAGAATAAGAGAGGCAGAGGGTGGCTAGATGGAGTGGATTTGGTTAAAGGCAGCTCTCACCCTTTCATGCTCAACGATTAATTAAAATTGTCCATAATGTTTGAATGGAGGCAAAACCAGTAGTTAGTAAACTTGACATATGATAATTTTTAGTCTCCCTATAACTTACACGTTTTTCCTAGATTTATTACATATTGTCGTGCATTCATTTCTTGTCAATGCATTTCTAATATCAGGAAATCTGAAAGAGGCTAAGGATATAGGGATGAATAAGACATTCTTGCTGCCCCAAGGAAAAACCTCCCACGTTGAGAGAGCCAGGGACATAAATAAGTAACTATAATATGGTGCGATAAGCTGGGAGAAGATCATGAAAACACCAGAGTAGGGGGTGATCACCTCGAGATGAGGAAGTTGGGGAAGTTCAGGCAGAGCGGGTATGAGCATCTGCAGAGGCACAAAGCAATGAAAAGCATGGCTCGTGTTTTCAGGGCAGCAGAAGTGACGTGTGCTAAGGAGAGAGCGTGGTTAACGTACTGAGGTTCTGAAAAAGCCAGCGCATTTCTAGCATTCCTTGGAAACACAGGCCTGATAGCTTCACCTTTTGCTTTGAAACTGTCTTTAAACCTTAGCTGAATTATTATTCCCATTATAAAGGTAAGCAGACCAAACCTCAGACAGGTCGAGTGACTTGGGCAGGTCATGTGGTTGGTAAGGAGCGGAGCCAGATTAGAATGATCATGAACATAAAATAGATTTTATTGGTATTGGTTAGAATTTATGGAAAGTCGGAGTTTAGTTTTTTTTTAAAAAAAACCTATTCCACAAGGTACACTGTCCTGTTTTGGGCAAAATTTCTGCTTAATCCCCCGAAAAGTATATAAAATTCCACAAGAATTTAATGGTGGTTGTGGATCTATCCATACTCTTGGACTTGAGTGGTGGTAGTGGGGGAGCAGTTCATTTAATTCTTAGCTAAAACATGACAGACACAATTTAAGCCTGAAAAAGAGTGAGATTTAAAAACAAGGAAGTAAAAGTCAGTTTAATTCATATTTTGTTTGGCCTGAGTGTAAACAATTTCTTGCTTAAGCTCTTGTTGGATACAGTAAAAAGATATTTTTCTAAAATGTCCAAAGCAGTGTTTAGTGAATTGGTCTTGGTACGTGTTTAAGAGGATAATTAGAGAAAAGGGTGGGTTTAAAAGTGACTTATACACTATCTCCACTAATTATTTTTAATAAGGAGTGATTCACCACGCAGAGTGCTATTTTTTCCTTCCCTTTGCATGTCCGAAGCAGAAGCAATGCTATGTGTGTGCTGAGGCATATCAAAGCTAGGCTGAACGTTCCTTCCCAGGTTTCGTGGTTTGATGTTAGTTCAAAGGAAACCTCCAATCCCGAAGACTTTTAAATTTCTTTCTGCAAAATAAATTAAACGCAAAAAGCCAATATAAAACTCTCTATGCCTCTGAATGTGAGGGATAGAGCCAGGTTGTTTCTCTCCAAAGTGTTCGTTGGAAATGCGTGTTTTTCTTGCGCATAGCATACACATATGTGGTAATCAAGATACGAGTCAGTCTTGGAAAGATGGGTCAAGAGTCTAGGGGCTTCTGTTGAAGACAGCTCTGCTCACTTTCCCTGTGGCTGGCCTAGGGCAGGGCCCAGGAATGCTGAATGCGTGAATGCGATGTGATAATTTACTCTTCACACTGAGGTTGTCTGCAGCACACATGTAAGCATGTCACTCCCTCTCCCCAAATAAAGAAAAACATCCTTCATTTGCCCTGTAAGTCCCATGGGGTCAGGCTCCTTCCTCCCTTTCCAGCTCCATCTGGCACCGTCTTCCTCCTGTGTTCCTGCAGCTCCTCCTACCACAAAGCCTTCGCCAAGCTGCTCCCTTCCCCATGAAGCACACTTTCTTACACTCTTTGCATCGGACAACTGCTTTTACCCTTTAGGTCTCAGCTCTCATCACTGCTTTAGGCAAACCTTCTCTGATGTGCTTGCATAGCTCAAACGTATTACTTGCTCCCATGCTATTCTGCACCTCTGATATTGTGATATAATAAAAAATATATATTTGGTCTTCATCCCCAGGTCCTGGCACACAGCTCCTACTCCTAAAGCCCTTGGAATGTCTGTGTGATAGAGCTATGAGGGGTGTTTTTTGTTATCCATAATAAACCCCCTTCAGCCATACCTAAGTTTATGCTAATAAGGTGACTCTTAGAGGAAGTGGGGAGGCTAGTTGCCAGAAGGACCAACTATGTGATTTGAGGTTTGGAACTTTCAGCCCCACCCCCTGACCTTCACGGAGGAGAGCTGAGCTGGAGGTTGTGCTCAATCAACAATGGCCAGTGGTTTAATTTACCCTGAGTGCAGATTCATCTTTCTGGGATGGGCACATATGAACCTAGTCTGCAGAGAGTAATCAATGAAACCAGAAAGATATCCTCTTAATTTCCACCAAGAACTATAAATGTCAAGGGAACTGGCCACTTGACTCTTAAGTGTGTCCTGACCCAGGATATTCTTTCCCTAAAGCCATGTTACATGGGAAGGCAAATAAGAGTTTGCTTGGTAAATCTGGAATCAGCGCTAGGGTGGTAAGTATACTTAATGACGTGCGTCTGCTTCATGCCCTTCCACATAAGGGAAATGCTTGCCCTACGGTTCTCTTGGGCAGTGTCTAATCTGCTCAGTGGTGCCCTTATCCATTCTTCTGTGGTTGATCAATCCCACTTCTGATTAACAGTTTTTTGGATGTGTCAATAAAGGGATGGCAAGTATATGCTGTCCTTGCCATCAATCCCCTCCTCTTTGCATGGCTGATATTACTAATTGATCATGGCTTTCTTTCCCACTTGGTTCAGATGAAGCCTCAAAAGTCCTCCTCTACACAGCATTCCAGGGACCACAGTCAACTGACTGGAATTGGCATGTAACATATAAATGGTTTCTCTCCCAGAGAAAGTCAGACAAATCAAGCCTGGTTAGAGTCTATATTTTCTCACTATCACTTGCATACTTCATTTTCAGAGGGCAATTCCAAATTCTTGGTGGGGAGTGTGGCCTCATGACTGCCTTTCCTGTACCACTTGCACGACATATTTACATTTTTACTAGGACCTTCAATGTCTTCATTCATTCACTCCTTCCTTCCACAAATATCTGTTGGGAGTTATTGTACTTAGTGGCAGGCTCTGGGTCTCTCCAGAAACTGTTCTCATGAGATTTAGAGTTGGCTGGATTAAACCTGCCAATGGTTCTAAAGAGAGAAATTTGAAATAGATCCATGGCAGAGTCAATGCTGGATTCCAGCCTTCCCCCAGAGGCATGCACCTGTAGGGTATAGCTTATCCTTTGGGACACTGGTGCCTGAACCAAGACAGCCTGATTCCTTTTAGATTATAGATTTTATTTTCTCCTTGGGTTTGTGTTCCTGTGGGCCCACGCTTATCTACGAATTCATGCCGTGGTGCCTGGAATACCCCGCTTTTAACAAAGGGATGGTCATGTGTCCCCTTGTCTTCCAAAGGCAACTGTGGCAACGAAGTGTTTAAATATTCTCCCAATACCCCAAGAAATGCCTGTTACACTGTAATAAGAAAGGGAGGCAATGATTCCACTCCAGAAGTAAAAACGTGGTGGGACAAACAAAAAGAGGTGTGTCAGGAGGAAGCAGGTAACCTAGGAGGAGCACCCGCAGGAAGCGAAGGAGCATTGAGCGGGTCGTGAAAAGCAGAGCGGGTGAGCGCTGCCGAACCCCTCTGTCCACTTCCATCGTGGGTGCGCCGCACTGTTCCCGCCAATGGGTCGGGAAGGTTCCTGCCCAGCCAGCTTCTCCGGCCATCTGCTCGGAGCTCCCACTGCGCAGCTCCTGCTTCCAGCGCGAGCCCTAATTCTGGGGAGAGGCTTCTTCTGTGTACCGTGGTGCTTTCCTGGCCACAGGTGACTCGGGGCTCAGACACTTGCAGCTGGGGGCCTGTCTGCCAGTTTCCCTCCCTTCACTTCCTCCTTGAAAAGTACCTCCTTGAAAAGCCTCGGTGTTTAGAAGTGGTCTACATTCATGTCGGGAAGGGAAGTAAAAGAGTGAGAGAAGAAAGGAAGAAAAGGACAGCAGAAGAGGCATTACCGCTTAACCTGAAGGGCTTGGATCACGGGTCAGACCTGGGTTCAGATTTCTGACTTTGCCATTTTAAACTCTGGGTGGCTAGACAAGCCTCAGTTTCTTCCTCTATCAGATGGACGTAATTACTGTACTGCTAACATAGGGTTGTTGTAAATGAGGCAAGGTAAATAAAATCCTTGGGAAAGAAGCTGGGATGCAGAAATTACTCAAAAATGGTGACGATGGCAACCATGGTGCTCAGCTGAAGCTTTTGCTCTTGTTGATGGTGATGCTGGCGACCGTCTCTCTGGGCTCCAGCTTTGTTATCTGAGTGAGTTGAACCAGGTGGCCTATGACATCTTTTCTGAGAGTCTATTTCTCATGATTAAAAGAGAAATAATAGGCTTAATAGTGAAAGGCAAGCACAACTGACATTTGTAGAGCTCATCAAATTTGCAAATCATTTTTATATAAATTTTCATCAAAACCTCTTAGCATATCTGTGAATAGGGATAATTATCCCAATTTACAGATAAGGAAACTGAGGTTCTGAAAGTCAGATGATCTCTTCAAGACCATGAGGTTAGCAAATGGCAGGATTGAGGCTCATCTTTCCAACACAACACTGTGCTGCATTTAGTGCTCCCTAAACCACATTCACATTTGTACCTCTACGTCTCTGCTCATGCCTTTTCCTCTGCCTAGAATGTTCTCCCCATCAAAACGTCTCCTCCTCTATTCTGTCAGGCCCTTTTCAGTCCTTCTAGAGCTTGTACTGTGAACATGGCCCTATCACGGCATTTATCCCCATACGACTGTTTCCTGCAATGGTGCCTGAGCTTGGTGCCTAGAATACCCCACTTTTAACAAAGGGATAGTCATGTGTCCCCTTGTCTTCCAAAGGCAACTGTGGCAACAAAGGTGTTTAAATATTCTCCCAATACCCCAAGAAATGCCTGTTACACTGTAATAAGAAAGGAAGGCTCTTTAAGATAGAAGCCAGTTTTTATTATCCTTGTATTCCTAGAACCTATCACATCATCTGACACATAGTAGGTTCTCAATAAATTTTCAACCAATGAATAAGTATAAGTGATTCCCACTAGCTTGGCTGGGGAAAGAGATATATTTGATGCAGTATAAAAATATTGGAGAAACAATCACTTTTACAGTGGCCTGTATGGATCATCATTTGTTTTTTACAAAATAAGACCAAAGTCTTTGGAATTTGTATAACACTTATTGAAACCCATTAAAAATTGCAATATACCTTCTTGGAAAGTTCGATTAGTCGGCGTTTTCAAGGTGGCTTCAGAACCAGAATTACATTTAAAGGGCTCAATTTGATGAGCCTCATTCAGTTCCGGGTGTACCACAGGCAGACACCAACACAAAGTGATATGTTGTGAGTGATGCTTTCACTAGAGACCTTACTTCTTTAGGGCCTGTTTTTCTTTCCTTCTCATCCTGGGCTCATGGGTCATTTATTTTATCCCCCAAAGGTTCAATCTGATGGTTGTTTTAGACGACTTTGATAGGATTTTAAATGTCATGGCTCTGTGTAGGAGGAGGTGATTCAAGGTTAATGAGAGCCCAGACGGCACCGAGTGTAAATCTGGCCTTTTGGATTGACAGCCGTGGGTGACAGAGACTGAGGGTTCTGTGCACAGTAGATGCAGTTTGACCTTTACCTGGGGAAGAGGATGAGCTGACTAATTCTGAGCCAGGTGGAGTGCTGCTGGGGTGAAAGTTTCAGGAAGATCAGTTTGAGAGCTTGAAGGTACCTTGAGGGGGTTTTTCATATATATATATATATATATATATATATATATATATATGGATGTTTGTGTATATGTATGTGTGTACATGTGTGTGTACGGTATATATATCTATGTATGTACATATGTATGTATGTGTGTGTGTACCCATTCCTATCCCCTTCTATGCTTAAGGCAGCAGATTTGCAGAGATACACCTACTATGGACTGAATGTTTGTCTTCCTCCAAAATTCATACGTTGACCCCCTGCCCCCTCAATGTGATGGTATTTGGAGGTAGGGCTTTTGGGAGGTGATTAGATTTGGATGGGGCCATTAAAGTGGGGCCCCCATGAAGGAATAAGTGCCCTAGTAAGAAGAGACACCAGAGAGCTTGCTCCCTCCCTGTCTCTTAGCCATGAGAAGACACAGTGAGAAGGGGGCCATCTGCAAACCAGGAAGCAGCCTCTCACCAGACACTGAATTGGAGGGCACTTTGATCTTGGACTTCCCAGCCTCCAGAACTGGGAAGAACATAACTGTCTGTTGTTTAAGCTGCTCAGTCTATGGTATTTTGCTACAGTAGCCTGAGTGGACTGAGACAATACTCAAGGAGGTTTGTGAAGCCCATGAAAGTGTGTGCAAAATGCAGTGTGCACGTGTGTAATTTTCACCATATTCTCAAAAGAGGTCCCTTAATGGTGGCTTGTTTCTTCCCCACTCCTCATTTTTTGTTGAGGAGAAGGAAGGAATTTTCATTCTACTCCCCAGCAGGATAGAGGCTGGGAAGACCAGTTCCGCCTTTATTTTCTCAGCAATCTGGCTCACTCCTCCCCTGGAGCACCTTCTGTGTCTGGGGAGTCTGAGTGTGCTCCTTCAGAGCTTCCTGGGCCTCTGTCTCGTTGGAATCTGCCTGCTGCAGAGGCAGGGCCAGCTTCATAGGTGTGTAACTTATGCAGTTGCACAGGCCCCTGTGCTCAGAAGGGCCCTGTGCTTAGGTTAATGTTCTACTTTTGTCATTTTGAAATTATTAACAATCTTTAAATAAGGGCCCCTGCATTTTCATTTTGCACTTGTCCTTGCAAATTATGTAGCTGGTCCTGGAGAGAAGGCAGGTTCTCACTGGCTCTCCATTAAGGAGAAGGCTCTGCCCTTGCAAGGGGAGACCTGTAGTTATGGAGGGTAAATTTCAACTTAGAAGGCATATTTTAGGAACAGGAAGTCCGTTTCGCCCCAGACCAAGGCTCATTCTCCAACCAGCTTCATGGGCATGTTTGGCTTTTTAGGGGCAGCGCTGCGTGGTGGTTACAAGTTGGGCCCTGGCACCACTGCTGGATACCAATCCTGGTTCTGCCACTTACTAGTGACATGACCATGGCCAAATGATTCAACCTCATGTCTCTTAGTTTCCCATCCTGTAATACTATCAAATGACTTAACATGTCTAAGTACTTATGGTTCCTAGAACACAGTATGTATTACTAATAATTGCTATTATACTTTGATCTCCATGGTGCTGGTATCTTATTTCTCACTTGATTTGGAATTTGAAAGGGGAAGACAGGGCATTATTTACTGGATTCTCTAAAACTTATATCTCAAAAAAAGGTTAAGAACCACTGATACATTTTTGAAGGAGGGTCGGTCCCTGCCCTCAAGGAACTTGTAAATTCATAGCTTGAAAACTGACACTGTAAGGTAATATGGGAAAAGAACTTTATAAGGATTGAAAACTAAACCCTCTAGGATCAGCTGGAGAAAGATAAACCCCTCTCATTTTAAAAAGAAGGCTGTTTTTAATCATCGTCTTTGTGACATTCTCCAAGGGCAGCATTGATGGGTATCTTCCCTTTCCCAGACAGTAGCCACAAGCATGTATCTGAGATGATGATGTATTTATAAAAAATTTGGTTTTCAACTCAATAAATCAGGTCCAGTGTAGTATTTGGGTAGAACTGTGAGCCTGTGACTGGTTTGATAATTCTCTAGAATCATCTTGGTTGTTCTCTGAACCCCAAAGGGGGATGATTATTCTTTCTCACCATTCCTGAGCTCAAGAAGCTTATGGGCTGGTGAAGCAACCAAAATGGCCAGTGAGTATGCAGGGTGTACTAGGGAGTAGAGGGACCGCCTTATTCAGCGTGGGTGGCTGTAAGAAATTACTGCAGACTGGGTGGCTTAAACAACGATTTATTTCTCACAGTTCCAGAGGCTGGAAGTCCAAGATCAGGGTGCCAGTATGGTCAGGTTCTGGTGAGGACCCTCTTCTGGATTTACAGATAGCTGTCTTCTGGCAGTGTCCCCATGGTTTGCTGTTTCCTAGCGAGCTCTCTGGCCTCTAAGGATGCTAATCTCATTCATGAAGGCTCCACCCTCACCGCGTAATCGCCTTGCAAAGACCCTACCTCCTAACACCATCACATTAGGATCAGGGTTTCAACATATGTATTTTGGAGGGGCACAAACATTCAGTCCATTGCAGAAGGGGAGAGGGTACTCTGGCAGCCTAAGGGGCCAGTTGGAAAAGCTTCACAGAGAGGGTTAGCTGTGAACTCCCTGAAGTAAGAGTAGAGTTTTCACAGTAGACAGAGGTGTGTGTGTGTGTGCACGTGTGTGTGTGTGTGTGATGACTCTTTTAAGAAAAGAAAAATGAATGTAAAAATATTAATGCACAGAAATAGCCTGCTCTCATGGTGGTGATAGTGTCAATTTTGGACTCATTTGAGCTCTAAATGAAAATCCTAATTTAAATACTCTTCCCAGCAAAGACTCCCCTGCTCCTCCTTTCTCCCTAGAATGCCTTTATATTTCTTTAAAAATCATCCTCGGGCTTCCCTGGTGGCGCAGTGGTTGAGAGTCCGCCTGCCGATGCAGGGGACACGGGTTCATGCCCTGGTCCGGGAAGATCCCACATGCCGCGGAGCGGCTGGACCAGTGAGCCATGGCCGCTGAGCCTGTGCGTCCGGAGCCTGTGCTCCGCAACGGGAGAGGCCACAGCAGTGAGAGGCCTGAGTACCGCAAAAAAAAAAAAAGATCATCCTCACTTGTGATTCATACCTGGTTTAACAAAATTTCTCCCTGGGATTTTATCATTGGTAAATAGTTTCCTGGATAACCATGATGGGATAAAGATTTGAAAAGCTTCGGGTAGCTTTTCAAGGGCTCTTTCTAAAACTGTGGGTGCCACAGGGAGAAGTGAGAAGGAAGGGTTATATTGGAACAATGGCCGAGGTTTTATGAACTACTCCTGAACCCATGAAAGCACAGTATATTTTAGACCAAAGGGAAACATCCTCCCTGCAATTTGTATCAAGAAAAAGGAGAGTTTTATCAGACAAGATCTCGAAAAGTCAGGCTTTAGTGAGTACCTTAGCTCAAATGGTGATCAGATGTGGTCTACCAGGAATACAGTATAAATCCTGTTTCTGATACCTTACAAATATTCAGTAAACAAGTACAGAAATCTTCATATACAAACAAAATATGAACTCAAATCCTTAATAAACAAGGCCAACATGGAAGTAACAGTTTCCTAACTGCCAACATCAGTCTCAGGCGCCCCTTCCTTGATGTCCAACTGCACCTTGAACACTTTCCTCCCATTCTAATGTGCTATTTCCACATTGTATAGTGATGGTGGGTTTAAAGCCTCTGTCCCCTTTGGGCTGTGAACATCCAGAGGTAGCTTTTGATCCCATGTGCCTAGCACCGTACCCATCACATGACAGATAAGGGAGGGAGGGAGGGAAAGAGGGAAGGAAAGAAGAAAGGAAGAAGGGAGGAAGGAAGGCATTCTTACTGTAGCATTGATGCAAATTTCAGAAAACTAATTTCTTCTGTCTGTTTTGACACAGACCTATGTTTGGTTCAAAACATTTATGAGAATTTGCCAGGCATTAGGTGGTCCAAGGACTCCAAGGCAGTTTGCTTTGTGCTTCCAAATCTTGACAATTTCCCTTATGGCCACTGGGTGGCAGTGTGTCCCATGAAATGCTCATTTTTGTGGGGCTGGTGTGTGGCTCCTCCCCAGGCCTAAGGCTCAGAGATTGTTGCTCCTCACTTGGATTTGTTTAATGCACACTTCCAGATTGAATCGACAGCTCGTATTATAGCCACGTGTGTTCAGTATATGTGCTTAATTATACTGTGGAAGTAAATTCAAAAGGGTGAGAATGTGGTTACATGTGTACATTTCCAAAGCGGGCTTCAGTTTGCAGCTTTTGCCTGGGGCTCAGGCAGGGATGATGCAACTGCAGGGGAAGCTGAGGGAAGCCTCAAACCCAATGGCAGGTGGCATCCGTTTGGAGCGAAGGCAGCTGCAGATTTTGCATCCTAGGCCACTGATAGCCATGGCCCTGAGGTCCCTTCCCTTACCCACTTGCTGCCCCAGGTTCAGGTGCTCAGCCTCTGTGCTCCTCCTCCTGCTCCCAGCTGGGCTGCCTCATGAGAGCTGGCCCTTAAGGGGGCCAACACCTGGCCCCAGACCTTCTCCCCATCTCCCAGCATTACCTACTTATCCCTACCCGTGCACAGAGCACTGCAAACTTTTCTCTACTATGTGGAATATCAATGACTTTAAATGACATTTATTAGACAGGACTTTAATGTCCAGGGATATCTGTAATGGTGAGGTTTCAGGCACTGGAAAGGTCAATGAAAATGCTCACCAGAATGGAAAGTCCTCAAGGTTATCACCACAGCATCCCTACCAACTGGGTGTTCCATTGGTGTTGAATACCTCCAGTGATGGAGAACTCACTGCTTTACAAGCAGATCCTTTCCTTCCTGATAGTTTTAATTACTAAATTTTTCTCATTTTCTTTGAGCTGAAATCTGGCCTCCCGTAGGTTTCAACCAGGGGCCCTCATTTTCCCCCCGGGGATATCTAGGCCAGATTTACGGATCTTTTAAATTGCACATTTTGATCTGGTGGATATGAGACAGAGTCTGAGATTCTGGATCTCTAACACGCTCCCAGGTGATACCAACCCTGCTGGTTCAAGGGCCATACTGTGAAAAGCAAGGGAGTAGAGGAAAAACCTTGCTTGGGCTTTGAAAGTATCCGTGGGTTCAAAATCTAGCATCATTCTCTAGCTCTGAGACCTTAGAAAAGTTACTCAAGTTCCAACCGTAAAATGGGGATAATAAAGCCTAAATGAATAATACCTAACTCATTTATTATGAGACTTAAATGAAATTATGAGTGTGTATCAGCTAGGAATGCTTTCAGTTGCAAGAAAAAGAAACCTAATATTGGCTTAAACTGCTGGAGTTAATTTTTCTTGCATAACGTGAAATCTGGTGTTAAGTGGCTGCTGGCATTTGTTTAGCTGCTTCATGATGCAAACAAGGATCCAAACTCTTCATATCTTCTTCACTACCATCCTCAGCATATTGGCTTTTCATCCTCATGCTTATTGTGTGGTCACATGAAAGTGGCCACAAATCCAAGTGTGATATGTGCACTCAAGGAAAGAAGAAAAGGGGAAGTTTTGGTAATGGCCAAGTCTGACTCTTTTAGTAGGAAAGCAAAACACTTTCTAGAAGCCCCCTAGCAGAGTTTTCCTTATGATTCATTGGTCAGAGCCGGGTCACATGACCACTCTTAGTGTTTTGTTTTGTTTTTAAATTAATTAATTAATTAATTTTCTGCCCTGGGTCTTAGCTGTGGCACGTGGGATCTTTAGTTGCAGCGTGTGGGCTCTTTTTTTTTAGTTGTGGTATGCAGGATCTAGTTCCCTGACCAGGGATCGAACATGGGCCCCCTGCATTGGGAGCGTGGAGTCTTAACCACTGGACCATGAGGGGAAGTCCCACCACTCTTAGTTTTAGGGGACGCTGGCATAACAGATTACTGGCAAAAAGGAATAGGATTGTTAACGGTTCATTACCTTGGGCTGGTCACACTGCTACTCTGAACAAAATTGCAGTTTTGTTGGTAAGTGTCTTAGTCTAGTATGGGCTGCTATAAAAAAGTACCATAGGCTGGGTGGCTTAAGCAACAAATATTTATTTCTTTCAGTTCTGGGGGCTGGGAAGTCCAGGATCAAGGAACCAGCAGATCTGATGACTGGTGAAGGCCTACTTCTGGGTTCATAGATGGCTGTCTTCTTGCTGTGTCCTCACATGGTGGAAAGAGGGCAAGGGAGCTCTCTGGGGTCCCTTTTATAAGGGATTGATCCTATGCATGAGGGTTCCATCCTGGTGACCTGATCACCTTCCAAAGGTTCCACCTCCTAATACCATCACATTGAGGATTAGGATTTCACTATATGAATTTTGGGGGACCCGGGTGTTCCGTCCATTGCAGCAAGGATGAAATGGGAGATAAACATCAGGTAGAAACTGTGTGGTTTTTAAAGCATATTTACAAATTCATGGACACTCCTCCCTTTAAGAAGTGGGATATACGTCCCTTCCCCTCAAGCCTCATCTGTAACCAGTGGAATATGGGCAGATGTGATGCTGTGTGACTTCTGAGGCTGGGTCGTAAAAAGTCATGAATCTTCTACCTTGTTTCCTGGAACACCTGCACCTGGAGGCTTGAGATACCTTGTAAGAAGTTGAACTCCCCTGAGGCTGCCATGCTGTGAGGAAGCCAAGTCACACAGAGAGGGGCCACATGTAGGTACTTTGGTCAGCAGTCGTGGTCTTCCAATTAATCCATCCCAGGTCCCAACAGGTGAGTGAATGAGGCTTCAGGTGGTTCCAGCACCTCCCCCCACCCCGCACTGTTGGGTCTTCCAAACTAAGGCCCCAGCATTATGTAGTAAGACAAGCCTGTCTGAATTCCCAACCCATAGAATCTGTGAGCGTAATTCAATGGTTATTGTCTTTTTTTTTTTTAATTTTATTTTTGGCTGCGTTGGGTCTTCGTTGCTGTATGCGGGCTTTCTCTAGTTGCGGTGAGCGGGGGCTACTCTTCATTGTGGTGCGCGGGCTTCTCATTGCGGTGGCTTCTCTTGTTGTGGGGCACGGGCTCTAGGCGCACGGGCTTCAGTAGTTGTGGCTCGCAGGCTCAGTAGCTGTGGCTTGCGGGCTCTAGAGCACAGGCTTAGTAGTTGTGGCATGCAGGCTTAGTTGCTCTGCGGCATGTGGGATCTTCCCGGACCAGGGCTTGAACTCGTGTCCCTTGCATTGGCAGGCGGATTCTTACCCACTGTGCCACCAGGGAAGTCCCTGGTTATTGTTTTAAACTACTAAATTTTGGAGATAACTTTTTGCGTAGTAATAGTACCTGGACTAGAAACTAATAGAATTTGCCACTGAGTGTTTCCCACAGGGCCTGGCAGAGAGTAGCTGCTCAAAATTATGCTACTTATTAGAACTTCTCTTTACTCTCTCCAAAGCTGTTTACTTCTTTGGCACCAAAATTTCGACTAACCAAGCCATGATAAGGATCTTAATTTTTTTCCAATGTTTTTCCCTTGAGTTGATTTCATTTTCCTTCACCAGCCTGCTTGCTTTCCTCTGAGTGTGTCTCTGGTTACTCTTTTTTGAGGTCTGGCTTCCAAAACAAATGATAGTAACTGTTGAGATTTATAGAATGATTTTTATGTGCCAAGCCCTTTGATAAGCACATTGCTTTATGAGGTTAGGTACTCATATTATACCCATTTTAAAGTTGAGGAAACTGAGGCACAGAGGGGATAAATACTTGCCCAAATTCGCAGGATTAATAAGTGGTAGAAGCCAAACCATCTGGTCTAGCTGTTCTTCATTGTGGAAACCAATATGTTGTCTGTGTTAGGACTATTGCAGTAGGAACATGGGCCAGAGAGCGCTTTTGAGATTCTGTGGGGTTTGGGGGAAGAGACATACTGCATGTATGAACAGCTGAGTAAAAACCATGCTGGGAGAAGAGGAAGTCATCTGGAAGATTGACTTGGGAACATCTCCAAGTTCCCACATTCTCTGGCTCCTGGTATTTGTCCCTTCAGCATCACTTCTGGAAATACTGTTCCTGCTCTTCACACTCACTCCTGACTCTTGTTCTGCCCAGTTGAACACCAGCAAACATTTACTAAGTCCACCTTGGCTCCTTTTGGGGTGTGTGTTTCTATCTTGCCTTCTTGATGAGATCTTCTCTTCCCTTCCCACTTATCTCCCCATCAGGACCTCCTCTGCGCTAGGTCTCAACACCACACTGGCCTTTTGTCCATGGACTGTTTGTACTGGCCACAAATAATCCCTTCCCTCTGCCCCCCCCCCCATTCTGTATCCGTTGCCCAGCCCATTCGTTGCCAACTGCTGCCATTCAGATGCTCGATGATGGACTGCCACTCTCTTCCTGATTACCCCAAATGACCCTGGACACCAGCCCTACTCGTCTCTGTTTCTGGGGCAAAACAAACTGATCTTACTTACTAAACTGATCTTAGTAAATTCCTCAGGGGTCCTGGTTATCACTACTTCCTTTTCTAAGTGCTCATAATTTATAACCATATTAGATAATTTTGACTGAGACTGACAGCAAAAATCACTGAAATACTTTCTTTTAAAGAACTGGAATAACACATACTTGTCTTCAGTCTTCTGTCAGTAACAATAAGAAGTTTCCTTCTCCCAACCACTCCCTACCTAGTTGCCAGAGCCAGTCACTTCAAATTTGAAAGCTTCTTTTGGTCTTCACTGCTCTTATTTCTAAATAGTGAAGTTACTATTTTTTCCTTAATTTAAAAGTTGTGAACATTTTAGATCTACTTTCTGTTAGAATTCTTATGCCTCTTATTTCCTCTTCTATTCATATTTTTATATGACAATTTTTAGTTTATTCAATAACCAATTTTAACATTACTTTGACTAGGAGCACATTACTGAGCCAATTAGGGTACTATGATTACATTATGCAAATTTCAAGCAAATCGTTATATAAAAAAAATACCATGAACACCCAGATACCTGTTATCTTACTTAGTCATAACCTAACATTTTGCCACATTTGTTTCAGGCATAAAAAAAGCATTATAGATACAATTGAAAACCCTTTGGGTTTCTCTTCCTAATCTCATTCTTGTTCTTCTCCTTACTTATTTCCTTAGAGTAACCATGATCCTGAAGTTCTGTCTGTTATTCTGTGGATTATTTTTTTACTTATGTACGCAAGTATTCCTAAACGATATGTAGTATTGCTATGTTTTAAAATTCAATGTAAATGGCATAATACTTTATTTAGCCTTTTGTACCTACTTTCCCCTCAATATTTGCTTTTTAGATTTATCCATGTTGATAAATGTAACTCTGGCTTTTAAAACTGATGTATGGTATTTCATTGCATGGCTGTAATGCACTGTATTAATCTGTTTTCCCAGTGATAAACAAAATTTCTTTTCTATCCATTTTTTGCCATTATAAACAGTGCTGCAAAGAACATTCTCATAATTGTTTTCTTGTGCAAATGTGGAAGAGTTTCTCTAAATATGATGAATTTTGGTATATAAGCATTGGCAATTTTACAAGGTATTGTCAAATTGTTCTCCAAAATGGTTGAAATAATTAAATACCCACCAGCACTTTATGAGGGCTTTCCTGGAATGGTCAGACTTTATTAGTATTTTTTCAATATCATGGACATAAAATGGCATCTAAATGTGATTTCAATTTGCATTTCCCTTTCACCTGTAAGGTTGAAATCTTTTCATAAGGTTATTGGCCAGTCTTTGTGGAGTAGATGTTGTCTCACCTTCATTTGCTCAGATTTCAATGTACCTATTGTTAATTTTTTTAAAGCAGATGTTCTGACATATCTGCGAAAACCTGTCCATGGTATTTTCCATACCAGCTAAGATGCTTTGGCCACAAGTAATAGAGCACCCAACAAACAGTAGCTTAAATAACAAAGACATGTTATTATCTCATGTAACAAGAATCACGGCAGTAGTTGGCTCCAGAGTAGGTTTAGACCTGGCTCTCCTTGTCTTTTTCCTCTGCCATCCTCAGCATGTTGGTCTTATCTCTTGGGTGGTCCTGAGACCACTGCTGCAGCTCCAAGTGTCATGTCCTTATACCACACAGGGAGGAGCAGGAAGGAAGATGGCAGGAGTCAAAACTGGGCCTTTGCCTTTGGTTGCTCTCTTTTACCAGGGAACAAATTCTTAGAATCCCTCTGAAGTCTTGCATGTATATCTCATAGGCCAGAACCAGTCACATGCCTGTATTAGATAAACTGTTGGCCTTTGGGAATGGGATGTCATGGTTGGTTTAGGCCAATCCCAATTCATCCCGGGAGCTGGGCAGACTGCATCCCAAACAAAATCTAGCTGCATAGACAAATGAGAAACGGCTGTTGTGCAGGCTGCCAAAGTGCTCCCTTTCCCCAAACCAGCAGGTCGTCTACAGCTCCTATTTTTTGTCTCCTGCACACCTCCCTCTTTAGTCCTCTCTCCAGATGGTTCCTTCCATGGCCTGCTTCACAGCTTTCCCCTTTGAGCTTCCCTTTAGTATTCTTCTCTGTTGGGTCCCTTTCCTGAATGCCATGTTTTCCTCTCATTTTTTCTGTCTCTTTTTGCAGAAGCCCAATCCGTCAGTAACTTCCTAAAAAATAATGCATAGGAGACACATGCACTGAACCTTGTTGGTGTGAAATAGTCAATATTCCATCCTCACATTTGATTCATCATTTGGTTGGTATAGAATGCTAAGTTTCAAAATAATCTCCACTCAGAATTTTGGAGGCCTTGCTCCATCATTTTTTTATTCCCAATGTCTAGAAGTGCAAAGGTATCCTGACTACTGGTCCTTTGATGAAAACTCTCCTTCTCTTCTCGAAGGCTCTCCAGATCTCCTTTTTATCCCTGGCCTTCTGGAATTCCACACAGCTGTAGCATGGCATTGGGCACTCAGAAAGCTCCTTCAGGCAGACTTCTGTTCTGAAGTCCTGAGAAATGTTCTTGTTTTATACTTCTGATGTTCCCTTCCCTCCATTTGCTGAATTCCTGGAATTCCTGTTGGTTGCATGACAGACTTTCTGAATTAACCCCCCTAGTATTCTTATCTTTTTTTTGGCCTAGTTTTCCTCTCTTAATTTTTTTGTTTTCCTTTCTGTGAGGTTTTTGGGTTTGATTGTCCAAACTCCTTATTAAGTTTTTTATTTGCTTTCATATTTTTAATATCTAGGGACTTTTTCTTTCTTTTCTTTTTTTTTTAAATTTGAAGTCTTTATTTTCCTCTCTAATCTCATGCCCCTTCCTCCCTCCCATGATATAACAACTGTAAGGAATTTGGTGAATTTCCTTCCAGTTCTTGTTGTGTGCATTTGCTTTGTGTATGTGTGTCCATAAACAGTATTATTTCTTAAATGTTCATAAATGACATCAGATTGTACTTAACATACTTCAATTTATTGTTTTAAACTCACAGGTATTTGGGATTGACTCTTGCTATTACACTTTGATTTAACTGATTCATTTTAGTGCACGATATTCTAGTAATTATAGACTACACTAGACTCATTTTTCATATATTTACTAGGAACTCTTTCTTGTTGTTTAGTAAATTCCCTTCCATAGCATCACGTTTTATGTATAAAATATCGCTCTGATGTTATACTTTTTTGAGATTTTCTTCTGTTTCCTGGATCTTCTGTTGTCTCTAGGTTCATTTTCTTCTGTCTTGCTTTTAGTTTGCTTTAGTGTCTCTCATGGTGGAATCTTTGCTCCTATGTATGAGGATTCCTTGTCTATTTGTCCACATTAAAGAAGCAGGCACTGAAAAGATCACTTGGAAGCTCTGAGTGCATGGGCTGGGCTTGTTGATGTGGGAGACTTTATGTAGGATGATTGGAGCCTAGGGTAACATTTTGATGGGATATCTTCAAAATCAAAATGTGTAAGCCTTTATTCTAGGACTATTTCCAATTTGGTCTTGATAGGATCTAACAGTAGGTCTCCGTAACGTCAGGTTTATGCAGCATTAACTTACTCATATTTCTCAAGATACCGAACTTCCTTAGGCCTCAGTTTCCTTGTCTGTAATCAGATGGAGTTGGGCTAGGTGACCTCAAAGGACTTATTCCACTCTGTAGTTTTATAATATGATTCAGGACAGAGATTAGTTAAGAGACGGAAGCATATTAGAAGGAATCAACTATGCTAAAATATAAAAATCCTTTGAAGCCGTCAGGAGATAGGCTCCTAAAAATCTAATAAAAATTTTGACTCGTTCGGGACGTGACTCAATGGGAGATAATTAGAAATAAACTTGGGAGGGAGGACTCAAGAACAGCTAATATTTAGTGGCAATGCCTTAATTAATTTCGCCTGTACCCTTGGGATGTTGAAGTCACTAGGCTTTGCAGTCTACCTCTTGGAGCTGAATTGCACACGTAAGCTGGACGTTGCTGATTGAATGGGGCATTATAGATCCAGAGAGAAGGAAGGAGTATTAGATTTTAATTTATAATAACCCATCGAAGACCCTGGGTCTTAGGCTGACAGATTCCTACACAAAGGTCAACATCTTGGAGGATTTCTAAAATTAGATTCTTGTTTACTCCTCAAATGAAGCTGTGTTCTTGGTGTTGTATGAGGTTAAGGGACTCTCAAAAGGTGATAGGGAAACATTACTTGGAGATTTCACGTTTCTGCAGAGAAATTTTTATTAGGGTCTGATGTGTATTAAAATTAAAACTAAGTCTTAGTTTAAGCTCGCTTTGCTTACTTAGACTGTAAATTCCTGCAAAATTGGTGCCTCTGTCCTCACGGTTTTATGTATCTCTCATACAATGTGTGCAGTTGGTGTTTATTACACATTTGAGTAAATGAATATATTGAGATGAAAACATGCCCTGGGAAACTGCTTCCTTTTCGTCCACCTCTAACTCAGGTTGAAAATCTATAGGTCACCATCCAAGTTCAGCATGTGTTAAGCAGGCTGAGGATTGGAACTGGGCCTTGTTTAAAAGTTAAAAGTACATTCAACTCGATTTGGTGGAATTCCAATGTCACAAAATACCTTGAGGAATAACGTCTCAGCCAGTACTCCTTACTTCAGCAGCATGCCTTGTCCTGCAGTCACCTCAATATCATATTGCTGAGCTGAAATATAGCTAACCTGTCATAATGGTATTTACCCAGAGCGCAGGGGAGAGTGATGCCAGGGGAGACATTTAGGGGAGATTTCCTGGATTTACGATATTGATTTTTGGTCTTCCTATGAGGAAGAAATTAACATCCCTCCTCCTGGAAATATATTCTCTGTAATGAGCCTGGTTAACTTCATGAAATACAGCTTACCAAGTTAGTGTTTGCCAAGAAGGGGGACTGGGTTGGATTCAGAGGGGTGTGGGCAATCTCACTCAGAGATAGGGCTCTGTCAGACTGCAGACAAGGAAGGGGAGAAGATTTAGGCTGTCTTTGGTTTTGGCAAAGCCGATGAAAGACAAGCTTTAGTTGGGGAAACTTGTTTAAGAAAGGTTGGAGGGGGGAGAGGATTTCCATAGTAGCACAGACTTGGGGGCCACTTTTTATGTTTTTTGTTCTGAAAAAGGCCGTTCATTCATTCATTCATTTCAACAAACATTTACCAAAGGCTAGACTCATTACTAAGGATGTAAGGCATTGCTTTTAGGGAGCTAAGACACCAGAAAAGAAAACAACCCAGACCAGCCTCATAGCAGTTGAAAATGGAGACTTTAACTCTTGGGGAAATTCAGACTCTCCCCTGAGCATTATAAAATGGGAAACTTCATTTTGGCAAAGCCTAATGTCTAGGTATCATCTTTACATCTTCTCCAGCGCCTTACACAGCATCTGGCCTGAACTTTGTTTATTTTATTTTTTAAAAAATTTATTTATTTATTTATTTTTGGCTGCCTTGGGTCTTCGTTGCTGTGTGCGGGCTTTCTCTAGTTGTGACGAGCGGGATCTGCTCTTCGTTGTGGTGCACGGGCTTCTCATTGTGGTGGCTTCTTTTGTTATGGGGCACAGGCTCTAGTGTGGGCTTCAGTAGTTGTGGCACTCAGGCTCAGCAGTTGTGGCTTGTGGGCTCTGGAGCACAGGCTCGGTAGTTGTGACGCACGGGCATAGTTACTCTGCGGCATGTGGGATCTTCTTGGACCAGGGATCGAACCTGTGTCCCCTGCATTGGCAGGTGGATTCTTAACCACTGCGCCACGAGGGAAGTCCCTGGCCTGAACTTTGTAATCAGTCCTCCTAAAAATACGCCTTTCATCATTTCTCCCTTTCTTAGGGATCTACAATGACTTCCTGTGTTGCTTGCTGAACTCAATATCAAAAGCCTATGCCTCAGGGGTATTGGCTCGGTGCTTTGTGACAGCCTGGAGGGGTGGGATAGGGAGGGTGGGAGGAGGGAGACGCAAGAGGGAAGACATATGGGAACATATGTTTATGTATGACTGATTCACTTTGTTATAAAGCAGAAACTAACACACCATTGTAAAGCAATTATACCCCAATAAAGATGTTAAAAAAAAAAAAAAAGCCTATGCCTGAGTTTTAAGGCTTCTCATAATTTAGCTTATCTTCCTAATGTATATTTCATATTTTCCATAAAGGAGTAGCCCCCCAGGGGGCCCTCTTTACTTCTGAGTTTGCCCTCGGACAGCTGGTACTGTGACTGAATCTTCAGCTTGTTAATAATGTTGGCAGATAGAGACCATGCACTTCATCCCTGTGGCAACGGGCACATGGACGGGGGTTTGGTTGGGTCTGCAACAGAGGTGTGAGCTCTGGGAGCCTGCTGGGAGGGCTTCCTTTTCTCCACTCCCAGCAGCAGACCCAGGCTGTGGGGACAGAGAGGCCTGAGCTGGGCAGTGGGTATCAGTCTTTTTAGAGGCCGGAGCAGGGGCCAAGGGGAGGATGGGTTGCAGGGCTGACTGTGATTCCCAAAACAGCCTGGGTAGCCACTTAAGTCTGCAGAGCTGCCTCTATCAAAATGTTTATGTGAGGCATTTTATGCTAGTTTTTGTTTGTTTTTAAAATAAGAGCTAGAAGGAAATCATCCCGAATTCTGTCATCCCAAGAAAAGGCAAGGGGAAATTTGAAGTTTTGCACGTGCTCTTTTTTTAAAATATACATTTATTTATTTATTTGGCTGCACTGGGTCTTAGTTGCCACATGTGGGATCTTCATTGCTGCGTGTGGGATCTTTTAGTTGTGGCATGCAGGATCTAGTTCCCTGACCATGGGTCGAACCCAGGCCCCCTGCATTGGGAATGGGGAGTCTTAACCACTGGACCACGAGGGAAGTCCCTGAACACGCTCTTGAGAGTAACTCACCCGCCATCTACCTGCCGTTGCTGGCCGGTCCAGGGAAGACCTGGCTCAGAGGATGGGCCGTAGGCGATTGTGGGGCATGCCCTGCAGAGTCCACCCGTGGTGTTGCCGCTGGTGTGTGATAGCAACTTGGGCTGTGATTCTAAGCTCTGTCCAGTGCGGAACACAGGGAAAGAAGAGCCTTTGGAACCGCTGAAGTCACTTGTTGCTCTTCACTGCTTTAAGGAAGTGGGTGAACAACAGCCTCCTGACAAAGGATGCAGGGCTCCTCCCAGCGTCATCCAGAGAGGCCAGTTTTTGTGAAAGATGCTTCACCGCTCAGTTGATAACGTTCAGCACTCCCCTCCTTGCCTCCACCCTCAGACCTTACTTCTCACTAGCTTGTCTTTTTTGTTCTCCTTCATCCCCTGAACCTTTACTCTGAAATCCCTCCTTGAAGGGCTGCCCACTGGACGGGGCTCCCTGTGTACGTACCTGCTCTTGTCCCCCTTCCCCTGCAAGCGCCTGGCTGCTGTCCCCGGACCAAGCCACCCTGACCGAGCTCCTCTCTGCTCTGGCCGCTCCTGCAGCGGCCACACACTACACTTAGAAACATGGCCAGACCCCTCACACCTAATTCCAGTGCACATTGTTTGTCAAAAGGAGAAAAGGCTTTCTCATTTTGAAATTCAACTGGACAGTCCTGGAGGCCGTTACAAACTCTCACGATGTGTCCTTCAGGTGAACCTGCCATCAGAGTGACAGTACTTCCTGTCTGAGAAAAAATAAAAACGAAAGGGTCACCTGTTCTCCAGCCCTTTTCTCACCTGTATTTTCCCACCCCCACCCCCCCAAAAACCCAGAAAACACTAAAAAAAATGTTGGTAGATAGCGGCTGCCTTGAAGAGCACCCCTACAGGCTAGCCCCAGGCTTACCTTTGTCTGGGACCCACCCACCCTTCCACAACCCAGGAGCAAAAGGGTTAACGCAGGCAGGGAGCACCAGCCTCCAGGCGTCTGCTCTGTGTGGTCTGAGCCCAGTCGCACAGCTGGTGAAATGTCTGGCATCCACCCTGTGCAGCCCTGTGGGACCCACTCTGCACTCTTTCCACCCTCTGTGTTTGCTCTTCTTCCTCTTTGCCTGTTCATATTCTTGCCATTTTTAAAGACCCAACACAGCAAACTCCATCTGTGCGTTTAACAACTATTTATTGAGGGGCTGCCATGAACACAATGGTGCAAGACAGACATTGTTAGGCCCTCACAAAGCCTGGAGTCCACAGTGGGGAGAGAGACATTCATCTAATAATCCTCCAAATCAGTGTAAATTGTGTGATGTGGGCCATGCAGAGGGCGTATGGTAGGAGGTTGGTGTGGTGGAGTCTGTGGGAACCTGCACCTGGGCACCTGACTGGGCCTCTGTACCCAGGACCTGGACTTGACCTGGGTTGGGAAAGGGAAGGGGAGGTCAGGCATGCCTTCCCTGTGGTCCTGGCCTTTGGGCTGAGGTCTGGAGTATGAGTGGACATTAACTAGGCATATAGGAGGGAAGCACGGTGCGTTTGAGGAACTGACAGTAGCCAGTGTTGTGGCTTGCAAGCCTCATTTTTTTCATGGACTCTCCTAGGATTTCCCAGAATTATATCCTTATATCCTCTTGTTGATTCATTAAAGAAGAGATTAATGGTTTCAGTAAGCTTTAATTTAGGACCGAGTGTGCACGGTGAAGGGTGCTGGGAATACAAAGACTGCTACAAACTCCATCACTACTTTTTCACTTTTTGCTTTCTCTTTTGTAGTGCTCAGCCCACCTTTAG
This sequence comes from Aethalodelphis obliquidens, assembly GCF_003676395.1. Classification (NCBI taxonomy): domain Eukaryota; kingdom Metazoa; phylum Chordata; class Mammalia; order Artiodactyla; family Delphinidae; genus Aethalodelphis; species Aethalodelphis obliquidens. The sequence continues at coordinate 42,063,369 of NW_020837952.1, read as the reverse complement.
GTATTGTTCATTGCTTGCTTTCCCTTCCCTGTATCTCTTCAGAGGCTGTAAGTTATATCCTGAAGCGATCGTCTGTCCTCCTTATTAGAGTATCCCCAGCCCTGGAACAGAGCCTGGCCTGTATAGTAGGTGCTCAGTATATATTTGTTGAATAAATACTTGTGTTGAATGAACTCCTGATGAGACATGGTTGTGACCTTGTTGTGTATTGGTTTGTTATAATTTCAAATCCACTTGTTTATGACTTAAGTGAAGGTGTTTTGATCTAAGGGTGAATTTGTTTACATCGAGGAAGGTGTGCCAGGATGATGTCATCAACATTAGTTGTAGCTCAGCTATGGGGAGGCGTTGCTTGATTTGAGCCAGAAATCTAGCAGCTGATAGACAGAGGTTTGCAAAATAGAATCCATCATGATAAAACAAAGTCCTGTGAAATTTCCAGGAGAAAGTACTTTAAGAGATAATAATAATGATAATGACAATAACAATAAAAATGATAATGACAATAATAATAATAATGCAGCTTAACTCAATTCTCTCAATGCTATGTTGCTTTCCCAGTGAGTTCCTAACTTTACAATACAGAGTTCAAAGGTATTTAGTATACCAGGTAAGCACCATATATATTTGATTTTTTGACATTTGAGAAGCAGAGGAGATAGAATTTCTGGCCACTTCCCATTTCAGCTTACTGGGTCACTGCCTGAACTCTCACATACAGAGGTGACATGAAAAGGCTGGTGTTTTATTATTACCTCTCTTTATGGCTTATTGCCTCCATTAAAGAAAAATGGGTCTGAGATGGGATCCTTCAACCCCGGCTCTGAAGAGGCTAGCCTCAACCCCAGGGGAGGGCTAGGGGTCATTTTACACCCCTGTGAGCCCCATGCAGGAAGTTCTTAGGGGGAAAACTCGTTAACCATGGAATGAAATTTTATTTGGAGCTTTCCAGGTCTGTAATAACCTCTCCAGTGACCTCGCCCAGACTCACAAGTCTGCTGGCTGTGCACTGGCTGGTTTGGCTTTCTCGTCTGTGTTTTAGACGATGGCTTCGAGGAAGACAAGAGGGCGTGGTTCAAGGGAAGCAGTGAGCCCCAAGGAGACTCTGCCAATTACTGCACCTGTCAGTGTTCAACAACAGATCAAATGAATTCAGAGACCCAAACAGTATGCAGAAAACTGAACACAATTATCTAAGAAATTAAGTTATACAGTTGCTATGACCTTTAATCAATCATCCAACCGTTAATGTTAATTTTGTGATCTAAAAATCATAGTTCTATTTGCATTTTAATGGCTGCTAAATGAGTGTCATCAGGAAGAAATAATGGCAGGGTGGCCTTTTGCTACAAATTCTTGCTTCCTAATGGTGATGCAGAAAGCGAGGAAAACGGTGTTTGGAAAAGGTTTTGTTTCGCCTTCTAACAGATGTATGGAGCTGCCCTTCTCAAATGAAAAAACAAGCAGTTCCCCACAAATACCACCACCTGTTGTTATAAATAAATCCAGGCTGTAAAATGGCACGTACTCTCAATGGCAAAATCATTACGGGCATCCTACCCCTCTCCCGCCAGCCCTTCATTATAGCCTCTTAACACCTTGTTTCTCAGTCACGTACCTTTTCAATCTTTCCACCGGCCATCAGGCCCCATCCCTATCCAAGAGAGATGGCCTGTGGATTTGTGGCTAAAAATAAAAAGTTACCAACCTCGGGGAGAATGATCACACATCCCTTTGCACAGTTTAAGCGGCTAGAAACTGGCTACGTGCCACTCCATATTTAGGGTTCTCTTAAAATCTTAATCCAGACATCCAGTGGTGTATTTCACAGCTAATGAACCTAACCTTCAAGTAGGAGCATAAAATCCTAATTAAATCAGGGCATCGTGAAGTTATTGGCAGGCTGTTTATAATTCGGTAGAATCTTGTTTCTATGAGTGGTTATGTGAAAATTATAAAGCATCAGAACTGGAATGTTGTATCGTTTAATTATCTCCTTATCTATCTCCAAACTCCTTTAATCTACAGACTGTGTCACTCCATATATAAATATTGATTGTTTAGCAGGCCCAGGATATTATACTTACTAAAATATTGTGTTTCTCACCTGAAACTCAGCTTCTTGCCTCCACTCTCTTGGGAGAAGTTTCATGTGAATTATTTCTTCTGATGAAAGAGGTCTTGAACTTATAAATTTGGGAAAAAAGCTTAAAAAATAAAGTGCTTCAGATATTTTCTGAGTACAGGAAATTCAAATAGGGAAGGGAGGAGAAAATATTAGAGATGAATGCTAACTTATTTTTTTCTTCCAAGGAAGGTGGGCAGGGGGATGTTCCTGCAAAGATTGCAACACTCCATATTTCATAAAAGATTTATTAGCAATGACGGAGGGAGATTGCTGAGAGGAACCCTGATAAATGCCTCGCCTTTTTTCGCTGCTTTAAAATTATGGGTTCTGTCCATAAAGTACTGATTAATTCATATTCATTCAATGACATACCCTCTTTTTCTCCCCCAAGCAAAGATTGTAAGCATTTTACTTCAACAAATAAAGAACTCTGGGTGGGATGCATACTAATTCATTTAGCTCTAGAACTCGCACTGCAATTGATGCAGCTAATCACAGCAAAGCAGGAAAGATTCTTTTCTTTTCCTGTGACAAGTCCTGCCTACCTTTCAGCATTTTTTCCCCAAAGGTATTATTAATCTCTAAACGTCACGAAATTGAAGACTTATCTAAGACCCTTTAAAACAGTGTGGCATCATACGTAGCAACTCCCAAGGAGAGAAGTTGCTTTGCTTTTCTAAAAGACTGACTGTAGCAATTGGAGTCTTTTTTCCTTGCTTAAGGAATCCGGATAAAGTAACTGGTGCCTGTTCTAAACTTCCAGAGGAAATTGGTTGGATTTTAAACACAGTATTTATTTTGGGATACTGGGTGGTTCAGGCCTAGAAAAATGGCAAAGTCCTTGGAGGGAAGAGAATAGATGTTGGGCAGCAGATGAAGAGCCAGCAGTGGCTCTTTGCTCAGGAGTTTACCTGGGAGAGACACAGCTATGGCAGTGGGATGGATGGGACTTCCTGCTGCATAAGGTGGTCTGACAAATTACTTTTATGCACTTCTCAGAGAATCAGCCAGTATTTTTCACATTTAATGAATTTTTAAATTGTAAGAGTAATGTACTCCTGTTGAAAATATTGGAAAATGTAGACAAGTACTAGCAGAAGAATTATTTCACAAGCACTGTGCTAGACACCATCCTGGATTATTTAAGGAGATTTCCATGAAAGAAGGTCCCTTAAATCTGGTTGGGAACAATGGGCTGTAACCTCCATGAGGGTAAGTATCAGGTCTGTCTTGATCACTTGGCCCAGTCCTTGGCACTCTAGATGCTCACTATGTATTGGTTGAAGGAATAAAATTGTAAACAAACAGTAAAAACAGTGCATGTCCAAATTTGATTTTGCATAATTTTGATTGAGAGAACTAGAAGTATTGGTATGAGTCGCTCTCTAGACTTTTGAGTAATTTCCAAGTAGTTTTGTTAAGGATCTGGTTTAGATAGAAAATGACCAGACGTCAAGTTGCGGTGGAGAGGGGGAGTGCTATTTTCCATCGAAAATAAGACTACTTGGGGAATGCTTCTCCATGCCAACTATGGAACAAAGTTTAACCTTCCTCTCTTATAGCAACTCTCAGAAGTATGCATTTTTATCTTCATTTTATAATTTGGTTCAGAAAGCATAAGTAATTGTTCAAGACCTTAGTTAGTAAGTGGCACACCTGGGATTCAAACTCTCCTTTGTGTAACTCCAACACTGTGTTCATAACCACCATGCTTTACTGCCTGGAGTCTGGGTCAGCCAACGGCAGGGGCCAAATACAGGAGCATATCCAGGGTTTGCACATAGGGATGTTTAGAAGATCCACTGTGGGGAGCTAAGTCCAGGGGAAGAATATGTGGGATTCCTGAACTTTTAATCCAGGGTCTACTGAGGATCCAAGATCTGGGAAATACATTTGCCCAAGACTCACACAGCTTTGAAGAAGCTGAGTTCTGATCACATTGGCAGTGAGCACTGGGAAAGCCAGGGATCAGCAGTCAGGGAGCTGGTAACTGGCATTGAGGGACAGGAGACCTTGCCATTGGGGGCTGACACGTAAGACTCTGGGTTTGGCTTCCGGGAAGGTTGGGGCTTTCCAGTTGAAAACTTGAGATGCCACATGGGGGACTCAGCCCCTGGGAGACACAGAATGAATCATGATTGACTCTGCAAGGCACCCTGCTGCCATGGAGGCCATCCCATTTGTCTTATTTGGAGACAAACTTAGTACCAGTGCCTGGAATAGAACTAAAAGGGAATCAAGTTGACTCAGTTACCAGGGTTGGATGGTGTGATTCAGTGAGGGTGCAGACTACCCCATGTTTGTCTGACCTTGTCACATCTAATATATGGGACTCAGGTTCATTTTTACCAAAGTTAATTGATATGTTGGATATTTCAAGCTTTCCCCTTTAATAATAAGGAGCACTAATAGTTGTGCATCTAATATATGTCAGGAACAGTGCATAGCCCTTTGCATCTCATTTAATCCTCACAGCAATTTTGGGTGGTAAGCACTGTTATCATCATCTTCATTTTACAAAGAAATGAAACGAAGGCTTGGAAGAGTTAAGTAATTCAGGTAAGGTCACATATCTAGGAAGTGTGGAGCAGGGCTGAATAGCTGGGGAAGCCATTAAAATACTGAAAAATGTCTATTCTAGTAGTAAGTAGGCATCACAAGCTCTTCTGAGTGTCCACACACCCCTGGCCTGCTCTGTGGTCAGCCAACTAGAGAGGGGTTTGTACAGTAGGAGGTCTGGGGCCAGCATCTGCTCTCACTGGGTGATTTCCCTGCTGCACTGGATGTACATCTATTGGTGGAGGTAGTTTTCATGGCGCACATGCCACCTGGCAGATTAGGGCTCAGCACCCTAACAACCCTCTAAGAGAATACGAATCACCCTGAGCGTTCAGATGTATAAGCTCTTGCCTGTGTGCCTTCATCAACAGTTGCTCCAGGGGAGGGGCCCATAGTGTTTCCTGTCATTCACCCAACTTCTTTTCTCAGTGTTTTGGGCTTTTCCTTTCGTAAAGGTGTTGATCCTGTTAAAAGCCACTTATATTTCCTGCCATTGCTTTCTGCGGGGCAGGTGGTAACGCACTCCAAGAATGTTGAATTATTTCCGTGCAGTTTAATGAAAGGAGCCAGGATCTAAAGGTAGCTGACTTGAGTTCAAATCTTGACTCCATCATTTATTATCTCTGTGTGACCTTGCATAGGCTACCAAACCTCTTTGCATCTCTTCATTTGTAAAATGATGGTAATTCTATCCATCCGTCCTAGAGTCCTACCATCCATTTAAATCTTTTTACCAGAGAAAGACATAAATTAATATCACAATGGATATAGGCTACTGCACAATGTACTTGTCTAGTCCCTGAGGGGACTGAAAAATTGGCAGACCAGATTATTAATAGTTTTCAAGATAGAATCCACATCAAATGCTGCACTATTCTCTGCCTCCAAAGAGTGGACGTGGGTTTTCTGTCTTATTTGTTGTGATGGGTTTGTTTACTGGAGCTCTTCTTTTAGAACTGTCTAGAACTTTTCCAATTTAAGTGATTCTGAAGTGACATTTCCAAAACTAGCCTAAGGCTTTTCTCTACTCTCACTAGCCTCACCTCACAGCCCCCATGAAAGCACACTCAGGCTTCATTACATTTACTAAGATAGACTCAAGTAAATCCTACTGTAGATAAACAGCCCATAAAATTAACCATGGGTGAGCAGATTGTCTCTTAATGCACTCTTTAAAGGGCATGCTCTTTCAGGGGAGAAACCAACCAGGGAATGGATTTGGAGATAATTTGTGAGTTGCAGGTGTGACCTGATAAGGCACTAAAAAGCTCAACATTATGATTGTAAAAATGCAGTATGCCCATCCATCATCAGTGTAGCCTACATAAGCAAAGTCATTTATTAGAGCAGGATAAATAGCTTATTATTTGTCGGGAGTAAAAATGAATAGGTACAAAAATAGTAATATGGTAAAATTTGTGAGTACTTGTATGCATTATTTCTTTTAGTCGTTAAAGCTATTATTACTGGTCCTTTTTTACAAACAAGGAAATTAACCCTCAGAGGGTTTTACTGATTTATTTGTTTCCATAGCTAGGAGTCAGAGTAGTTCTCAATGCCCAGGAGACATTTAGCAACGTCTGGAGACATTTTTGGTTGTCACAAGTGAGCGGAAATGCTACTGATGGGCAGAGGCTGGGCATGCTGCTAAGTATCCTATATGCACAGGACAGCCCCACACATCAAAGTATTATATGGCACAAGATGTTAGTGGTGCTGAGGCTGAGAAACCCTGAGTTGGAGGGAGTGGCGGTGAACCCAGGTTTTTCGGATTCCCAATTCAATGCTTATTTCTCTACAAGATTTTAAAGATAACAGTGTAGTAGAACTGTCATTGATCATAAGTTTCTCTAGGACGATGTTCATCTGGTACCTGGTAGTTTCAGCTGATATTATTTTGATTATTACCGACCCTCCCGAGTTGATCCCCAGCAAGGACCCTTCTGCCCAGTGTCGCTTACACTAGTAGGAGACTGAATTTGGTTCAGAAAGTAGAGTTCTTTGATCAAAGAACGGTGAGGTACAAGCTCACGCTGTAGAGTACATGCTCTCCCTGACAGGCTGTGGGAGGGGCTGCTTCATAGGGTTTTGTTTTTTTATTTTTGGCCTCGCCTCGCGGAATGCCGGATCTTAGTTACCCGAACCCTTGCCGCCTGCAGTGGAAGCGCTGAGTCGTAGCCACTGGACCGCCGGGGAAGTCCCCTTATAGGATTCTTGTCATGGAGGAGGGGGTGGAGTTCTGGGGAGGGCGGGGCTGGCGGGCGCTGCCGTGCTGCGCAGGCTCAGGACTGCAGGGCTGAGGCAGAGCCTCTGCACACGTCCCACCGCCGCCGCCATCTTGGATCGTGTGGGCCCCGCGCTTCCGCACGCGCCCTGCAAGCTGAGGTGTCGGCTCGGCCTCTTGGCACTGGGAGCTCTGGTCTGACCAGTGAAACCAGACTCGGCGCAGAGGAAAGGAAAAGGTTAGACTATTTTATGACCCAGATTCTATTTTTATTTCCCAGGGATTGTTAATGGGCTTTGCCGGTGACAGTTGGTCCTTGTGTCCTTTCCGATGGGCTCCTGAGGAGCAGGTTGTGAACTGTTTTGAGTCACACCCCTGGGTGTCACGGGACCATGTTTGGCAGTATCTAATCTGCAGGTGATAGAGGATCTCCTTATATGTAGCAAAGTTGAGGAGAAAAATGAACCGGAGATTTTTTTTAAAGAAAGGCTCTCCTTTGGCCTACCCATGTAAATAATAATAATGCCCCACCACATGTATTTAGGGCTTTATAAATTTCAAAGCACTTCTGTATTCCTTCAACATATTGAGGAGAAAATAAGTGCCATGTTGTTCTAGTTCTGAGCGTACAGTAGAGCCCAAAACAAAGTCTCTCTTGACCCCTTGTAGCTTATGCACGAGGTGCAGGGGACACAGGCCATAGGAAACAAGTAAGTATGTAATATGACGGAGAAAGGTACGCACTGTGGAAAAGGATAAAGCAGAGTAAGCGTAACAGGGAGTGCGGGGGTGGGGGTGTAGCCGTGTCGCCTGGGTGGGCGGGGAAGGGCAATGACGAAGTGGGGTATTTTTGCAGAGATGTGAAGGGTGGAAGAGAGTGAGTCATGTGGATATCAGGGAGAGGAGAATTCCCGGCAGAGAAAACAGCAAATGCTCTGGGACTGGTATGTGCTTGACAAGTTCAAGGAATGGCAAGGTGGCTGGCGTGGCTGGAGCTGAGTGAGCAGCGGGGGAATGGGGAAGAATGGGTCTCAGAGGTAGCAGCAGGGTGACCTTGTAAGCCATTGAAGAAGGACTTCAGGCTTGACTTTGATTGAGATGGGGAGCCACTGAAGAGTTTTGAGCAGAGAAGTGACATGATCAGATACAATTATAAGAGATCAGTCTGGCTACTATGTTGAGGCTAAACTACAGGACCTTAGGTTTGAAGCCAGGAAATCAGTTCCAGGGCTGTTGCAATAATCCAGAAAAGAAGCAAGGGTTGGCACCACAGATGTAGCATAGGAGGTGATGAAATCAGTCTGATTCTGGGTATCTTTTGAAGGTTGAGCCAACAGGATTTGCTTCACAAATGGGGTATGAGAGAAAGAGAGGGAAAAGAGATGGCTCCAAGGGTATTAGCCTGAGAAATGTCCCCATTTGAGATGGGGAAGCTATAAGAGAAGCAGGTTTGAGGTGAAAGATCAGGAGTGCTGGTTTTAACATATTAAGTGTAAGGTGCTTATTAAGAATCTGAGTGGAGACGTAATGTCATATCAAGTAGCGTATAACACATCCAATGTTACATCTCTCTTTGACCAAAGGCCAGTGTTTAATTAACATGCCCAGGGCTGCAATGTGATGAAACTGGGATGAAATCATACTCTGTCTGATTCTAAGACCAATGTCCTTCTACTGAGGGAGAATTCTAGATATAAATAAGTATAAAGAAAGAAGCCTCTAATAGCACCAATTCCTAAAAACTGTCTTTAAACTGTGCTTCTTTATGATCTTCCCTAAAAAGCAAGGAATGGCCACATTTGGACAGAGGCACAGAGCACATTAAAATAAGTTGACCTCCTGGTGTGGGCCTTGGAATTATTATCAAAGTCATAAAAGGAGCAGGGCAAAGAAGCCCAAATAACTCAGATTCTGCCTACTTCAAATATCACAACTTTTTAAAAGCTCTCTTTTTCTTTATGCATCGATAGAATTAACAAAAAATGAAATCTTACTCTTTGTACTGTTTGGTTTATTTTTTTCCCTAAGTTTTTATGATAAAAAATTCAAACATACAGAATTGTTCAGTAAGCATCCATATATCTACCTCCTAGCTTCTGCATTTAATATTTTCCTATATTTCCTTTTTCGCATATCTGTCCATCCATCCCTCTATTCAAATGTCTGTCTGTCTTACTTTTTTGATGAATGCCATGGTCAACTGCACCCCGCAGTACACTTTCCGCCTAAAGACTTCAGCATGCGTATCATGAACCAAGTTCCATATTAAACCCTTTATTTTTTACACTTGTGCCCCATTGGTTTTCAGTGGCTCTCTTGTAAATGGCATGTAGTAGAATTTTGAATTTGGGTCTAACCTAAGAGTACATCTTCTAAAGAGGAGCCTATCACCCCATCACATTGACTGGGATTGTGGAATGTCAGTTCTTGCTTCTGTCTTCTTATTTTATGTCTTTCTTTGTGTATGCCTCCTTGACATTTCCCCTTTTATACTCTTTAGACATTTATTCAAGTTTTCTTTGGTCTTTTCCATCTAGTAAACATGTTCTACTTTTTTCTTTCCAACCAGTAGTTACCTTTGAATTAAAACAGATATTGAGTCTAAATTTCTTTATTCATGTCGAGAATGAAACAGCATCCATTGCCTCCTCTCTTGTGAGAGGGGATCATTGAAGCTCCTTTGCTTTCCTTGGCTACTGAACCATTTCAAAGTTTCAGCCCAGGAAATCACAGACTCAGAGCATGTCAGGCTCTCATTTTTCAAGAGGGGAAAATTGAGACCCAGAGGGGGAAAAAGACTTTATCCTTCTGAAAAGCCCCAGCTTCTGAATGGAAGAATCAGAGAGCTGGCTTGAACACAGGGCGTTTAGTGCACCTCTACCTTTAGCTCAGACAACACTCAAACAACACTTAACAGCTCCTAGACAGATGAGAAAAGACACTAGTTTTAAAGGATTAAAGAAAATGGATTTCTCAATTCATTGTAGAAATTTAAAAGCCTTCTAGGAAATCCTTCCATCTCTATAATAAAAAATTTTAGCCTACATTCTATTAACCTTTGTGTCCACAATGGAAAAGCCTTTTGCTTAATAATATCCCCTCAAATATTTGAAGACTATTCTTAAGTCTCCCCATAGTCTCCTTTTCTTAAGAATAAATAATCCAAATTCCTTTAAAATTTTCTCATAAATTCTTCTTCCCATTCTTTTATTAATCTTTATAACTTTCCATGAGCTTCCTTTAATTTTTCTATCTTGCTTCTAAGTTGTGAAGCCAGGAAAGGACAGAGTGTTCTGATACTGATTATTGAGTTCATGCCAAACTGTGAGTTCCTTGAAGGCAGGGGTTATTTCTTATTCAACTTTGTACCCCTGGATTAGGGGTCAGCAACCCTTTTATTTTTTTGCCTAAAAAGAGCCAGATAGCAATATTTTAGTCATTGCAGACCAAGAGGCAGTGTCCTATATTCTTTGAACAGCTGTTGTCTCTGAAAGGCTAATACTCTTTTTTAAAATGTTTTATATTATAGAAATGTGAAAATCATTCTTGCGTGGCTCAAGGGCCACGCAAAAACAAGCGGTATGGCAGATGTGGCTTATGGGCTCTAGTTTGTTGACTCTTGCTCTAGATCCTAGCACAATGCATGGCACGTAGTAGGCATTCAGTAAAGTTTGTTGAATAAAAGGATGTATGAATCTATGAAGATTATTTCATAATTTCTGTCTTTTATATTCTTATTTAACATTTAACATTTCTCTTACATTGCTGGCTCAGTGAACTTGTCCACTAAGACCTTTAGATCTTCCTCAGCCATACACACTCATGGCCAGCACTTTCACATGCTGTTTGTACTTGTGTAGTTTTAGTGTTTTCCCCTTAATCTGAGATGCAGTAGGGGCCCTCTATTAACCTTCATCTGCTGGTGGCTTTGGATCTCATCTTTAATTTAGTGAGGTCGTTTTGAACTTTGTTTTTCCATTGTGTTCAGCAGCTGCCCTAGTTGCAGATTATCTGTGAACTTAACAAGCAACCACAGGCAATTGACAAAACCAAAATGCCAGACTCAGTTCAACCACCCCAGCTGAGGCCCCCAGCTCTATTTCCATTCTTATGTCTCCTACCTGCCCTGAAGGGGTTGGGAAACTCATTTCTACTTATTGTCCTGGAATAAATTGGAAGGAATCAGACAGGCACACAGAGGAGGCTGGCACTAATGGCAAAAGGAAAAACCCTTCCTTTTTTTCTCCTTTCTCCTTTTTGGGCCCGTAGAGAATACGAGTCACAGGCTGAGAGAGTGTGAAGTTCTGTATTAGTTAGAAGAATTTCCATTCTGAGCCGAATTTTTTTTTTTTTTTTAATTTATTTTTGGCTGTGTTGGGTCTTTGTTGCTGTGCGCGGGCTTTCTATAGTTGCAGCGAGCGGGGGCTACTCTTCGTTGTGGTGCGTGGGCTTCTCATTGCGGTGGCTTCTCGTTGCGGAGCACGGGCTCTAGGCGCACAGGTTTCAGTAGTTGTGGCACGCGGGCTCAGTAGTTGTAGCTCACAGTCCCTAGAGTGCAGGCTCAGTAGTTGTGGCACACGAGCTTAGTTGCTCCATGGCATGTGGGTTCTTCCCGGACCAGGGCTCGTACCTGTGTCCCCTGCATTGGCAGGTGGACGCTTAACCACTGCGCCACCAGGGAAGCCCCTCTGAGTCGAATTTGGATGAAGCAGTTGTGAGCAGCACAAATCCAGCATCAGGGGCATGGAGCTGCTTTACAGAATGCCCGGAGGCTGATCCCTGAGACTGAGTAGTACATCACTCCTGCCATCCCCTCTGTCCCACTCCCAGTTTCAGAGGAATTGAGTCCTAGGTCCACAGATGCATTTCTGATGGAATCTCCCTATTTATCTGCAATGACCTTGTGGGGAACCTGCTGTCTCTCTTTCATCCAGGGTCCAGTGGAACCACCTCTAAACTGCTAGTGGGTCAGCAAAGAGCCATGCTTCTTCAGTGCTCGGTGTCCTGCCTGGGACACAGAAGGGCTTTTAGATTTAGCCAGATGTGAAGTCAAGCCTGATGGAAAACATGGGCAGGGGGCGCTCCTTTTCCTCCAAGCTCCTGACTACTAAGTGGTTACAGCTTTCAGTTGGAGGGAACTGGGAAAAGCTCTACTCTGGTTCCCTAGGGGTGATATGAGTTGCCTGTGGACCGTTTTATCCAGTCTTCTCTTTCCCTTTCCTCCCTTACTCTCTGTGTTGCTAAAATTGTTGTGATTGTTACCATTTAAAATATCCAGGAAAGCTGCATTTATTTACAACGACTTCTTTCTTAACCAGCTGGGAGAAGTTGCAAAATAGCCAACTCAGTGGTGGATCAATCTTCAACATTTCTTTCAAATGTTGAAGTAAAGAAAATGATGACAATTTTAAGGCTGTATTAGGTGGAAATGATCTATGAGGGATGGCGACGGCTGAAGGTCACAAATCAGGCAGCTGCCTCTGGCTCAGTGACTCAGAAGAAACGAGGAAGGCAATGGGAAGTGTGTTCCTGAGTTTTATGAGAGTCCAAGTTTGGGAATTTATCAACATGCCTGGGATTTCCTGTAATGAGCCTCTTTACTCCTTTCATAAAGCAAACCATTGTCTGATTAGAGCTGGCTGGCCTTCCTTAGATACAGAAATTAATTCATTTTGATTTTAGGGGGAAAATACCACACTTACTTGATAACAGCCTCATTTGCATGTGGGAATCACGCTTATTCCCCACCAGGTTAAAAGAATAATGTTAGTGACATTGAATTTGCATATTTTGTATCATTAATATTTGGAGAGCTTCTTTCAAGGTGTTTTAGATTCTGGGTATACACTCTCTTTTTCTTTTTGTTAGAGGACTTTTTTAACCTGTGTGTCAGGATAGGCTTGGTCATGCTGCGGTAGCAAAACCACTTTCAAATCTCATGGCTTAAAATGAGGGTTTATTTCATTCTTGTGCTACATGTCCATCTTGTCCAGCACGAGCTGTGCTCCATGATATTTTCTTTCAGGGACCCCCACTGTTGAGAACGTGGGTTCTCAAACTTTTTCTGTAAAGGGCCAGGTGGTAAATATTTTGGGTTTTGCAGGCCGTATGGTCTCTGTTGCAGCTGCTCAGCACTGCTGTTGTAGCACGCAAACAGCCATAGCCTATACGTAAAAGGATGGGCATGGCTGTGCTCTGATAAAACTTTATTTATAAAAATTTGCAATGGCCTGGATTCAGGCTGTGGGCTGTAGTTTGCCCACCCTGTAGTGGAGAGGAGTAGGAAAGGTGGTGAACCTTGCACCAGTTCTTTAAGGCTTAACTTCCACTCACACTTGATTGGCCACAGCAAGCCACATGGCCACATCTAACTTCATGGAGGTACAGAACGTGCAGTCCTCATCCCTGTCCAGAAAGAGAACCGGAAATGTTGGTGAACAGCACCTGTGATCACACACCCCTTCCCTATTCTTTTTAGAGAAACCAATATTTCCTCAAGTTCTAGACTAACACTTCAAAAAGCATCCTTTAAATGCAGTCTAACTCAGTTGTTTTGGTGGAGCTAAACAAATTTAGTAGATGAGCAAGATCTAATTTCCAGGAGTCATTCTAAGCGTTAAGTATGTGACATTTTTTCTTTAAGCCCATCAAGTTTCTGTTTGAATCCCTGCATCAATCTGAAGTGAGATTAAATTCATCCATCCAACTCATTGTCAGGTATTTAGACTTCTGGATCCAGGCAGTGATCACATCCTCTCCTTTTCTTTTCTTTTCTCTCCTTTTTTTTCCTTTATAGCCATGGAAGTCCAGGGCTCTCACCTTTCACTGGGATATAACTGGGCCTGGGTCTTCCTGACCACCTAGGGCACCCCTCTTTGCGTCCCCAAGAGAGACCAGCAATTCCCACTATGTGAGGTCTCCGGAGCCTCTCCTGTCTTTTAGCATACATGTCCTTGTTGCTAAGCTTTGCAAATCAGGAAGGTAGATGTCACTTCATCCAGGAGAGGGCACTGTTCCCAAAGTCTAGAAGACAATTCCTTCTGGTGGAGGCGCAAATTAAGGATTAATGAAACCCATGTTCAAACGCTGAAACTATAGCACCTATTATAAAACGTAAACCAAACACCACACTAGGAATGTATTCTATAAAAAGGGAAGAAATGCAATTTATTAACAACTTGTACGTTCCAGAAGGTACAAACTGCCTTGTTAAATCATCCAAACATTTTTAGTGGCTCTTCTTCTTTTCTTACAATACAGACTCAGGCTTTTTGAACCAAAGCCTGCCCTGGTGTTGGCTGCCTAGAGGAGGTACTTGGGATCTTGGAGGCCAAGGCTGAGAGAGACAGGAAGTTTAGGTCCTGTTGCAAAAAGAATAATTTGCCTCTTTCAGGCATCTTCTCCCCACAGGAAGGTGAATAACACTTCTGAGAAACTTAATGCAAAATGTGGGAAGCAAATATAACTAAGACAGCTTGGTGGTTATAAACTTTTTTGTTCCACACTCTCAGTTCATTTGTACCTAAGCCTGTATTTCTTTCTTTTTTTAAAAAATATTGTTTATTTGGTTGCGCTAGGTCTTAGTTGCGGCAGGAGGGCTCCTTAGTTGTGGCATGCGAACTCTCAGTTGCGGCATGCATGTGGGATCTAGTTCCCTGACCAGGGATCGAACCCAGGCCCCCTGCATTGGGAGCGCAGAGTTCCATCCACTGTGCCACCAGGGAAATCTGTAAGCCTCTATTTCTCTGGTGTGTTCTTAATAGAACCTCCCGGACCTTTTTTTTTTTTTTTTTTTTGCAAATTTCTACTTAGCTGCTAAATCTCCTTGATTCTTACTGTGACCATCAGGTTATTAACTCTCTCTGCCTCAGTCTTCTTGTCTGTAAAATAGGTGTAATGATACTGCCTACCTCAGGAGATGTCACGAGATTCCTACTATCTTGTGTTCTTTTATTTCTTCTCACAAGTTTACGACTGTTTTAACCTCCCCTGTACTTTTTTTCCCCATATTGTTGCCATGTAACTCTCTCTGGAGTTAGTTTACTCTCAGGTAAATTAGTTAGTATCAATCATAAGATAGCAAACATAAGATACTAAAGGCAACTCTCTGGTGGTATTCTTCTCTGAGGGTGGGGGGATGCATATCCCTTTCCCAGTTAATCTTTTTGTGATCATATACAGCATCCAATATATTCTTTACATCTTATTAAACCTCTCTATAGGGTTTTCCCTGGAATGGTGTCCTTTGGAATTTCATCCCCTTTATCTGGTTAAGTTCCTAGATTAGCTTAGGTAAAAAAGGATAATGATAATGTTCATAATGTTCATAGCATCTCATATCAATTGGCCACAATCCATGTTCCAGGCACTATGCCAAACACTTTATGTGCCCTATGTCATTTGATCCTCATCAAACTCTTGTGTAATATCTCCATTTTGCAGATGAGGAAACTGAGGGTTAAGGAAGTCAAGCAACTTGGTGTAAGTCATACAACTAGAAAGTGGCTTGTGGACCTGGGCCCACTCACAGTATACTGACGTCAGTCCTGTGCTGGATTGTTCTAAAATGTGTTTCCCCAGTGAGAGATGGAATATACAAACAGACAAAGGCCAGACCGTTTATAAAAATCAAACTCTGACCCACAGTCTGCAGCAACCAGCCCAGGAAACCAACCCATTATCAACAGTTACCAGCCCAGGACACCAGCCTGCTGTCTATCAGTCACACTTGCAGGAAGTCGGATCACTATCTCTAGCAAGTGGTCCAGGAAGCCAAACAATAGCCTCTGGAGCGATTAGCCTCACATGGCCAAGCTTAATAACTGACAGTGTCCCTAATTTTTGTCCCCACTTCTAACTTAGGACCAATTAGAGAAAGCCAAATATACACCCATAACCAATCACATAGGATGTTCCTCTTCTGGTTAGGCTGCCTACAGCTTCCCCATGCCAACAGCTTCCAATCAGGGCATCCCTGAAGCCTTCTCATTTTTCCACTGTAAAGCTTTCTCACTCTTGCCTGCCTTTGGGTCTGCCAAATGTAAGCGATAGTGGCCGACTCCCTTGCTATATAGCAAGCTCTGAATAAACAGGCTTTGCTTGTTCTCATCTGATCAGTCTTCATTTATTTCCACACTGGTCACCGTGTATTTTCTCTGGGCTATGCTAATTATTTTTCATGTTCCACACCAATCTGCTTTCCATGCTGATTTAAACAGGTTCACGTGTTTTTTTTGTTGCTGTTTTTTTAATTTTGAGTTGGCATTGCAACTGCAGAGAATTCTCAGTTTGTCTGTCTGAAATTGCTCACTGTGCAGACTTAAAGCACTGTGACTTCATCAGTTGATCAATTGTATTTCTATCACTTTAGCTATTTCTGTTCCAGTTTGCTACTGAACTGACCTCCAGTTCTCTCAAATGTCCACTTGGGTCATTGCATAATGTCTTCATCTTTGCCGCTGGACAGAGGATTTTTTCTTTCTTTTTTTTTTTTTTGTGGTACGCGGGCCTCTCACTGTTGTGGCCTCTCCTGTTGTGGAGCACAGGCTCTGGACGCGCAGGCTCAGCGGCCATGGCTCACTGGCCCAGCCGCTTCGCGGCATGTGGGATCTTCCCAGACCGGGGCACGAACCCATGTTCCCTGCATTGGCAGGAGGACTCTCAACTGCTGTGCCACCAGGGAAGCCTGGACAGAGGATTTTTAAACAGTTGACAGGCATTTTTGAAAAAGAAAACAACCTTAGTCCTGAGCATTCCAGGTCTCCCCCACTTCTCGGAAATCTTCTGCCTTGTGGCTGCTTCCTCAATCACATGACCTATGTCTTTCCTTCTCACTCTGCCAGAAGCTGGCCCAGGGATTAGAAACAGTCTAGCTGCTGCTCACTCTGGGATTTTTCTGTCCAACTAGTTCACGTGTCTTCTAATACCACTAGGTGAAAAATGAAATTGGTGTAAATCTGGGTGGGTAGCATCTCAGCTAGAAAGTGTGGATTTAGTGCTAGATTGTCTTACTTGTCAGGGTACCCACACTTCATTCTGGGCTGTACTGGTTCTGTAGCATGGGCCACTTTATGAACACTTATTATGTGTCAGGAATTGTGTTAGGGACTAAGGAAACAAAGATGTATGAGACTCTGGTCCCCAGGTAGAGAGGTGCTGAACACATAAAAGACAGAAGACAATGCAGGGTCTTACATTCTGAGTGTGGGATTAGCTACTCCTCTGTGTTGGCACCAACAACAGCGGGTCTCGGGCAGTCCTAGAACTTGTCTCAGTGTAGTGTAATTGAAGGCACAGCACCATTTACCCCACTGGACCGTGATTCCTTGAGGACAGGGACCAATTCTGGCACACCTGCTGTGTTGTCAACACCTCAGCTGGTACCTGGTTCCTTGCAGGCAGGTGAAGAGTATGAGCTATTTGGTCAAAGAGAAGCAAGTTCAAGTCCCAGCTCTTCTACATAGTGATTACTGGAATTGGGGCATGTTACTAAGCCTTTCTAAGGTCCTGTGTTTTCATCCGTAAAATGGGGATAATAATAATTATAGCAATTCTTTCTACCTCATAGATCATTTCCACATCATTGGCGCATATGAAACACTCAATAAATATCTTCTGCTACAATTATGAATTCAATTGCCTTGAAAGTCCCAGTGATATGATGATACTCCAGAGTGGAGAGGAAGGAGGGATTGCTGGAGTAATCTTGAAAGTTGGGAGTTTTTCTGGGGTGGAAGCCAGGCAAATCCATCCCAACGTTACGTGGCACTAGAACCATTGATAACACTACGTGGTACTTCCGAACAGCACACGGTAAAATAAAGCATCCAGTTAATAACGGGGGTATGAAGAACATGAATTCATGACTTAAAACAAAGACTGAAACGTTTGAGAATTTCTGTTCCACGTTGCAAGTGTTGGTAATTACCTTTCCACAGACGCAATGCAGAATCCTGATTTATTAACTGGTGCTTCAGAAAAAAGGTCTTGGTTATGGGGAAAGTTGAATAGGGGTTGCTGATAAATTCTAAGGAAGAAAAGAATTTAGCTAAATACATTTCATAGGGGAGAAAACTAGGAGAGGCTCTAAGCTTAAAATAGTCCCATTTCACATATCAATGCTGTGAATCTTAATTTCCCCAAATGAGGATAATACCTTGTTGTGGGAATTAAATGAGATAACAAATGTGAAAGCACCAACACAATGCCTGATATCTCTTGAATGCTAGAAGTAGTTGAATATTATTTTCCTTTTTTTGTTCTCCTTGTGGCAGAAAAAGTAACATTTGGAAAATGTATGGTATACCAGAGTAGTTATCCCAAGATGGGAAATGAACGCATAAAAATAAAAATGGTTGTTTTACTCGGGAATAGTGTGGCTGAGTTTGCTGATTATCCTTTAAATCCATTCTCCTTTTCTCCTGCTGTGATAGAATCCCTTGTTAGATGGGCCCATGGCTGTTTGGAATAATGACATCATTTTCCAGCCTCTTTTGTAGGAAGTGTGGCCATGGATGATGGGCCACGAGGGGGAAGTGGGGTGTGCCATATACCGTATGTTTTCTTAAAGAGAGATTATGTGCTCCCTTCCTTCTCTTCCTCCTCTGCTGCCTGGAATGTTGATGTGATGGCTGGAACTGCATAGGGCAGTCATCTGGGCTCCAAGGTGTGGGCCTCCTTAAAGGATGGAGGAGATTGGGTCCTTTATGACTGTGGAGCTGCCAACTCAGCACTGGACTGCCGATGCTTATTGGAGACAGAATACACTTCTATCTTTTCAGAGCCACTGTTGTTTGGGCTTTTGGTCACTTGCAGCAAAAGCGAATCCTAAGAATTATTTCATCATTGATACGGTCACTGAAAGACATGGCTTTAAAGGGACCTGAATATTTTAGGAGACAAAGTCTAGGCCCAAAAGGAATATGAATTCCTCACAAGAACTTATTAAAAAATTCCATCCCATCAAAATAAGTAAGGAAAACAACCAAGCCTATTGGTTTCCTGTACAAGGCTGGCCAAGCCAAAGCTTTGATTTCACATTTTCACCAATGAAGAAGACATAGATAGTGTCATTGTGCACAGGTTACTGATTTCTGAACTTCTGCATCATTTTGGACCATGGCAGTCTAGAATTGCTAAGAATCCTGATGAGAGTAATCATACACTAATAAGACTTCTCTTTAGACTAGATTTTGGGATCATTTGTGATAGCACAAGAATCATACATATATATATATTGATGTTTGTACTAAAACGTGTATTTTAAAAATTAAAAAAAATGCTTTACCCACAGCATAATCCTATCACTTTGCATTTGCATCTTATTACTGAGAGTTTAGTAATTATTAATGATTTGATAAGATTCAAAAGAAATTGGTGTAAGGACTCTCCCCTCCCCTAATCTCCGTAATAATAATTTCCCCCTATTTATCTGCTGTCCACAGTGCATTGCTGGCTCACCTCTTAGGGAATGAACCAATCTTAATTGTAGTACCAGATATCAGGAGGTGTTAGTTAATCTGGAGGCCAAGGTCAGTTGAAGTTATTTTGTTACGAGTCTTCCCTTCATGTGTAGCTCTTAGCTGATTTGTGGCTTAAGTGTCTCTTTAAAAAATACCGTTTTTTAATTAAAATTTTAAAAATTAAGGTATAATTGACATATAACATTATATTAGATTTAGGTATACAACATAATGACTTGATATTTGTATCCATTATGAAACGATTGCCACAGTAAGTCTAGTTAACAGTCATCACCATAAGTAGTTACAATTTTTTTCTTGTGATGAGAATTTTTTTTTAAATTAATTAATTTATTTATATTTATTTTTGGCTGTGTTGGGTCTTCGTTTCTGTGCAAGGGCTTTCTCCAGTGGCGGCGAGCGGGGGCCACTCTTCATCGCGATGCGCGGGCCTCTCACTGTCGCGGCCTCTCCCGTTGTGGAGCACAGGCTCCAGACGCACAGGCTCAGTAGCTGTGGCTCACAGGCTTAGTTGCTCCACGGCATGTGGGATCTTTCCAGACCAGGGCTCGAACCTGTGTCCCCTGCATTGGCAGGCAGACTCTCAACCACTGCGCCACCAGGGAAGCCCTGATGAGAACTTTTAAGACCTCCTGCTTAGCAGCTTTCACATATACAATACGGCATTATTAACTATAGTCACATGCTGTATATTATATCCCCATGACTTATGGAGGTCATAATTTTTTTTGTGTGTGTGTGTGGTACGTGGGCCTCTCACTGCCGCGGCCTCTCCTGTTGAGGAGCACAGGCTCCGGACGCGCAGGCTTAGCAGCCATGGCTTACGGGCCCAGCCGCTCCTCAGCACGTGGGATCCTCCCAGACCGGGGCACGAACCCGTGTCCCCTGCATCGGCAGGCAGGCTCTCAACCACTGCGCCACCAGGGAGGCCCTGGAAGTCATAACTTTTGACAACCCCATTTCACCCACCCCCGCCACTAGTCCCTGCCTCTGGTAACTACCAATCTGTTCTCTGTATCTATGAGCTCAGTTTTTTTTTAGACTCCACATATAATATCATATGGTATTTGTCTGTCTTTGTCTGACTTATTTCACTTAGCATAATGCCCTCAAGGTCCATCCATGTTGTTGCAAATGGCAAGATTCTCTTATTTCTTTTTCATGGCTGAATAATATTCCATTATGTATATATACCACATTTTATTTATCCTTTCATTCATTGATGGATGCATAGGTTGTTTCTGAAGCATCTTTTAATAAGGAGATCCACAGAAGTTATTCAAGCAACTGATGGGGTTAGCTTTGTTTCCTACTTCTTCTGTGAATACTTTCTTTCTCTAATACTCCAGCTGCTAGTAGTTTAAAATGACTTTCACCAGCTGTAGCTGGTACAGCTCAACTGGCCCTTAAACAGTACTTTATATTTTAAAGTTTACATTCATGACTTTATTTTGTTTCACTATAGCCAATTCAGTGTCCTTCACATAGTAGGCATTTAATAAATGCTCGTTTATTTATTATCCAGTGGCTTTGTTGGCTCAGAATGGGTAGTGGTGTGGACTGGGCTTAGCTGTAGTCATATCTTAAGTATACGTGGATCCTAATTTCAGAGTGAAGTTTTTGAATTTTGAATGGTTGACTTACCACAAATGTGACTTGCAAATAATCACTTACCAACTCAGTAAGGCAAATGGTTACTAACAGCTTGGTTAGTAAATTCTTGTTTTTTTTTTTTTTTTAAAGAAAAATGTATATCGAAGAGGATTAATCATACTTCTGAATACAAGGTAAATTATCATTGCTGTTTCATGCAAGGCTCCTGTTGTTTGTCTGAATTTATTCCTTTTTATCCCATTCCCATTCCATTCCCTATAAACAGTAATTCTAATGTGTTTCATATATATTTCTTCTTTGTGTTTCTAAAAAGTGTAATAGTAAATAACACCTGTATAGAACCTACTGTGTGCCAGGTTCTCTTCTAAGCCCTTTATGTGTTATTATCAAATTCTCATAACAATCTTATGAGTTAAGAACCTTTATTAACACCATTTAATAGAAGAAAGAACTGAGGCACAGAGATGGTAAGTAACTTGCCTGAGGTCACTCAGCGACTAAGCAAAGAGGTTAGGATTTGAACCTAGGCAGCTGAGGTCTTAAATCATGCTCTTAATTACCAGCCATACCACTGGAATGTGTACTATGCTTTGTGTATATGCATTTTTTTTTTTTTTTTTTTTGCGGTACGCGGGCCTCTCATTGTTGTGGCCTCTCCCGTTGCGGAGCACAGGCTCTGGACGCGCAGGCTCAGCGGCCATGGCTCACGGGCCCAGCCGCTCCGTGGCATGTGGGATCTTCCCGGACCGGGGCACGAACCCGCGTCCCCCGCATCGGCAGGCGGACCCCCAACCACTGCGCCACCCAGGGAAGCCCGTATATGCATTTTTAATTTATGTAAATGGTATTGTGTAAATGGCACAGCTATAAATCTCAGTTTGTTTCGTCTTTCACTCAGCGCATTGCCTTTATGAAGAACCTATGTTTCTTTGTCCACTTATGATCCATTCCTATGATGGCTGTACCCCAGGGTGAACATCTATCACATATTGCCTTTCTACTGTCCCAGTGATGATACTGCAATTTCCTGCCTTTACAAATAATGCTGCAATGAACATCCTCCCTCCGGACCTATGGGAGAATCTCTTTGGGGTATAAACAATGATTTTCCTTTATGTACTAAATGTGTGCCTCCTATGAAACAGGAGCTGGTAAATTTAGAGCCCTTTTCTGAAAAAGTTACTCATGTCATTGCAATCATGTCTCAGGCAGTGTTCCAGATGTAGGATCACCTGAAGGTGGAACATAGATAATCATTTATATGAAATCACAATCTCTTTATTTACTAAATAATCACTTTGTAAATGTTTATTCATGCCACTCACATGCTAGTAAGTATTGGAGGGGTGACACAAGGATGGCTGAGATGTCCTTGGTTCCAACATAGTGAAGCAATTAAGCATATGGACTTGGATTTGCAGTGACATGGGTGCAGAGACCACCTCCATTACCTGTACCTGTGTGAACTTGTGTGCAAGTTTTTTAAACCCTCCAAAGTCAATTTTATCATGTTTAAAGTAGTGATAATAGTAGGTTGTTGTGGGGATTAAATTCTTCATGTTTAAAATGGGGATAATTGTTGTTTGTTGTGAGGTTTAAATGAGATAATGTATGTAGAGGGCCTAGCACAGAGTCTGGCTGTAAGTGAGTGCTCATAAAGATGGAATAATCCCTGTCCTCAAGAAGCTCCCAGCCTAGCTGGTGGAGGAGTCAGATGTTGACTCAGATATTCACAATGCAGTATATAAGGATTGTGACAGCAGCAGGTACAAAGTGGGGTAGGAGCACAGAGGTGAGGACTTTGAAGAAAATATTAATAATTACCATGTCTACCTTGTCTTCCATATCTACCTTGTTTAAAACACTTCCATATGTTATTTAATTTTATTCTTGCCTTCTAAGGTTCTAAGGTGGTTATCACTATTTCCACTTAATAGAAGTAGAAACTTCTATTAAGGCTCAAGGACACTTGTCACTCAAAGTCACTCGGCCAGTTGTGGTGCAGAAAAGATTTGAATCTCTCTCTGGCTGACGCCAAAGCCTGTGTTTGTCTCAACGACACTGAAGAGGAGCTGGCATTTGGTCTGGATTGTTAAGGATGAGCAGGCAACTCTAGGTGGACAGAGTATGCAAACATTTTTCTTGGTACCTGGACCTCTTAGTACCTTCGGGGTCTTTCCAAAGAATGATAATTTTTATTAATTCATCGACATCCCATATGTTTACGCAGAATTTACTCAGGCTGGATGCTAGAAATGCAAAGACTAAGAGATAAGGTCCCTGTCTTCCAGGGGTTATAATGCCATCAGACAGATTGGCTGTGTCCATATACACCACCCAAAACGAGATGGGTAATGATACAAGGTTGCTAAATTACATTCCAGGAAAATGATACCGGTATCCAGTGAGCCCAGAGGAGGGAGCGATCACTGAGGCCTCAGTGGTCAGAGGCAGCACTGAGGAGTAGGTGGGGCTCAATTGTGCATTGAAACAAAGAGGGTATTGTGTTGGGCACTGCATTAGGCCTGGCAGTGTCATGTCTTATGCAAGAGTTGCACTTAAAAGAGGGGCATATAAACATAAATTCATGGAAAGTTAGATTTTACTCTTAAAACTCCCTTAAATAGACAAGAAAGTGTAGGCTCCTGTATTGACTCTGTGGTGTGTATGCACCTTCTGTCTTCAAGCTCAGCACAATCACTTTTCCCTGCAGAGTTAGCACAGATTGCTATTTCTTTGGACCACAGAGCCTCTTCCACCCCTCAAATTTCTATAGTTGGCTTGTGTTTGGGATGGTGTTGAATAAAAAATAGCAATGCTTTAACCACTAGAGTCAAATTGTTGAGGCAAGATGCTTGTAATATCGAGAATGAGGCAACTAAAGGTTGGTGCAGGACAAGGAGGCGGTCCTTTGCCTCTGTGGCCACCTCTTTGGTGTCTCTAAGCTCCATCTCAATTTCCTGGAGGACAGAGAAAGACAGAGACGTGACTGCATCTGCATTTCTGATGCCCAAGCTAAGTTGATACAAAAGCGAGGCTGAGGTGCTGGTATTCGGTTTGAGAAGGAAGAATAGTCAGCAGTGGAGTGAACGTCACTCGAAAGGAGACACAATCTGTGTATATCTGATGTGCCATACAGTGGAATGGAGGAATGACTAGGGTGGTGGAACGATTGTATAAGGCTGAATTCTCCTAAGTTTAACTTATCTAAGATGTGACATTCATGTAAAAGTGGAAAGATGGGAATTCATGTGGGTATGTAGGTCTGGGTTTGCTGGAAGAAGAGGATTTGGGGAGAAATAGAGATACATTTGGAAAGGGACCAGATGGTGGAGGACTATGATGTGTGGGATACCTGAAGGTGTCCTGGTGAACCGCTGATCTGTTCCCCTATGGGGACTCCACAGTTCTTCACACACTCTTGGTTGACCTGGATGCTTAAGCCTAGCAGGTTAAGAGAACAAAATCTTTGGAGTCATAAGCAAAATTATTTTCTTTCTCCTGTTTTATTTATTTATTTATTTGCCTAGTTCTGGAAAGTAGGAACTTCCACCTTGTGGAAGAATGGAAAACTTGGGAAGAAAGCCTCTGTCCTTTTTTCCATCCCCTTCCCTGGCTGGGAAGAGGGTCATGATGTGTGAAAGTTCAGTCCTTTTGAACCATAAACTCAGCAGGGAGGTTCTGCCCTTTGGAAGGAAACCTGGGGTTCTGGCTGGCAAGTCAGTTCTGTCAGAGGTCAAGGCAAGTTCTCCAAGGCAGCCTTTTTTGGAAATAAATCTGATCATTTCAGATCTGCTGATCTAGGTCTATCTGGCTCCTCAGTGGGTTCAGAACCCATCAGGGAAGAGGTATGATTAATTATTATCATCCCTTAAATCCTAACATCCACGTCAAGGTAAAAAATCCTAATTTCGAGATTCTTTGGAATTTTTTTCTTCTTCTCTCCCTTCTTCTTCAAAAACATTTACCAAACCGAGTGACCATTGTGAGCCTGGCCCTTTGGTTAAGTGGTTTGTCTTTTCTTTTGAATAAAAGTGGTTGGCCCCATACACAGTGTCTAGGGCCACAGGCAGCCCAGTTGGCCCCATGTGGCCACAAATAAAAGACACTTTTATATAATGAGCACATGAATCCCAGGGCTATAAAGGACTCTGCAGATCATATGTACAAATACATGGACATGTGAGTGCACATTCATGTGTTCACACACCCACCACATGCACTATATATATATATATATATATATATATATATATATATATATATATATTTTTTTTTCCTGTCTTAATCCTGGGGTCCATATATATGGGACTATGCAAAGCACACACACACATACAGAGCAAACCTCTGGACCCATGCAAAAACACACACCCAGACCCTGGGCAGCTCAGCCTTTGTGTATAAGCCCCTACTACTGTGGACCACTCCCCCACCCCCAGGAAGCACTCCAACAAAGAAGCACCTGCACCCAAGCCAGACATCTTTATTTTTTTTTGCCTTTGATTAAGTCTCACAATAAGATGGCACACCAAGGGGCACAACATTAGTGTCATTAAAGTGAACATTTCACAAGGAGTGTTGCCCGAACTGAGATGCTTCTGATGTTTTTATTTTCACTGAATCTTTGAGGCCAGCAGACAGGAAAAAATGACTGTGGCCCGGGCTTGAGGAGGCCAGCTTCACCTGAGAGGCAAGCTGGTCAGGCTACTCTAATTCCCTTAAGAAAAGGTATGGGAGTTGAAGTGCTGTGTACATAATCAACAAACAGAGATCACAGGCTGAAATACAGATACCATACTTGACATAATATTAATATAATTACAGGGAGAAAGTCGACTTTCAAAAGTGCAGAAACACAGCTAAATTTTTTTCCCTTCATAATATATCTGCTTTTTACAATGGTGGATTTCCATGATTTTCCCTTCAAACACCCACACATACATGCACATGCACATGCACACACACACACGGATATTTCTGCTTCAGTTCTTTTTAAAGTCAAATCTAGTACGAATAGTTTGTTACTAAAGGAATCCTTTGCATGTATATATTTGGTGAATTTGGAGCTTTCCAGACCAAATGCTTTGCTAAAAATGGCCACAGCTCATAGATGAGACACGACACTCCTGTTAATGTCATTAGCAAGCAGAACAGGAGCATCTGCAAAGCTCAGAGTGAAGAAATGATACCCGGGGGGAACCACATGAGGCCAAATAAATGTGAGGTGGTTGACTGTTTTCATCACAACCTGTACAGCAGGCTGGTGCCCATTTGTAAGGAGCTGCCTTGTGCTGACGGGAGGGGGCAATCAGACGACTCCGAGGCAGTTTCCGTTGTCCTCAAACACACATCATCTCCAGGAACAAAGCCCTGGGTCACACTGTTTGTCCTGAAGAAACTCCTGATAAATTTTTCTTTTTAAAAAATCCCCTTTTCTTTGATTAGCTGTACTAAAAGCTTTTCCTTCTAAATATATGTCCTTACACATCAAAAGCCTGAGATGAAAAATTCATTATCGTGTGCAAAGAATAGTGTCTCTCTGTGACTTGTTATCTGTTGAACTGGATGTTATGAAGTCTCTTTGAGGGCTCTGATAGCAACTAGAATACACGGCCTCTTATGGCAAACATGTTCGAAGGCGTAATTGTGGGGTGTAGGCTGGGGTGACCAGCACATTCTTCCAGACTGACCGGATAGCCACTGGGTTGTGTGTATGAAGGAAGCTTCCTCTGCTTTATCCTGTTTCAGTGGAAATGACACTGATATCAAGTGACAAACTGTTCCTAGGGTGGATTCTAGAAACCTCTATCCTTGTCATCTGGGCTGGATTTACAAGCAGCTGTCTTCTGTTGTTTGACGTTCTAAAATCAAAATTGTGGGTAGGGCCATAAAAACAACAGCATAGCGTTAGATGGGGGACAGTCTCCAAACACCTGAAGTGACTGAGTATGACTTTCTAGTTAGAATGAGCTGCAGCATATTTGAATTCTTGAAAAGCTTTTAAATTGTGGTAAATTTTGTTTTAAAGAAAACTAAGTAGTTGAAAGACAGTGATCCTGATTAAAAAACTTATTTGAGGGCTTCCCTGGTGGCGCAGTGGTTGAGAGTCCGCCTGCCGATGCTAGGGGACACGGGTTCGTGCCCCTGTTCGGGGAAGATCCCACATGCCGCGGAGTGGCTGGGCCCGTGAGCCATGGCCGCTGAGCCTGTGCGTCCGGAGCCTGTGCTCCACAACGACAGAGGCCACAATAGTGAGAGGCCCACGTACAGCAAAACCAAAACAAAAACAAAAACAACTTATTTGAGTTAAAAGTTATAATTCTGAGGGAGGAATGGGGAACTATTTTTTCGTGGGTACAAGGTTTCAGTTTTGCAAGATGGAAAGAGTTCTGGAAATGAGTGGTGGTGATGGTTTTTCAGTATGAATGTGCTTAATGCCAGTGAACTGGACATTTAAAAAGATTAAGATGCTAAATTTGATGTTGTGTATATTTCAGCACAATTAAAAAAATAAAAACTATAAAATAATTCCTTGATAAGTGCTGGTGATAGAATAAATATAGGTTTTCTGTGTGTGCTGCATTGAAAATCTTGACCCCTAAATATCATGCTTCTTTTATCTTACAGTAACAGTTTGATCAGACTCTCTAAAATTGGCTTATTAATGTTGCTCTGTGGATAAACTACTGAATATAAGCTTGTGCAATTGCTAATGTGATCTTTTGTTTTAACCTGATGTAAACTGTGGTACTCTAACCAACCCGCTGCAGAGCACAGGCTCCGGACGCACAGGCTCAGCGGCCACGGCTCACGGGCCC
Organism: Aethalodelphis obliquidens; assembly: GCF_003676395.1. Lineage (NCBI taxonomy): Eukaryota > Metazoa > Chordata > Mammalia > Artiodactyla > Delphinidae > Aethalodelphis > Aethalodelphis obliquidens. The sequence goes on along the minus strand of NW_020837952.1, from coordinate 42,035,544 downwards.
AGCCGCTCCGGGGCATGTGGGATCCTCCCGGACCGTGGCACGAACCCGTGTCCCCTGCATTGGCAGGCGGACTCCCAACCACTGTGCCACCAGGGAAGCCCTCTCTCATTTTAAGTCAGCTGATTTGCTACTCATTTATCTTTAAAAATAAAACCTTTGGCTTTTTTTAGTTTCTTTCACTATGTTAGTCAGTTACATGTCACAATACTGTCTCTCTTCATGAAACACTTTAACCTACACATTTTATGTGTTGACTTTTCAAAGAGAATTGTTTTGCCAATTGACAGACTTTTGGGAGGAGAGGGAATCACCACTGAGATGAAGCCAGGAGCTCTGGTTTTGATTTCCAGCTTTGTGAATTACTGGCTTATTTCTTAGAGTCTCTTTCCTTATGTGTAAAATGGAAGCAATAACTACCCTACCTGTAGGGCTGTTGAGAAGTTCAAATGACATAGTAATAAGACCTACAATTTATTTAGTGCCTACTATAGGTTAAACACTGTTCTAATTAATTTATGGATATCAACTAAATTAGTTAACCCTCCCAATAACATTGTGGAACTATTGTCATGTCCATTTTACAGATGAGGAACCAAAGCACAGAGAGATATGGAAAGTATCCAAGGTCACAAAGCCAGTCCATGATAGAGCTTGAGTTTGAACTCAGGCAGTCTGATTGCTGAGGCTGTTCTTAATCACAATACTATCCTGCCTCTATACAGAGGTTAAAATGCAATGCGAACTACTTTAAAGCATTATATAAAGTGAAATGAGTGAGCAGAGTTGACTTTTTCTAGGTTTACTTTCCAAGCAGAATGTTACAAATGCTGGTTCTGTGTTCATTTGATCCCCTCAGCAAATCTCCTTTCAGTTCAGAAGCCCCAGTTTACCAAGGATGTAAACAATGTGGAACATCTTCATAGCATTTATTATTCTTGCAATATAAATAATTATCTGTGTAATTATATGTTTGATAGGTTTGCTTCTATACTCTAAACTCCATGAGACCAGGGACAGTGTACAGAGCCTGTTATCCATGATCTTCTCCCAAACTAGCACAATGCTCAGAACAACTAGGTGTTTAATAATAATGAGAGCTAATATTTATTGAGAGTTTATCACATGCCTGGCACAGAGGGCTTTATATAATATCAACTCATTTAATGCTCACAACAACCGCATGAGGAGGGTAATATGATTATCACCTCCATTTCACAGATGAAGAAACTGAGGCTCAGAGCACTTAAGTTAGTGTCCAAGGTCATGCAGTAGTAAATTGTAGAGTCTGGACTGCAACCAGCCTGTCTGACTTCAGAGCCTGTACCCTGTTTCAGTTCCTGATATATTAGAATAGCTAAAATCTGAATCCTTTTGAATATGGAATTGGAACTGGGAATAAAGCACTGCTGTAAAAACCCTAACAATATGTGATCTTGGCTTCCTGGGCAGGTGTTGAGAATTGGACAGCAGAAATGAAGAGACTGCAGTCTAGGAAGCTGGTGACCCTTCTAATGATACATGTGGTGAAATGTTTAGTAAACTATTGCCTGCGACAACCTTGGAAGTGAGACCATGTGTCTCCCGAGCCTGTTCCTCTAGGGGAAGTGGTTGAAAAAGGTCAGAATATTGAAGTGTGTTGGCTGCTTCTTGACATTTTTAGCAAACTTCTATAAGAAAGAAATCTGGGGGCTTCCCTGGTGGCGCAGAGGTTGAAAGTCCGCCTGCCGATGCAGGGGACACGGGTTCGTGCCCCGGTCCAGGAAGATCCCACATGCTGTGGAGCAGCTGGGCCCGTGAGCCATGGCCGCTGAGCCTGCACGTCCGGAGCCTGTGCTCCGCAACGGGAGAGGCCACAACAGTGAGAGGCCCGCATACCTCACAAAAAAAAAAAAAAAAAAGAAAGAAATCTGGGGACTTCCCTGGTGGTCCAGTGGTTAAGGCTCTGCTCTCCAATGAAGAGGTCCCGGGTTCGATCCCTGGTCAGGGAACTAGATCCTGCATGCTGCAACTAAGAGCCCACATGCTGCAACTAAAAAAGAAAAAAAGATCCTGCATGCCACAACGAAGATCCTGTGTGCTGCAACTAAGACCCGGCGCAGCCAAATAAATAAATAAATATTAAAAAAAAAAAAGGAAATCTGGCCTGTTTGTAAGCAAAGACGAAAGGTAATTAAGCTGTGTGAAGGGAGGCCTTGCCTTCTCTGCCTGTGGCCTGCAGCCTAAATTGACTGAGGGTCAGGTCACGTGAGGCCCTTCAGGACTGAAACAGCCAATTGCTTCTGTGCTCCAAAGAGCAGAAAAGATGCATTCCAAGCTCTTTGCAGGAGTCTCCTATTTCTTTCATGGCTCCTGTAGAGGTCGTATGTGGAAAGGTCCAGATACATTAGTGCTGAGGTTTGGAAAATTATAATCATAGCTGCTATGTGCCAGCTCCTGGCAGACGTGCTTTAGAAACCTACTTTTTCTTTTTTTTTTTTTAAAACAATAATAACCAACATTTATTTGGTATTTATCATGCACCAGATACAGTAGTAAGCATTTAATGTGAATTATTTCATTTGATTCTCACAACAACCCTTTAAAACTAGTGCTGTTATGATGCCATTTTGCACATGTGGGACCTGAGACTAGACATAATTTGTCCAAGATACCTGGGCCAGAAAGGGGTGGAAATAGGAAAGGAGTTCTTCAGCCTGGCCATGGGTCTGGGTTTTAACCTTACAACATAACACTGTGTAAAATCCTTTGCTGATTTATGAAATCATTGAGGTGTAATCCTGTGTTTGCCTGAAATAATATTTGCATTTATTGCTGCCACTCACCCGAGGCACTGTCAGTCCTAACTACTTTGAATTAAATTCTCCGTTTGACGTTTGTCAGACCTAACTTTACAAACTTACCTTATCTCATTGTTCATGATCACATTTGAGGTAAGACTGATGGTCAGAAAGGTTAAATAACCTAGTCTGGGATCGTGTTGTTTTAAGTTGGTGGAGCTGGGACTTGAACCCAGGTCAGGCTGATTTCAAAATCTAGGCTTTTCTCCCAATGCCAGAATTGAGGCGTCCCTTTTGGAGCAAGGCTGTGGAGTGGTGGGGCCATGGTCCTGTGTGAAGCAACGTCTTGGTGGCTGTGGCCTGAGAGGCGGTCCTCTTGGGCACCCTTTCTGTAAAGACTCCGTGGTGGGCACTGGTCTGTGCCAGGATGCTGAGCTGCTCCCACTGCCGCCCGCCCGAGGTGCTGAGACCCCTCGCTGTGCTCAGAGCTGCTGAGGCGCATACGCATCGCGGCTCCTGGCAAGGGCCAAGCCCCTCACGCTGAGCACAGCAAGGCTGTGATGCTGGGATTTGCCAGGAGGGCTAAAGAGTACTTTCTTCCTCAGGAAAAAAAAAATCATTTTTATTGACACCTAGGAGAGAAACATTCCATTTATATTCATAATTAAGGCATTATTTTCCATTTCAAGGAACAGAGCAGGAGAAATGTTAGACTTGGAGGGGTGCCAGCCGGGTTGGGACAAGTGAAATGCAACAAAGGAAATCAGCCTTCTTTCCACACTATCTGGTCATCAAGGTAAACGTACTTGATCATCCCCTGGGACAAACCCACACATGTTTGCAGCTAATGTTTATACCTTACTCAACTGTGTGTCAAGTTCTGTTCTAAGCAGGTTTCATGGATTATCTCAGTCTTCACAACACCGTGAAACTGGTACTATGGCTACCCATTTTATAGAGACAGAAGCTGAAACACAGCTAGTAACGGGTGAAGTCAGAATATATATCCAGGCAGTACGGCTCCAGGACTTCAGCTCTCAGCCATTATGCTACAAGCTTTTTATGCATTCATCATGGGATAGAATTCCTCAGCCCTCAATCATCAGTAGGCAATAATTGTACATTTATGATTGCCAGGTCTTTTTATGTAAGAGCCTCACAACAACACTAGCGTTACTGACCCTCCCAAGTTGGTCCCCAATAGAGGTTCTGCCCGATGTCATTCGAGCCTGTAGATGGAGACTGAGTTTGGTTCAGAAGCAAAGGAAAGCTTTATTCTTTGCTCAGAGAACGGAGAGGTATGGGCTCGTGCTGTAGAGTTCATGCTCTCCCCGACAGGCTGTGGTGGAGCTGCTTTGTAGGGTTCTTGTCAGCGGGGAGGGGGCAGAGCTCTCGGGGGGCAAGCGCAGCTGTGCTGCTCAGGCTCCAGATCGGAGTGCGGGTGCAGCATCTCCGCACACAGCCCACCGCTGCCATCTAGGATTGAGCGTCCTGCTCACGGAGCTGAGGTGTCAGCACAGCCGTTTCACACTGGGAATTCTGGTCTGAAGTGCTGGGTGCAAGGCTTCTGCACGTGGCCCCCTATGAGCATGTGAAACGAGACTAAGCGTGCGCGCGCACGCACACACACACACACACACACACACACACACACAAAAGGTTAGACTTTATTTTATGACCCAGATTCTATTTTTATTTCCCAGGAATTGTTTTTTTTTTTTTTTTTTTTTTTTTTTTTGCGGTACACGGGCCTCTCACTGTTGTGGCCTCTCCCGTTGCAGAGCACAGGCTCCGGACGTGCAGGCCCAGCGGCCATGGCTCACGGGCCCAGCCGCTCCGTGGCATGTGGGATCTTCCCGGACCGGGGCACAAACCCGTGTCCCCTGCATCGGCAGGCGGACTCTCAACCACTGCGCCACCAGGGAAGCCCCCCAGGAATTGTTAATGGGCTTTGCCCCGGCGACACTAGTGGATAGCTAGTATTATAATTTCCCACTTCAGAGATGAGAAAACCTAGGTCCAGAGAAAAAAAAGAATGTTGTTTGAATGCTACAACTGGGTTTCAAATCCCCATCTTTTGGACTTCCAGTCTTCTTTTAAAGCACAGAATCTGCCTCAGCTTTTCCATGCATTGATCTGTGCCTGAAAAATATTTTAGGATATTAGTAATAGCTGAAAAAATGCAAATTTTAAATATATGCATTGGTTCATGTAGTAAGAACTCCTAATTTTACTTTGCTGAGGCAATTTGCTGCCTCAGAATATTTACATTTATAACTCTACTTCTCTAGAAACAATAAAACAACCTCTTGACGTAGATAATTAACAGAACCATAAAACATTCCCACAAATGGCATCTGCAGAAACAAGGTGAAATGAAGAGCTGTCATTTGAGCCAACCCCATTTGAAACTCATTTCAAAACATTTAACCAAAGGGAGATAAGGGAGAGATGTGTGGCTGTTTGTTGCAGGGTCATTTAACTAACAGCAGTTGGTTTCCAAATTAAACCTTCCATTTAGAATTGCCGAATGTGTGCGTATACGCATGCGCCTGCACACGTGTCTGAGCGACACTCTGGTTATATGAGCAAGTTGTATTAATCATATGGAAGTAGTTTTTAAAACTCTTTTAAAGAAGGCAGTTTGTCTTCCCTGATCCTATTAACATTGCCCAGTAGGGATTTCTGTGCTGTAAAGGATAATTATAAGTTGTGACCTTGGGCATATCTTTCAACCTCTCTGGGCCTTGGTTTCTTTTTTTTTTAATTTTTTTTATTTTTTTATGTTTTGGCCGCGAGGGATGTGGGAATCTTAGCTCTCGACCAGGAATCGAACCCGCACCCCCTGCATTGGAAGGCAAAGTCTCAACCACTGGACCACCAGGGAAGTCCCAGGGGCCTTGGTTTCTTAACTTTTTAGAATGGATTCTTGCAAATGTGTGATGGAGATAGACAAGTAACCAGATAAAGTATGACAGAGTACTTTTAGATGTACGCCTAGAACCCCACAAGAATGGCTAAAATGGAACAGATAATATCAAGAGTCAGTGAGGATGTGGAGCAAAGGAAATTCTCATGCACTGCTGGTGGCGTGGAAATTGGTGCAGTCACTATGGAAAGCTGCTTAGCATTGTCTACTAAAGATAAAAGTATACATACTTTATGACCCGGTACCTCCATCACTAGGCATATACCAGTGGAAATGTGCACATATGTTCAACCAAGAGACTTGCACCAGAATGTTTGTAGTTGCACATAGCCCCCAAATGGAAACATGACAAATATCATCTGTGATAAATTGGAAAGATATATCACAGTATATTCACTTAATGGAACACTGTACAGCAATGAGAAAACATGAACTCCAACAACATGGATAAATCTTACAAAAATAATATTGAACCAAAGAAGCCAGGCACAAAAGAGTATGTATTATATGAATCCATTTATAGAAAGTTCCAAAATAGGCAAAATGAATCTCATTGTTAGAAGTCTGAATAATAGTGACCATCAGAGACCTTGGTGCTAGAGGTGGGGATGGTCCCTGGAAGGGGAATGAGGGGGCTTCTAACATTCTGATAGCGTTTTATTACTTGATCTGGTTGCTGGCTACTTTGGTGTATTCACTTTGTGAAAATTTATTGAGTTGGACCCCTATACTTTGTACTCAACTGTATGGCATACTTCAATACATTAAAAAAGGAAACATTCAAAGGGTACTATATGATTACCAAAGATGGACATTTAATCCAGAACTGAGATAACCAAGGAAGGCTACCTATAAGAGGTGGTTCTCAATCTTTAATCTTTACCTTTGCCATATATATATTTTTTGGGGGTATGTACATATTTATTTATTCTTTCAGTTTTACTGAGATATAACTGACATACAGCACTGTATAAGTTTAAGGTGTACCTTTACCATTTAGCTTTGATACTTTGCCATAAATACACTGGAATCTGTTTCAGTGTGAAACTATTTCCATTCATCTGGATTTCAATTTTTATTTCATATGTGAGTATTACAATTTTAAAATTAGAAATGTTAGGTCAAGCATCTGTTCATCACTCTTCATTTTAAAACTTTCCTCAACTTGTTTCACCTGTTTATTCATCTGTATGAACTTTAGAATAATCTTGTCAAGGTATATAAGACAAAATACTCCCCCTGCATTGGAATTTTGCTTGGGAATTATATAAATCTTAGAAGTGATATTAGTTGGGTAAGAAATAGATACCTTGATAATAGTTTTATCATCTAGGATCAGGGTTGGCATCCCCACTGCTCACCCCATTTAAATTACATTTTCTTCTCTACAGGATATTTTTGATAAATTCTACTTCATGCCCTGGGCCTGTCTCAGACTGACCAATTGCCTCTGACCGTTGCAAAGACACAATATCATGGCAAGAAATAAATGATTTTTATAATCAGGAGGGGTGGAAATATCAAGACGGGGACATCTTAAATTGAGAAAAATCTCCTTGTGAGAAGAATGTCTGGCCTAGGGATAAATTAGTCACCAAGAGAATGGTGGAGTGCACCATTCTTCTGTAGATTTCCAGGGTAGAATGTAAGAAAGACGAAAGGGTTCAGAATGGGGGAAGAGGTGACCCCTCACTGAGCCTGCATCACCTGCCTGCCTGTTTTTTCTACCTCAAGTTAGTCAGTGATTTTTGCCATAAGAGCTGAAGATAGGAAATGGTGCAGGTAAACTGAGTTCTAATATGTCTCAGTGTCAATACCTGGTCATCAGGATGCTCCTCAGTGAACTTAATCCATGAGACCAGATAGCTTTTCAACGGGTAAATCTACTCTGAGGATCACACCAGAGGCACAAATTGATGCAATGAAAGTGGAGGGACTCTCGAGTCTAATGGCTGATTCCAGGCTCAAAAGTTATAACACTTCTTGTGTGAGGAGCACCGTACAATGGACAGAGCTAGTCCTTAGCCATTATCTCTTTTCACAGCCCTCTGTCCCCAACACCCTAATTCTTGGCCAATAATCCTTTGAGGTAGAGAGAGAGAGAGAGAGCCAGGGCAGAGCTTATTGCATAATTCTGCAATCAGGGAAATGAACTCAGAGAGGTTGAATAACTTGCCAGATTTCATTGGTAGTAAATGGCAGAGAAGAGGTTAGAACCCAGATCTCTCTGAGTCCAGAGCCAATGTCTTGTCTTCTGTATTGTAGGGCATATCTGTTTGTCTCTTGATGCAAGGCTCCAGGCAATATTCTGCTATGGAGAACAACATAACTTGAAAGTGAACATTCTTGTTTGTGTTAGTACCAAAGGCAGCATTAAAAACCATCTGATACATAGTCATTCTAGTTTATAGTCTGAAATTAAAACTGTAAAGTAATTTCCTCTCCCAGCTTTAGGGGCAGCTTCTTGCGTGACTAATATTAGTGAGCTTTCAATATTATCATTGAAGTAGGGAAATTTGCAAATCAAGCAGTGACTCATTGTAAGTGAGCGAGAGATGAAATAATGCTGTGATGTGTCATGGTTGTCAGACAGCTCAGGAAGTCTAGACTTCCAAAATGAGTGGTTTTCCCCATAGACTGAGCTCATCTTCCCCAGGTGGTACATACTGCTTACGTCTGGAACCAGGAAGCCCATACCCTGGGAAGCGGAAGTGGCTGGCTTGCTCTTGGTCATACCCTACCACCTTATTCCCAAGAGCAGGGCTCAGGAAACTATAGCTCCTATGCTACATAGGTGGCTCCTATGCCACCTTGTTTTTATAAATAAAGTTTTATTGGCACATAGACTACTCATATGTTTACTGTTGTCTATGGCTCCTTCCTCATTACAACGAAGAGTTTATAGTTGCCAGAGAGATAATATGGCCAGTAAAGCTGAAAATACTGATTATCTGGCCCTTTACAGCAAAAATTTGCTAACCATGGCAAATGCAGTCATTAACACACCTGCTTTAAAAAAGGACTGATCAAATTTATATCAACTTTTGAGAAGAATTGGAACGCAAGCAAATTATAAAAGCGTGCAGCATAGAATGCATCAGATTAAAACTCTGGCGCAGACTCGGATTTTGATTTGTTCAGGTGTATTTTTTCCTTGTGGGCAATTTTTTCTTTCCCCTTGTGGGCAGTTTTATTTATTTATTTATTTTTTGTTCTTGGCAGGGCTCTCTCTAAAGATCTGTCTGGACGTCAAGCTGCTCAATATGATTCCTCTCAATATATTTGGGAATAATCTTTCCTGCGCTCTGAAAAGGGTTATTAGTGGTTTACCTTATTTACCGGAGTCATCTGCCAAAAAAGAAAATGTATATTTGCTGGTTGTAGCTTTTATGCATATGGAAGTTTCCAGAGTCGTTAAAAATTTCCCTTTCTTTTCTTACAAAGCTGAAGTGAGTGACAGAATGAGATTGGAATTTTGTAATTGATTTAGAAAGCTGGTCTCAGGACACACCTTTTCAAATGGGAAGCTGGCCTCCAGAGGTAGACAGCTCCCTCTAAGAACAGCCACATGGGGTTCTGGAAATAGGCAGCAACCATATCATGTTTATTTTTTCTGCTTTGTAGAAATGTGCTCATCATCCAAAAAGCCTCTGGCTGAATGTATCCAAACATTTATTGCAATGAAGAATGAACCAATAACTAAATACAGGAAAGAGAATAATGGGCCGAATGTCCATACAAGGCTGTCAGAATTTAAATTCGAGCTCTGGCATGAATGGCCCCTCTTCTAGGCCTGGCAGGAGGATTATCTCTCTTTACTTGAAGGGTAATTTAGCTGTCAGCATTTCCTTCTCGAACTTCACTGTTCCTTTTCTAGTCGACTTTTTAATTTCTTGCTATGAGTAAATCATTTGATTTTCTTTTTAAACACGATTCATCTTTGTAGGGTTTAACTGTTTTGCTTTGCTTATATCTCACGGATACTTAGTTGCTTTGATTGCTGTTTTTCCCAAGCTCAGTGAACCCACTGAAGACAAACGTGGAAACTCAATAGAGAAATCAGAACCAATGGCAAGGTACCCTCCGCCCCTTTTCACCCCATCTCATATACCGCAATACAGAACACTTCACAAATCTGTGGAGATGAAGAGGCAGTAGAAAAAGCATATTGCTGATGAAATACATTCAAGATGCAAGTGGCAAATGACCAGAACACAGTGTGATCAGTCTGGGACCCTATCTTCAAGGTTTTGTTGAAGAAAGAAACTTTAAAAAAAAAAGCAAACCCCAGGCCTGTGGATGAGCGATGCCACTAAATGAGCTGACAGCAGAAGTAATTTAAAAGAGGAAGCTTGAGCCAGTGTTCAGATATGAGGGGAAAAACAGCCGTTACACTGGCAGTTGAAGTCGGGGAGTGAGGGAAGAGGCGGGGAAGCAGCCAGAGAACCAAATTCTGCAAACATTAGCGATTTATAAAATACCCACAGAGTGCCAGTGCATAACAAATAAAAACAGACGGAGGAGCGAATTGCTGAACATCCTGTCTAGGTATGCAGGTGGGGGGCGGGAACCACCCTTTCCTTAGCCTTACAGAGCCAGGCAAAGAGAGCCTGCAACTCTTGCAAATTGAGGAGCTGCTGGGGAATAGCAACTAGGGCTGGGAGGAAAGAGATATTTGGAATTTGTAGAGCCACCCGAGTATATGGAGGCTTGGATGCATGTCCTTTTCAGACCACGTCTAATTTATTATTGCCTGGAACTGTCCAGGGATCTGCCTCTTTGTAAGCCCTGTGGTGTTACTAGGCTCAGGCACTGTGTCACTACTTTGTGGACAAATAGTTCAGGATCTCAAGTGTCACAGCTTCCCCCAGTGCCCCAAGTTGTTCTTTCATCCCTGCATTTCCTGTTCTGCCAGCACTGTGACCAGTACATATTTGATGTTGGAAAATGTGTGTTGAACTGAATGATCGAAAGTTTTAGGAGGGGGCTTCCCTGGTGGCGCAGTGGTTGAGAGTCTGCCAGCCGATGCAGGGGACACGGGTTCGTGCCCCGGTCCGGGAAGATCCCACATGCCGCGGAGCGACTAGGCCCGTGAGCCATGGCCACTGAGCCTGCGCATCCGGAGCCTGTGCTCCGCAACGGGAGAGGCCGCAACAGTGAGAGGCCCGCGTACCGCAAAAAAAAAAAAAAGTTTTAGGAGGAAATGACAGGCAGTAAGCACCAGACAGAGGCAAGTATAAATTCTGGTTGTACCACTTACCTTAGGCACGTTAATTATGCTCTCTATGACCTTTAGTTTTCCCATCTGTGTAATGGTACCAATCTTAGAGCGTTGTGAAGATTAAATGCAAGAGTGTTCACAGCATGCCTGATATGGTGTCTGGGGTATAAAAGGCATTCAATAAATGGTAGACATTGTTACATTGTAAAGCATCACACCTCCCAGTGTGTTTGCAATTGAACAGAACACTTTAAAGGGAAATAGTTCTACCGTTGGTGTTGAAGGAAATGCGATAAGACGCAAGGGCAGTGGGTTGAAAGAGAGTTGGTTGTGGGGCTTGAACTGGGTCAGAGCAGGTAGTTTGGGACCAAGAAAGTGAATCCCAAGGGGAAGTTGGATCCCTGCTGTGACGCAGTGGGATAGGTCTACACTTAAACAAGCCATGTAGCATCAAAGAGGTTGGCTCTGGGCTAGTCCCTGAAGCTAACTGAGCCTTGGCTTCTTCACCTAAAAATGAGGGAGTTAGACTACTAGGTAGTCTCTATCATCTTGTGGTTCTAGGATAAACTTAAATTGAGATAGATTTTAGAGGGTATGTTAATAAGTCCCACAGATCAATGACAGGACTAGAATTGGAATTCTTTCTTCCCAACCCCTGAACTAGCACTGGAGGCAAAGGATATTTCATTCCTCATGTAGTGTTCATGTAATTAGCTTAAAGGTGTTTTGGGGAAGATGAGGCATGAGCTAGGAATCCTTTTCTCTTACCTCACTTGCTGCTTTCCAAGAGACGAATTACTATGAGATTGATGGAAAAAATATTGCCTCTGCCCTCATGGTCCTCAGGCTCAGAAATTCACTGGAATTCAATCTTGAGAAAGACAGTGCCCCCACGCTTTGTATACTATCACATACAGGAAGTAATACAGTCATTAAAAAATAATCATCTTGAATTTTTGATGGCTTTCTGCTTGCTTGCAATTTTATTATTCATATGTGTTAGCTTTGCAATTACAAAACCTGGTATTGTTGATATTTTGGAGCAAATTCTGACATCAAATTTGGTTTGCAATAGACGGGATGAACACGTCAAGGAAAACAGAGGGCAATGACAAGGGATAAAATCCCATTTGGTTTCTACAGCTAATAATCTTGTTCAGAGCACAAGATATTTGAACACCATAATACGATTTCCACATTAGAAGCACGTTCCAGTCAATTCAAAAATTAAGTAAATAGAGCAGAGGCATACAGTTCTACTAATCCACCAATGTCATAAATTTAATGATTTTAGTAGCTCAAGGAAAACAGGGATTGTTGTAAAATTTCACATCTGAGTGTGTTACTGCCTCTAACAATGACTGCTTGTCATTTACCTGACACTAAAGGTGTGTGCTGCACATTACAGGAATCAAAGGTTTTGCATAAAACAAAACAAAGCCTCTTTCTCCAAGGCTCTCCAGGAGTGTGCAAGTGACTCATGAGAATGTGTCAAAAAACCAGTGAGAGACAAGGGGCTAATATCTCTGGAGTAGGCCTTGAAAAGGATGCATTTTCCATAAAGGGTAATCAGGAATATGTATCTGAACTACCGAAGCTTCTCTAAGATTAAGTAAATTGTAGAAAAATCTGGCATCTTCTTTGTCCACCAGTATTTCATGGTACAAAATGGTTTCTGACATCTATACATTCCTGCACACTTCCTTCTAGCATCTTACAAAGCATTGGAGGAAAAATGGAAAGGCATGCATTTTAATCTCTGATTTATCTGTGGAAGAATTAGGCTTTCAAACATATTTCTTCATAAGTTAGTGAAGTGTTTGTGAAAATGCTTGTCAGCGTAAATCTTGTCAGCACTATAGGTTTAAAATATAATACTTATTTAGTATGTAATGAAACTTGTTCAGGAAATCAAACAGACATAAAACTGTTATTTCAATTGAGTCTGATTACTATCCCCAACAGCAGTAGAAATAGTACCCCTGATTTCTGGTACTTTTCTCTTATTTGGAGTGGTTCTTTTAACACAGGACTCTAAAAGCTCATCAATGATTATTTGAAGATGGCTAAATCTACACTAAGGAAAGAATGATATAGTCTACATAATAGTGCAGTAAGCTGCAAATAAATTACACTGATAAACATAGCACCATAGTCTTTTGGTGTTTCCTACCAATCTGTCTACATTAAGGTATTAATAAAATACCTAAGGGAAGTATCCTGGTCCTGTTTGGACACTTTTCTTCCATTGGTGTCTTGGGTCTGTGTTGTCAGTTTTGGTGCCTCATTCTTGCTGGTGATGTGCATATCTAAGCTGGTACATGAATCAGACTTGTCAGTCTTTCAGTCTGTAAATTTTTAGTAATTATATTTAAAGCTTGAGGTCTTCATCAACTGCTTTTCTATAACACTGGTTATATTCCTATTCCTATTAGCTACTGCATTAACATATGTGATACTGGAAGTTTAGTAAGTTCCAGTTTTGCAAATATGCCTGCCTTCTATAGCTGTGTGAAGATGGGAGAGAACAGTCTTCATACTGAGAATTATCTCATACTGGCTTGTCCACTGAAATCATTGGCCCTGTGTATATTTGTTTTTTTAGTTGTTCCAGAAGAAAAGCATGGTAGCAGAAAGTGCATCCATCAGAAGGGTTACAAGCCTGCATCTGTTACTCACTGCAATTGAACTTAAGTTTCTTCATTCCTCTCCTATTTCAAATGGGATGGTTAACATTTCATGAGCTTTCATAGGTTTAAATAATGAATGTAAAGCATGCTGTTTAGAAACTGGTATTTAGTAAACATTTAATAATTGGTCTCACTTTATGTGCATTTATGTTTGGCCTGCATATAGATACTGAAAAGTAAAGGAAGGTTCTGAGAAGTGATGTTTTGGGTCCCCCCATCCCCGTGCAAAACAAATCTATATTTGCCAGATAGATTCCAGCTTCTTTTAAAATGGAGGTGTATAGGGAGAAAGCTTGTGACAAAATGATAAAGAAATAATTATGTTTTATGTTAATTATATCTCAATAAAACTGGGGAGTAAAGGAAGCACATATCATTAAGTAAAAAGTAAGAATGCAATGCGTGCTAGTGGCTAAATTGTGTATTTTTGCCGTGGTGTCATTAATCCCACAGACCATTCTGAGAATCGTTTGTATAGGACAAGAATATTGGAAACCTCCTTTTCCCTTCTGCCCCCCAAGGAAAGATTTCTGGTTTACTTTGAAATGTATGTATCTGAACACATCTCAGTCTTTCAGTTGTTACGAATTGTGATCTCCCAACAGCTCGTCTTTGAACTTGCAGGTACTTCCCACAGTTTTCTTCTTTTTTCTTTTCCTTCTTGAGCCCCTTTCATGATTGCATTAATAAATAGAAAAACAGCAAAAACAAAGAGAGGAAGAGATAAAGTAATAGAATAGTGCTCATTCAGTTACATTAAAGATTATTATTAATCTAAAACATCACAAGCTCCTGATAGCAAAGAGAATTCTTGCAGTACCCTGGTTTGTTTTTTTTTTTTTTTTCTTTTTTAATAAAAGATGTAAGAGTACTTGGCCTGGAGATAAAGGCATAGTTTGAAACCCAAGTGTCATTTGTTGAAGCTTCCACAGCTACCTCAGCAAAATGAAGATGATGCATGGGCTGTTTTGCTTCAAAAAGCACAGGAGTTGAGAATACTTCCATGTTTATGTGAATAAATTCTACATAAATTTATACCTCTTGAATTCTGCACACATAATACCTGGGAGATAGACTTTAGATTTTGTGTCTAAAATCACAGCAACAGCTAGAACACCAAGAAAAAACCCTGGCGTTTATTTTTCAGTGACCTTGACACACAGGATTATGAGTAGACATGAAAATATCGACCCAGCTGTAGACAACCACTGTCAGCGGTTGAGAAATAACCTGGCAGAAAAAGTTTCATTAGTGACTTGAGAGAGTGACATAGTCAAATTCTCAGTTGGATTTGGGGATAATGAAAACTGACATGCATACCTTTAGGTTCCCTAAAAAAAAAGTGGAAACAAACATTTGCATATCCCCCGCCCACATCCCACTCCCATCTTCCCCAGGCCAATATGGTGCTGTTAGACCCCATTAATGAGGGAATCCAGGACAACAGTGGGTGAGCCGCTGGCACCCGGTTAAGACCAAGAATTTTACAGCCAGAGGATCTGTCTGGGCTTGAGTCTTGGCCCTGTCACCTGCTAGCTCTGGCAAAGTTATTTAACCTGTTTTTGTGCCTCACTTTCCTCATTTCTAAAACGGGCTTAAAAAATCCCACCTACTTCATAGGGCTGTTGTGAGGGTTAAATAAATAAAATATGCACAAAGTGCTTAAGTTAGTGCCTGGCATCTAGTAAGTGCTATGTAAGTATTAGCATTGCTATTATTGGGAGACTGTGATCCAAGTTCTGTGCTGGGAGATGTTTTCCCTTGCTCAGCTCCACCAACACCAAAGTGTCCCTCCAGGCAAGCCCCCACCTCTGGAGTAACTGAGGGAGCAGGTTAGGCTGCTGGCAACATGTCTGGTTACTAGCCTTATTCCTGGCCACCCTGGCACTTATTTTTTGGAATATTCCTTTAACATATATTTTTAAATGTTAGCTAAAAGAACACGACAAAGCTAGGAAACTTGGGTGGAAAGATCTGGAAGTAGAGCTCTCAGCAAAGACTTTGGGAGAGGTCAGAGAAGCAGGAGTGTGGGCAGAGGATGCAGGTGGGAATCCCAGCTCCTTTGTGTAGCCGTGTGATCCCGGACAAGTCACTAACTCTCCCTAAGCCTCATTCTCTTATTTATAAAATGGGAATAATAACAGTATCTTCTTAATGGGATTGTTACGAAGATTAAATGAGATAATGTATGGATACCTTTTTGCAGAGACTAAATGTTTAATTAATGTTAGCTATCGTCATTAATGTTACTGTTATTCTGCTGGCAGCAAATACAGTTGAGGCCTTGGGGTCCAGGGCAGGGAGATGTCCTGACCCTCTGGAGATAGTAATTGGAGCCGGAGACACTGGGTACCGGGTTAAGACTCAGAAATTATTCTGAATTTTTATATTTTCTCTACTCAATTAGAATTTGTTACATTGTTTTCTATCAAGCAAACCTCTTTTTCCCCCCCATTTTCTAGGTTGAGTAATTCCACTTCAGTAGGAAGTTTTAGAAATCTATCCTAAGAAAAGTCTCATAGACTTGCATAGGGATTTAGCAACAGGGATATTCCTTGCAGTATTTTGTTTGGTGGGGATGCTAAAAAATTGAAAATCACATGGAAAAAATCCAACAGTCCAGGACTGATTAAATCAGGCATTGTTTTAAGATGTATCAGTCACGATACTTTTGGCTACAAGTAGGATAATCCTCCCCTCTCTCCTGCTCCTTTAAATTAGGGTATATAACTGAAGACACTTATTATCTAAATAACAAGTGAGGAGGTAGGGCTGGTCCCAACTATGGTATTTCAATGTCTGGTTTAGTTTCTTTTGATTCTGACTCTTTAGACTTTTCTGTGTTTGCTTCCCTCTCAGGCTGGTAGCTAGATGGCTGTACCATTTCCAGCATCCCTTCTAGAGAGAAAAACCTCCAGGGAAAGAAAAATCACCTCTTCTTTTTTAGAAGCATCCAGCTGATCCTTCCTCTCCCATGCATAATATACAAAGTGAAAGAAAATAGCAGATATAAAACTAAAGGGCAATTTTCCTTGCCTCTTTTTTCAAGAAACATTTGCTCATTCCTGTTTTTTCTTCTAGGTGAATTTTATAATTATCCTATCTATTTTCATAAAGTATCCTCTTAGATTTTGACTTGATTATTTTGAACTCACAGATTCACCTGGGGGAGACATGGCCCTAAATGTTATTTTAATTTAGAAAACACAAAAGTGGTAGCATTGTTTATAATGCTGAAAAATGGGAAAGAATTTCCTATCTATCAACAGGAAAATGAACAAAACATAGTATAGTCATACACTAGAATGTCATATATCAGTTAAAATGAATGAACTGGTAACATAGGCTAGTGCTTAAAGGTATGATATCATTGATATGAATTACAAAAAGCACACAGTACAAAACTTTCTGTGGTTCACAAATACATGCATATGTATGTAAAAACCATAAAAAGGCATTGGACGGATGTGTCAGATTCATGATAATGGTTGCCTTTCGGGAGCATTGAAGGAGAATGGGAAAAAGGAGACTTCAACTATATCTATAATGTTTTATTTCCTTTATTTAAAAAATACTTGAAACATAGTAGCCTCAGGGGGCAGAGAACTGGATGTTTGGGCAACAGTGGATGGGAGATATATATTCTCTCTTACCTTTCATATTTTGAACATGTGAATGTCTTACCAACTCAGTATAAATAAAATCATAAAACAGAATAGAACACATAACAAGATGCTAACAAAGATCTGTTCTCAGTGGGACTTTTATTCTCTATATTTTTCATATTTAAAAAATTTCTTTCAAAAGGGAAGAGATAGTAACTTGCACCAAGGTGGTGGTGCAGGTGGTTCTGGTGGTCGTGGCTGGTGGCAGTTGAGGAGGAGATGGAGGTGTGGAGGGTTGGTGGAGGTTATTAGTGCTCTGTCTCCAGTGTGATATATGTTCTCACATACCCTCTGCGTGAACTTTGCATAGGTGATGAGCTTTTCCCCTGATGTCCGATCCAGACTCTTGTGCAAGAGTTTCGGAGCTTGAGAAGGATGGACATATCTTAGAAGCATGCTTTGCACTTTACTGTGGTCCCTGGAGTGGTGATGCTTTGGGCTCCAGTCTCATTGGTTTCCTCTCCATATACCACCACCATCTCCTTCCTCCTAGATGACTGCATCCTGAGCCATACTAGACAATGGGTTGAAAACCACAGTTTCTTTCACTTGCCTTTTGTCCTCTTGGCTGCCCTCCACTTCTTCTTGCAAGAAAAGGCCAGAAACTCTAGGTGTATTCTCAAGAGGAGAACGGAAGCCTACAAGAATGACAACTCCCCTGGGGTCTAGTGGAAGACAGGAGTGCCAACAGCTTGTTTCTTTTTTTTCAAAATTTATTTTATTGAAGTATAGTTGATTTTCAATGTTGTGTTAGTTTCTGCTGTACAGCAAAGTGATTCAGTTTTACATATATATATTCTTTTTCATATTCTTTCCCATTATGGTTTATCACAGGGTACTGAATATAGTTCCCTGTGCTATACAGTAGGACCTTGTTGTTTATCCATCCTGTATATAATAGCTTACATCTGCCAATCCCAAACTCCCACTCCATCTCTCCCTACCTTCCTCCCCCTTGGTAACCACAGTCTGTTCTCTATGTCTGTAAGTCTGTTTCTGTTTTGTAGAAGTTCATTTGTGTCATATTTTAGATTTCACATATAAGTGATATCATATGATATTTGTCTTTCTCTGTCTGACTTCACTTGGTATGATAATCTCTAGGTCCATCCATGTTGCTGCAAATGGCATTACTTCATTTTTTTTAATGGCTAAGTAGTATTCCATTGTATATATGTACCACATCTTCTTTATTCATTCATCTGTTGAAGGACATTTAGGTTGCTTCCATGTCTTGGCTATTGTAAATAGCGTTGCTATGAACATAGGGGTGCATGTGTCTTTTTGAATTATAGTTTTGTTCAAATATATGCCCAGGAGTGGGATTGCTGGATCATATGGCCACTCTATTTTTAGTTTTTTGAGGAATCTTCATACTGGTTCCCAGACTGTGGTTGCACAAATTTACATTCCCACCAACAGTGTAGGTGGGTTCCCTTTTCTCTCTGCCCTCTCCAGCACTTTTTTATTATTTTTATTTATTTTTAAAATTTTATTTATTTATTTATGGCTGTGTTGGGTCTTCGTTTCTGTGCGAGGGCTTTCTCCAGTTGCGGCGAGCGGGGGCCACTCTTCATCGCGGTGCGCAGGCCTCTCACTGTTGCGGCCTCTCCCGTTGCGGAGCACAGGCTCCAGAGTGCAGGCTCAGTAGTTGTGGCTCATGGGCCTAGCCGCTCCGCGGCATGTGGAATCTTCCCAGACCGGGGCACGAACCCGTGTCCCCTGCATTTGCAGGCGGATTCTTAACCACTGCGCCACCAGGGAAGCCCTCCAGCATTTTTAAAAATTGAAGTATAGTTGATTTACAATGTTGTGTTAATCCAGCATTTGTTATTTGTGGACTTTTTAATGATGGCCATTCTGACTGGTGTGAGGTGATACCTCATTGTAGTTTTGATTTCTCTAATAATTAGCAATGTTGAGCAATAATTAGCAATGTTACGTGGCTTTTGTTGGTCTCATTACAGATGTAATTCCAGAGTTGTGGAGCTCTGAGGATCCTTGTGCCAGGGTTTCAGTTGCACCTCTGTGTGCATATACCTCTTTATATGTCCACAGTGTGAGTTACAGCCTCCCCCATCTGTCTTCATCTATTCAGAGGAGGCAGTCTTTAGAAAACTGTGAGGGCAGGAAGCGGGAAGGAGGAAACACAGATGTAGCAAGAAGCCATGTCCTCTATGAAGGAAGACAGCAGATGTATTAGTGAACAGCATGAGGAGAAAAGATAAAACGAGAGAAAGTGGGTGCTATAGACTGAATGTGTTCCCTCCCCCTCCCTAATTCATGTGTTGAAACCTAAGGCTTAAGGTGATGGTATTAAGAGGTGGGGCCTTTGGGAGGTGACTTAGTCATGAGGGTGGAGCCTTCATGAATGGGATTAGTGCCGTCATCAAAGAAGCCCCAGAGAGCTCTCTTGCTCCTTCCATCCCGTGAGGACACAGTGAGAAGACAGCCATCTGTGAACCAGGAAATGGGCCCTCACCAGACAGCAAATCTGCTGGGACCTTGATCTTGGACTTCCCAGCCTCCAGAACTGTGGGAAAGAAACGTTTAAGCCACCCAGTCTATGATATTTTGTCATAGGAGCCAGCACTGACTAAGACAGTGGGTGTCTCTGCTCTTTATTTTTTGTTTATGCTTTTTATAGTACTAGGAAATGTGTTTTTCTGGGCAACATTCTTCCCACCATAATTCAGATGGACGTTGTCACCATGTTTGAAAACCACTTGAAATGCGAATTGGTGTTATTCTGCAAACACTTACTAAGAATGACAAAACTATTTACATGCTGGGGATACTGTGCCAGAAAAATTACTAAACAAATTATATTCTTTTCCTTCCACAAAATCAGAGTTACAAAGAGCAATATATTAGCCATTTTCTTTGCCAAGGAACTTGAGAGATGACGTTCTCTTTCTTTAAAATTCATATTAATGACCTTAGACATTGGGTTTCCAAGGGAAAGACTCTTTGCAACATCTATATAGTACCTGGGTGTTTTTGTGTCGAATTTACTTTAAAGCTAACCTCTATAGTTTGATTTAAATAATGTAAAATATATATAGCAGGAAGGCTGGGAGGGCAAACACTAAAATGTTTTTCATTAATTTTCTCTGTACATAGACGTTCTGGGTGATTTTATATTTTCAGACTTCTAAATTCCAAATATTTTGCAATTTGTATTTATAACTTGAAAAATAAAAATAGTTACTGTTAACAATCACTCTTTATAAATTTTTACTAAGCAAAGAGACTGCAAGTTGAAAACAACGAAATATATATATATATATATATTATTGGAGTATAGTTGCTTTACAATATTGTGTTAGTTTCTACTATACAGCAAAGTGAATCAGCTATACGTATACATATATGCCCTCATTTTTGGATTTCCTTCTCATTTAGGTCACTACAGAGCATTGAGTAGAATTCCCTGTGCTATACAGTAGGTTCTCATTAGTTGTCCATTTTATACATAGTATCAATAGTGTATATGTCAATCCCAATCTCCCAATTCATCCCACCACTCCCCTTTGCCCCTTGGTATCTATACGTTTGTTCTCTATGTCTGTGTCTCTGTTTCTGCTTTGAAAACACCAAAATGCTAACAGTGATTCTTTTTGAGTTAGAATCCTTCTTTATTTTACAGTTATTCTGTAATGAACAGGAACTACTTCCATAGTAGAAAAAAATTATTTTAAGAACGAATTTATTAGACTTCATCCAAAGAAATGGCAAAAGGGTCAGGCCAGCTTAGCATTTTCTCTCTCACGGTGGCATTCTAGAATTTTTTGAAAGGGCATGTTTTTCCTTGATATCAATCTCAGGAGGTTGAAGGACACACCCTAAACACCTCTAGCTTCCCTTAATAATAACTGATTTGAATGTACTATCCTCATAGTTTTAGAAATTCTTAAATCTCACTGACTCAACTTGAAGAAAAAAAATACATTCGTGTTAATTTTAATAAAAGTCTTAAGGGAAGTATGGCTGAATTAATGTCTAATTCCTTGTTAAGGGGGAGCTTTCATAGGGACACTGGTCATATGCATTTACCCTGGGGGCTAGTCTCAACTGGAATGGGGAAAGGGTTCATTTTCTTGAGTGCCTGGAGGCTGGCCACCACCTGAGGGAGGGAAGAGTGAGAATGCAGATTGTTGCTGAGAAAGGAGACAAGTTCAGTGTTCAGAAAACTGTGTTAGTGTCAGCTCCAAGGGAGAGGCAGAAATCAGGAGAGAAGGAATAAGTTAGAATACAGAGTTTAAACCAGGTAGACCTTGTCCCAGATTTAGTTCTGCCACATTTCTAGCTTTGGGCAGGGCACTTAATCTCTTTGACCCTCTGTTTCCCTGTCTTTAAAATAGTTGTGACCCGTATAATTTGTTCGGAAAAGTACCGTAAAATGTTAACAGTGATTTAATGACCATTTTAGAACCTTAGCGATTCTGTAGATCTAGGTCTAAGTAATTTGTAAAACTTATTTTTTTTCTGCTTACGGACCACCAATTTATTTTTGATTTTTTTTTGGTGAAGTAAAATGAGTATGTTCAATTGAAAAATAATATTAAAACCAATATCCAGGTACCTGCCATTCAGTTTAATACCTAGATTGTTACCAGAACCGTAGAATCTGCTTAAGTGCCCTAATTGCTAAATTATAATTCATTGTTGTAAAATTCAAAACAGGCTGGGAATAATCTTAAATTGTCATAGATGTGCTCTTATTGGGTGCTGGCTGCATGACATGGGGGTCAGGCAAGGTGGCCAAATCAAAGGTGCAAGTCCAGACCTGGCAAATATGGCTATAAGTAACTCCCTACTCTTGGTCTCATTTAGTCTATTAAAGAAGTCTAAAATATCATTCATGTAGACATTTCTTTTACAGGCAATTAATAATAATTGCTCAGAAAATCAGATTTGCTGAGAGCTAAATCCAGGCTGGGCACTGAGCTAATCAGTTTCCAAGCATTGCCGTATTGAATTCTCACAGTCTTTCGGGATAAACGCAGCTATTCAAGTTGCACATGTGGAACTGAGGGTTCGAGAAAGGAAGCCATGTTTTCAAGGTCACACAGCTAGAAGGTCGTAGAGATCAAAAGGAAATCTTCGCCCCTTAACCATGCTACTATATTTTCCCTAAAGATCCTTGTCATTGTCCTCAATAGAGGTCATATCTGTTTGTGGGTCCAAGGATACCACTCAATGTCACTGTTCCCAAATGTGGACTGAGCTTAACCTTGTAAGGCCCAGGCTCTCCTGAGAGTTGGTGCACTGGGTCCCCACTGGCAGGTTCTTAGCACAGACACTAAGTTTAGCCATAGCTTTTACTCTTTGCGCATTTGCTCCACAGTGTCACTTCTGAGTGGTTCAAAAACTCTTATGTTGCTATTATTTAATCCCATCTACATTGTTTATTTCCAGTATGTCAATTAGGTCTAGCGTATTCTATGCGTTTAACACAGTTTTCCCTATTATCCCTTAATCCAACAATTTTCAAAGAATATTTTGGGGGTGGGAACATCTTCAGTGTGTTTATTGGTAAAGATGATTCTTTACAATCTCTTTATTTTGAGGTCTGTCTTCCCCCCGTCTCCCCACCCGCAGCAAATCACTGATTCTTTAGTTGATGTCTTTTCTTTACTAAATATAAAACTAGCAAAAACAAACAAACCAACAAACCAACCATGAAAAGATTACTAGCAAATAAACATGACACAAAACTATAAATAAACATGGAAAATAATCTGCCTTGTAATCAAATAAATGCTGTTTTAAAAATATAAAGAGGTAACCTGCTTGCTTATTACATCAGCAAAAATGATTTATAAATGGTAATATCTAATACTTGCAACACTGGTGAAATTGGTATTCTTCACTCCAGTAAAAATGGCATAACCGTCTAGAAAACAGCATCTCACTATGTACAAAGTGCCCTAAAAATGTTCACAGCTGTTGATCTAATAGTTCATGTCTAGGAATCTTTCACAAGAAACTAATGTGAAAGGGGAAATTTATACGCACTGGTATGTTACTTTCACTATTATTTATTTAAAAAACCCAAAAACTAAATATCCAGCTGTAAGGGAATGACTAAATAAATGTCTTTAATTGTAGAATATTACACACTTGTTAAATATATGTAGTTATATGCTTATGATACAAATGTTAAAGAAAGGAAAGAAATTTGTAGGCATACCATAATTACAACTCTGTGCAAAGATTAGGGTAAATTTTTAAAGAAACTAACAAGAAAACATTTCGTTATACATAAAGGCTTATCAGAAGTTCATTTCCTTAAGATGTTCCACTGGGTGCTAAATAAAGGTATTTTATGAAATATAGCTTGTCATATTTGTTGATTATGATTCATCTTTGGGCGTTAGTGTCACTCCTTGGAATTAGAGGCAAAGAACTGGGGACTATTCGCACAGAAATATGGCCATGGTCTGGAAGAACCATGGTGTAGTGGCACTAAATGTGTCAGAACTTGGACCCCATCCAAATTCTAGATTTTTACTGACATCAAAAGTTTTCACCAAGCTGGGATATTGCTTTGTTGAAGGAATATGATGATTTTGATAGACCAAAGCCTGGAAGCCAGGTAGCAGGGGTTAAAACTCATATACACATTCTAGTTCTTCAGAGCTCAGTTTAGCTTTCACGGAATAACCATCTGGAATTGGCTTAAAGTAGAGAATCTTTTCTCTCAGAGTTTCATCAACCATGTACCATCTCCTTGTGTCGCCAGATCTAGTCAAGCCCCCCATTGAGGCTCTTGCTTTTTACACTCCTGGATCATACCTTCTAACTCTTCTAACTCCTGAATTTTCCTGCTACTGTCTTCCTATTCCTGATTTTATTTCAGAGGAAACAGAGAGATACATGAATGGCAATTTTATTGGCACACATTCTGGAAGCTGTAATTAGTGTAAATAAAGTAAGATACATATAAAAGAGATGATTTAAAAATGTTTCCATTTGATACCAAATATTTATTTTCAGTTCAAGTCTCACATTGCAAACTTTTAACAAGAAACCCACCTCTTCTTGTGAAAGAGCTTTTGAAACACGTTAGGAAAAATATGCATTTGAGGAAAAAAGAAATTAAATACACCAAAACAACAACTGAGTTATGGTTGTGAGTTTGAAACATTTTATTTTAATTTTCTAAACTTTCTAAACTATATTTATATTATTTTCCCCAGACTAAACATTAAAATGATTCTGGTTGATTCTGAAGAAATTAAAATACCCCCTAATGTCTTTCTTTTAGCTTAAGAAAAAATCAAGGCTTTTTCAAAGTATGAAGGGTTGCTATTACTGAGGATAATCCAAAATCTGTGCTATAGATTAAGAAAGGAATTCTTAAAAGCATTTCCCCAAACTTTTTTGGAAGAAGGCAGCACCAAAGGAGTAAAGGTATAGCCTCCAAAGGGGACAAATTCATGGATCTGACCCTTTTCCATATGTGTTTCAAAAGCAATCATGTTTTCTTATAGGCTTATTTATGCATGGAATTATCTAATTTTCTTTTGGAAGAGTGTTCTAGTTAACTATTACTACATCAATGCAGCACAAAATCTTAGTAGCATACAACAGTAAGCTCCTATTCAGCTCATGAATGTGTAGGTTAGGTGGAGATTGGCTCATGTGGGCTGGGTTCAGCTGGGTGTCACCTGTCGAGTTGCAGTGTCTGGGGTGGCTTGCTTTTCACTGCAGGCCTAGGCTAGACGGGCTCCACATGCCTTTCATCCTCCCTGGAGCCATCCAGCCCCAGCTAGCAGGGCTAGTTCTTGTCATGGCAATAGGAGGGGAGCAAGATGGCCATCAGAAAAATTCATGTCTAGGCTTTGGGCCGTCACTTCCCTCCTCTGCCACTGATGAAAGCAAGCCAGATAGTAGAGCCCAACATTAAAGGCAGGAAATACGTTCTGGCCATGGTGAGGCCACAGCAAGGGAGGGGTGAGGAATTGGAACCCATCTTTCAATCTACCACAAAGAAGGTGAAAAGATGAAAGATAGTGCCATGAAGCTAGAAAATGATCAAATGGTAAACTAGGTACCCGAATCACAAAGGGTGATAATTTGAAAAGAAACAGTCATTCTGCTGACTCCTCCTTTGCTGACTGATAGCCCTAACACTTTGCCCACTCTTTGGTCACTTTAGGAATTTAAGGCAGCAATTTACAGAGAACAGAGTGAATGTCTCATACTAAATCTTTCAATCATTTTGACTAAAGCAGCAGAAATAGAAGGCTTCTGAATACTGCTCCAAGTAAAACTTTTAGAAAGAAATATTGATTTCTTTTTTCTAGTCTAAAACAAGTCCAGCCTATGCCAGGCTCAGAGTTCTTGAAGGATCTCGGTATGCCAACATAAGAAATGCAGACAATTATCAGCTCTCAGATCAAAGCTGGTGAAGGGAAGAGTGTCTGAGCCCCATAGCAAGGGAGTATGAACAGAAGGGTTAGGGTTAGATTCACTGGCTTTCTCCATCACCTGATTTGATGTTGATTTCCAATTTTTCAAAAAGGAGCCCAAAGTTAGTTGACTCCCCATGGAGTCAAATATGAGAATGGAACAGCTGCTACCACAGCACAGATGGCAGTTTTTCAGAGGGCTTATGAAGGAAGAAGAGGGCCTTTCCTCTCTTAAGTGAAACTGCTCATTTAGGATCTTTTCAGCAGCTTCTACTCCAGTCAAGAAGTTGCTAATAACTCAGTTGTTTAAAACTCCAGATTTAACAACAGATTAAACGAAGTAAAAAAAGGAGATAAATATCCCTGAATGCTAAGACAGATGTACTTTTAACAGATATCATAAATCTTATTCTAAGAAAGCAGGGCTTCAAGTTCTGGTTGTGGTGCCGACAGACTCGTTGGCTTCGGGAAGTATTTTAGCTTCTCTTAGCCTCATCCTTAACTGTAAAGTGAAGCAGGCTACAGATATCACCTAGGAAGCTGGCTTCCTCCCGGCAGCATGAGGGTTACCAGAGATCTGGAGCGAGCCCTCCATTTTGCAAGTAGAGAAACTTTGAAAAGAAAAACCCGTGCATGGTTTAGGAGGCAATCTCTGGAGTCTAGCTTGATGGGAATCCAGCTCCATCACTGGTTGGTTTTGTGATCTTGGGCAAGTTGTGTAAATCCTCTGTCCTTTAATTTTTGCATCTGTTATGTGTGTAAAAATACTGCCTGTCTTGTTGGTTGTTACATAATATTTGCAAAATGGTTAACCCAATGGTTTATAGTAAATACTCAAGGAATGTCAGCATATGTGTGGCTTCTTACCTAGCATCCCCCTTCCGTTTTCTTAAAAGTATGTTCATTTTGTTCATGTGTCCACCCCTCCTCTGTGCAGTCCATGGAGGGGAGGAGGCTAATTGACTTCAGCTTTTGGGGTGCTCCTGATTATTAGAACCCAGTAGTTTTCAAATTCTTGTGCCATCAGAATGACCTGGAGGGCTTGTTACAAAAACACAGACTGCTGGGCTTTACCCCTATAGTTTCTGATTCAGCAGGTCTGCGGCAGGGTTGAGAATTTTTATTTCTAGCAAGTTCGCAGGTGGTGCAGATGTTGCTCGTCTGTTTCACATTTCCTATATGATTGGTAATGTGCTAACCTCTTTGTACACATCATATTACTTAAACTTCAGGTGGTGGTGGGATGAATTGGGAGGTTGGGATTGACACATATACACTAATACGTATAAAATAGAGAAGAAGAACGTGCTGTATAAAAAATAAATTTAAAAAATTCACAGAAAAAAAGATTGCTATTGGGTCATACTCATGAGGCCAATCTTCTTTCTGTATTATTATTAAATACTATTAGATGGGAGAGTATAATTTTTTAAGAACATAAATATAGTATTTAGGAATTTGTTTAAATGATTCTTAAATCCATTTTTAAACTGTAATCTAAGTTAGGATATTATGCTCCACTAGTTTACTGAATATGGCTTAAATAGTATTTTTTAAAAAATTGTATTAAAAATAGAAACTAAAAATTATCTTTAGAAAATGGGAGAAAATAAAACAAAGAACCTCTTAAAAAAACCTAGCACCTAGATAAGTGCTAAGTTTATTAAAGGCATTAGCCAAATACTTTTACTAATATTCCAGGATTGTCATCCTAACCAAATAGGGTTAGGGTTTGATAATAGTCTCTCGCAGCTCTGAGACTTTTAAAAAAATAGCATCAGTCCTAAGACTCTTAATCTTTTTGTAAGCTTTCCAAAAAGAGCAAATCCCAAACCACAGTGTTTTGAAGCAAACTTCTGGTAAAGAATTTGTAGTATTTTCAACAAGAATAACTTTAAATTTCTAGGAGTGTGCTTCAGTGGAAAAGATTCAAGCTTTGGAGTTAGAAAACTGGGCTTGAGATCCACCTCTGTAATTTATTAGCTATAAGGCCGAATTATGTATCCCACTGAGCCTCAGTTTCCTCATCTGTAAGTTGGGACTGATATTAATACCTGCCTCGTAGAGTTTTTGTTAACATCAAACAGAACTATGTGTGTTGATTTTCCAGCCTAGAGACTGGCAAATAGAAAGTCCTTGATACAGACTATCTCTCATTATTATGAAAGAAAATTCAAATGTACATGAAATTAAAAAAAAAACAAAACTTCAGGATAAGCCAATGAAGCAAGTATTCTTGTTATACCCCTTCTGAAGATGAAGAAATGGAGGTTCAGAGAGGGTGGTTAACTTGCTCAATGCCAGGCAGCTACTGATAGTGCAGGATCTGAGCTCTGGGCTTTCTGGATCCTAATCCAAAGGCCAAGCCATAGTTGCTTCATTACACTCTCAATGGCAGGAATCTTCCTTTCCAGTGAATGCTGTCCAGTCTATCCATGGCAGAGTGTTAGGGTACCTTGGAAGCTGGGTTAATATCAGAGGTGGCTAACTACACATGGAGTTGAGAAAAGGGAGGGAAGGAATTTTGATGGAGTAGTTTATGAGGTCTTGAAGGCTCATAAGGTGAGGGCCCATGAATTATCTCTTTTCCGGAAAAAAAGCAGTGCTCTGTGCTGCTCTTCACTGCACAGGACAGCAAGACCCCTGCCATATTCCTGTTGTCTGATTTCCACCCCCCACCCCAAACCTTACGTCACTCAGTTATCCTTCCATTCTGTCCACCTGTGTTCAGCTCCATTTTAGCTTCACTGAACTTAGGTCTTCTCAGTCACATCTTTACAGACAGTTATTAACTTACATATTCAGTGGCTTAGTCTCACCCATTTTAAACATACAAATAAGTACAGAAAATAACTTGTCAGGCACTCATGTATCATCACCCAGATTTACCATAGGTTCACATTTTATATTTTTACCTCAGGCCACTCAAGCAAATGTCAGAAAACAGAAATTCTGAGTTGAATGGATATCATTCCCATGCTTGCTTTTTAATTTTTACTAACATGGAAGATTGTTTTGTGTGTTTGAAAAAATTTATGTGAATGACATATATATATATATATATATATAGTGCAAATGGTTTTGCAACTTCCTTTTTTCCATCAACATTCTATCAAGATTTAGTTCATCGTAATAGCTTAAAGTGTTCCATTCTGTGAATAAACCACATTTTATAGTCTGTTCTGAAAAGCACTTTGTTCCAGTTATTTCTTTTTAGAAATAGTGCAGTGGACATTTTTATACATCTCTCCTTGTATGCATGTGCCAGAGTTTCTCTAGGGTAGAAACCAGGGGTGGAACTGCCAGTCAAAAGTTTGTGCATCACTTCCTGATTGACTAGGTATTTTGCCTTCCTGTGAGGGTATTTGTGAGTTTCCATTTCCCACGCACTTGCCAACAGTTTGTGTTAATAGATTAACCATTAAAATTTTTCAAAAATTTATATTGTGAAAAAATAGATCATATTTTCCCTACTAATTTCAAGGCCTGTTTTGTCACATACTAAGTTCCAATACATAAACCCAGGTCTGTTTCCAGGATCTTGTTCTGTTCCAATTGCCCACTCTCCCACCTTGCCCTATATCTGACTTTATAATAAATCTTGATATCTCCTAAGGTGCGTTCCACTTCATTTATTTTCTTCAAAATTGTCCTGGTTCTTCTTCTTCTTTTTTAAGTAAATTTGTTTATTTATTTATTTTTTGGCTGCATTGGGTCTTCGTTGCTGCGCGCAGGCTTTCTCTAGTTGCGGCGAGTGGAGGCTACTCTTCATTGCGGTGCGCGGGCTTCTCATTGCAGTGGCTTCTCTTGTTGCAGAGCACGGGCCCTAGGTGCACAGGCTTCAGTAGTTGTGGCACGTGGGCTCAGTAGTTGTGGCTCATGGGCTCTAGAGCACAGGCTCAGTAGTTGTGGTGCACGGGCTTGGTTGCTCTGTGGCATGTGGGATCTTCCCAGACCAGGGCTTGAACCTGTGTTCCCTGCATTGGCAGGCGGATTCCCAACCACTGCGCCACCAGGGAAGCCTCCCGTCCTGGTTCTTCTTTGTCCTTTCTTGTTCTGTGGGAATTTTAGCATCAGCTTGATGACATCTATGAAAAACCTAGGAAGATTTGATTGGAATGTATTGACTTTATAGATTAATTTGGAGAGAATTGCTATCTTTAAAATATTGAGTCTCTCTTCAAAGATGACATAAACAGATGGAGAAATATACCATGTTCTTGGATTGGAAGAATCAATATTGTGAAAATGACTCTACTACCCAAAGCAATCTACAGATTCAATGCAATCCCTATCAAACTACCAATGGCATTCTTCACAGAATTAGAACAAAAATTTTTACAATTCGTATGGAAACACAAAAGGCCCCAAATAGCCAAAACCATCTTGAGAAAGAAAAATGGAGCTGGAGGAATCAGGCTCCCCAACTTCAAACTATACCACAGAGCTACAGTAATCAAGATAGTCTGGTACTGGCGTAATAACAGAAATATAGATCAGTGGTACAAGATAGAATGCCCAGAGATAAACCCACACACATATGGTCACCTAATTTACCACAAAGGAGGCAAGAACATACAATGGAGAAAAGACAGCCTCTTCAATAAGTGGTGCTGGGAAGACTGGACAGCTACATGTAATAGAATGAAATTAGAACACTACCTAACACCATACACAAAAGTAAACCCCAAATGGATTAAAGACCTAAATGTAAGACCAGACCCTATAAAACCCTTAGAGGAAAACATAGGAAAAACACTCTTTGACATAAACCACAGCAAGATCCTTTTTGACCCACCTCCTAGAGTAATGGAAATAAAAACAAAAATAAAGAAATGGGACTTAATTAAACTTAAAAGCTTGTGCACAACAAAGGAAACCATAAACAAGATGAAAAGACAACCCCCAGAATGGGAGAAAATATTTGCAAATGAAACAACAGACAAAGGGTTAATCTCCAAAATATACAAACAGCTCATGGAGCTCAATATCAAAAAAACCCACAATCCAATTAAAAAGTGGGTGGAAGACCTAAATAGACATTTCACCAAGGAAGACATACAGATGGCCAACAGACACATAAAAAGATGCCCAACATCACTAAATCATTAGAGAAATGCAAATCAAAACTACAATGAGATATCACCTCACACCAGTCAGAATGGCCATTATCAAAAAATCTAGAAACAATAAATGCTGGAAAGGGTGTGGTGAAAAGGAAACCCTCCTGCACTGTTGGTGGGAATGTAAACTGATACAACCACTATGGAAAACAGTATGGAAGTTCCTTAAAAAACTAAAAGTAGAACTACCATATGACCCAGCAATCCCACTAATGGGCATATACCCTGAGAAAACCATAATTCAAAAAGAGACATGTACCACAATGTTCATTGCAGCACTATTTACAATAGCCAGGACACGGAACCAACCTAAATGTCTGTCGACAGATGAATGGATAAAGAAGATGTGGCACATATATACAATGGAATATTACTCAGCCATGAAAAGAAACGAAATTGAGTTATTTGTAGTGAGGTGGATGGACCTAGAATCTGTCATACAGAGTGAAGTAAGTCAGAAAGAGAACAAATACCGTATGCTAGCACATATATATGGAATCTAAAGAAAAAAAAAAGGTTCTGATGAACCTAGTTGCAGGGCAGGAATAAAGATGTAGACATAGAGAATGGACTTGAGGACGTGGGGTGGGAGGGGGAAGCTGGGGTGAGGTGAGAGCAGCATGGACATATATACACTACCAGATGTAAAGCAGATAGCTAGTGGGAAGCCGCAGCATAGCACAGGGAGATCAGCCCGGTGCTTAGCAATGACAGAGAGGGGTGGGATAGGGAGGATGGGAGGGAGGGTCAAGAGGGGGGTATATGGGGACACATGTATGCGTATGGCTGATTCACTTTGGCGTACAACAGAAACTAACACAGTATTATGAAGCATTTATACTCCAGTAAAGATCTATTAAAAAAATAAAATATTGAGTCTTTCTTATCCATGAACTTGCAGCATTTTTCATTTGTTTTCCAGGTTTTAAAAATTTACATCCTTTAATAAAATTTTATACTGTTTCTATAATATTAATGTCTTTTGTCAGCTATGTTCTTACATACCTTATAGGTATAATGTATTATTGCTACGGTGACTGATACGATTTTTAAATTATATTTTTTAATTGGATGTTGCTGGTGTATAGAGATATTATTGATTTTTGTATATTATTTTGTATCCACCAAGCTCTTATTGCTTTTAATAGTTTTTTAAAATATAATCTTATAGATTTTTCCATGTAGACAATCATATCATCTATGAATAATGACAGTTTTGATTCTTCCTGCCCAATCATTACATCTTTTTTTCTCCCTTGGTCTTTTTGCTTTAGCTAGGACGTTCAGGAAAGTGCTGAATACAAGCAATTTTAAAGGGCATCCTTATTCCTTAAAATGGAGTGCTTTTAACATTTCACTGTTCAGTGCGCTATTTGTTGACGTTTTTTGGTAGATACCCTTTATCAAGTAAAGAAAGTTCCCCTCCAGTCCTGGTTGCTAAGAGTTTTTACTTGAGTCAGTGTAATTTCATCTGTTCTTTTTCTGCATCTTTTGAGATTATCACATGGGTTTTTCTCCTTTTATCTATTAGGGTTGTTTATTACTTTTATTGATTTTCTGATACTAAATCATCCTTGCATTCTTGAAATAAGCCTTACTTGGTTATGGGGTAATTGTTTTTAAATACTTCACTGCGTTTGATTGGTAATAAATTATTTAAGACTTTGACATCCATGTTCATGAGTGAGCCTGACCTGTAATCTTCACTTTTTGTATCCTCCTCTTCCATGGGCACTAAGGTTATGAGCCTCACATAATGAGTTGGGGAGCTTTTCCTCTTTCTATATGCTTGGTAACATTTACATAAGTTAGGAAATATTTTTTCCTTGCAGGTTTGGCATCTACCTGTACAATCATTGTGCCCTTTTTTTTCTGGAGAGTGGGGAGAACATAGGTTTGTTTTTTTTTTTTTGCGGTACGCGGGCCTCTCACCGCTGCGGCCCCTTCCGCCGCAGAGCACAGGCTCCGGACGCACAGGCCCAGCGGCCACGGCCCACAGGCCCAGCTGCTCCGCGGCACGTGGGATCCTCCCGGACTGGGGAACGAACCCGCACCCCCTGCATCGGCAGGCGGACTCTCAACCACTGCACCACCAGGGAAGCCCATAGGTTTTTAATTACAGATTCAACTTTAATAATCGTAAGTCTGTTCAGGTTTTCTATGTTTTTTATGAGAGAGTTTGGTGATTCAAGCATTTTTTTTTTTGAACAATGCATGCCTTTCTAGGTTTCAAGTTTATTGGCATCAGGTTGTTCAAGCATTCTCTTAAGATGCTTTAAATTTTGAATATATCTGTAGTTACGTATCTTTTTTCATGTTTAATAAGGCTAATTTGTACCTTAGTTCTTTTTCTTATTCAGTCTTGCCAGAGGATTGGTGTCTTTTCTGTCTTTGCAAAGGCCCAGGCTTTGGTTCTGTTGACCCTCTTTGTTTTGTTGTTTTGTTTCTACATGATAAATTTCTGCCCTTCTAGTTTTTGTTTCCTTTCTACTGCTCCTTCATATGGGTTTACTACTTTTCATTTTCTAATTTTTTGAATTTGATTTTTCTTCTTATCTAATATATGCATTTAAGACTACAATTGCCCCTAAGTACTGAGTATTGATAGTTGCATACATCAATTTTGGTATGTAGTACTTTTATTGCCATTCAGGTCTGCATAGTGATAATTTTCTTTATGATTTATTCCTGGTCTTATAAATGATTTATGAGATATTTTAGAATTTTCTAAAATGGTTTTGAGTTTTATTTTTGAACTACTGATTTCTAATATTATAGTACTTTGGTCACAAAATGTGGTCTGTATGCTACAGAATGTTTTGAATTTATTGAATCTTGCTTTGTAGGCAAGTACCCAGTCAAATTTTGGTACTTCATTCATGTGTAATTGAAAATACAATGTATTCTTTAATTTTTGGTGTAGGGTATACATTGCAGTGCATTTGGGAAAGTTTATTAACTTTTTATACAGCAGTTAGCGCAAGATGTTAAAATCTTCCCCTAATGATTGTGGATTTGTTCATTTCTCCTTGTGAGTGTTTTGTTTTTGCTTTATATATGTTGAAGCTATGTTATTATACAGGTTCAAGATTATTATACCCTTCAGAAAACTTGTTCACTTTATCACTACATAGTAATATTTTTCATCACATGTTTTCTCCTGTAAATATATATTTGTCTGATTTAATATGACTATATCAATTTTACTTTCATTAGTATTTGCCCATTGTATAATTTTGCACCTCTCTACTTTTAATCTTTTTGGCATTATGTTTAGGTGTGTCTCCTGGAAGCAGTATGTAATTGGAGAGTTTACATGTTTCAAAATCAATCTAAGACTGATGAGTTTAGTGTGTGTACGTTTTTTGTCCTTACTGATGTCTCTATTTCCACCATTTTATTTTGTACTTTATGACTACAATATTTCTTTGATTTTTTTCATTCTCTCTCTCTCTCGTGTGTGTGTGTGTGTGTGTGTGTGTGTGTTTGCGTTATGTGTTTGGTTGTGTCTGTTAGATTCATTGAGCATTCTTTATCTCTGTGTGCCTTTCCACATCCCCTTCCACTCCACAAGTTGTACATTGTTATACCTTCTTAGGCACTATCTTTCCTTTTTTGTATGCATACTTGACCTAAAAAGTCTAAATTTAATCAATATCTGTGCTCTTTTCATGAAAAAGCAATAGCTCCTGCCTTTCGTGTTATTATTGTATAGTATTTAATTCTACCTTTTGAGACACACACACATAAGATTAGTGAATATTTTTGGCATTCTTTTATACAGTTGGTGCTTCCCCAGTTTCTTTGCTTCTTTGCTCTCATTTTTCATTTCTTCATTTAATTTTCTTCTTTATGAGGAATATCCTTTAGTACATTTTTCAAAGAGGGCCTGTGAATGGTAAACTCTCAGTCTCTGTTAATCTGAAATGTGTTTATTTTGCTCTCACTGTACTGTTCTTGAGTGATAATTAAGATACAGTAAAAAAACACATAGTTCAGTTCAATGAATTTTGATAAATCACCACCAAAACAAGATATAGAACATTTCCATCGCTCCCCAGATTGCCTCTTCCTGTCAATCCCTCCCCTCCCACCCCATCACAGAGACAACCACTGTTTGGTTTTCTGTCATCATTAGATTAGTTTTGTCTCTTCCAGAACTTCATAAAAATGGAATCATGCAGTATATACTTCTGTAATTGGCTTCTTTCACTCATGGCATATTTGCAATTCGTCCATGTGTTGTGTGTTTTGTTCTTAATTATCTTTTTTATTGTGAATAGTATCCTATTACGTGAATAGACCACCATTTTGTTTATTCATTCTGCTGATAGACAGTAGATTTTCTCATACACCAGCCCTATCTCCAGCCAGGTGTCTGTTGTTCTGGGACCTTAAACAATCATTCAGTAATCCAAAACCCATTCTCTGACACTGTCTAATAACACCAGCTGCTCACTTCCTGGACTGATTCCTGTTTTATTTCTCAAATTTCTTACCATTACTTGGGATAAAACACTAATGCTACGCATCAGTTCAGTTTTTTCATTTTCTTCTTTGGTCCTTGAGTATCTCAAAATCCAAGTCTTTCTACAATGGTGAATTGTTTTCCAAATTATTCAGTGCTTGGTGCATGGGATAACTGTTAATGGGATCCTTCATATATGATAATCAGTCATAACATTTTAAAAGCATTTACCATGTGTAACTTATTTAATTAAGTACTTAATTTAGATGATGTTATTTAATCCTCACCACAATCCTATGATTACTCCCACTTTACAGATAGGGACACTGAGGCTTAGTTTGATAAGCTCAGAAAGATGATACATCTAGTAAAATGGGAAGCAGGATTTGAACTCAGGCCATCTCTATATCTTGTATTCTTAAAAGTTGTTTTGCATTGCTGGACAGTAAACTCTACTTTTAGCCTTGTCAGGGCACTTCCATACATTTTGTCAGTGTAGTTACCTAGGATATCCTTCCTTTGGGGTCAAGACACTAGTTACCTACAGATCATTCTTTCTGTTTCATGGTTCATGGGCTTCTGTGTCTTCTCCAGAAAATGTGGCTCACTGTCTAGGGAGAGCCTCATTTTTGGGCAAAGCTCCTCTGTTCAGAGATCCTTTTCCTTCCCTTTCTTCTTAGGGGTAATCAACTTTGCAGTAAACATGAAGGAAGCCAGAAGGGAGGAATTCAATATCTGCTCTTATAGGCAGGCCCAAGCACTATGCTCTTGGCTTCTAGAAGACCTTTTGGTTATTTAGTGATTATTTTCACAACCCACTTGGGCATTCAGTTAGAGTTTCTTGGATTAATTAAGCAGTGGTAATTAGCTGGGTCTTTGGCCTCAATGGAGCAGTTGTAGTTGGTTATTTCCAAGTTACCATGATGATGACTTTAAGTCTCTCAGGGAATCTTACACAATTTCTTCCTTATACTTTGGGAGTAGCAGAGCTGATTTCCCAGAGAATTTTGGTGCCCTGTTTTTGTGAGTAAAGATAATAAATACGGATGAAGTAGATAAGCCAATCGGCAACTTGTAATTCAAGCTTTCCGAGATTGTCCATAAACTCGTAGTATAAAAGAAAAAAATCCAGAGTATAGTGAACGGAGAAATATGTTGAGATTTGGTCTGTAGAGCAAGTTTGAAATAGAAGGAAAATGCAGTTGTTGGAATAACTCAGGTCAAATCCAATACTGGAGAGAGACTAAACAAAGAAAGGGAAAATGGTGAAGGGAGAATGGAGAACGGTAAGGAAGAAAGCATATGAAAAACTGGTTTTGACTTTCAAAAGATGAAGGGTGATGATAAAACACACTAAGGTCACTTGGAAAGGGCATGGATCAGGAAGATTCATCCTGGTTTGGAGAGTCCTGACTCTAAGTGCCTAGTGAGGAATTTAGAAGATGATACTGGAGTTTGACTTATGCCTGCAGAGAACAGCTCAGAGTTTAAACTGAAGAGCTAGAAAGAATGAAAATCCTCAAGGTAGAATTTAGGTCTGTTCTCTTGTCCAAACTCTTGTTCCACAGAGGCAGATAAATGGAATAATGTACAGTTTCATCTTATAACACCCATTGGGGATCTCTTACCTTTCTGGAAGCTTGAGGGAAACCCCAGTCTGTCTTGAGGCTCAATCATCGTGAAGTATGTGGTAGGTACAGACACATGTCCAGAAGTGGCCTACCCACTAGTTCTTGGTCTCTCAGATGACAGAGTTTCACTAAATGAAAGAGCTGTTTCTCCTCAGGAGCAGTCACCAAAAGGAGAGAGAGAAGGAACGTATCCCCCTGGATTGGGAGAGGAGCCAAAGCCCCCTGGTCACTGGGTTTGAGGCAGCAACAGGGTGAGAAGGGAGGGTCCTCTTGATAATGATTTCCTTTCAAGCCTTAGGGGGTGGGTCAGTATAAAAGGCCTCAAAAACTGGTCAGAGAAAAGTCACATGATTGGACTTCACAACTTACACCCTGAAGGTTTGGATGATCCCTTTGTTGAGGGGATTAGGATCCTGAGTGTGCAAGTCCACCTTTTTAGGCCTTATATGCTGTCCCACGAAGAGGGGGAAGCTGCTGGGGAAGTGTATTAGTCAGGGATCTTCAGAGAAGCGGAACCAATAAGAGAAACAGAAATAATAGAAATATATATATAACTCGGCTCATGGAATTGCGGGAGTTGAAAAGTCTAAAGTCTTCAGGACAGGCCAGCAGACTGGAAATTCCAGCAGGAGTTGATATTGCAGTCTTGGGTCTGAAGGCAGTGTAGAGGCAGAATTCCTTCCTCTTCAGGGGACCTCAGTCTTTTCAGGCCTTCAACTGATTAGATGAAGACCACCCACACCATGGAGGGCAATCTGCTTTACTCAATGTCTACTGATTTAAATGTTAATTTAATAATACTTCTATAGCAACATCTAGACTGGTGTGTGAGCAAACAGCTGGGCACCATGGACCAGTAAAGTTGACACAAAATTAGCCATCACAGGGAGGGAGGAAAGATGCTCTCTCAAATTCCTTCTCTTCTTCCTCTCTTCTCCAGCAGCTAAGCAGGATATGAACCTTTATTTGTGGTGGTAGTGGTGGGTCAGGGTTTCCCCAAGGGGTGTTAGTATTCAAGGCTGGGCATTGGTGTCTGAAGCAAAGGGGTGAGACCAGAAACCATAACAGCACAACAGGGAGCCACATGGAACCCATGATGAAAGGGAGAGGGTCTCCTACACACCCACTACAGAGGGGAGGTGAAACCAGAGCGTGGGTTGGGAGGTGGGTAGAGGCTGGGCAGAGTTAGAGCTTCAGAAATAAATCATGTGAGATCCTCTGAGATGGTGATCTGGGCTTTGATTTTCTCCACGGTGGGCCTGCCCCCAGGGACACAGGTCTTGTGGCAGGCCAGAGGATTTTCATAAGGTTTCTTTAAAGTGCTATAATGAAAAGGTTTTGGAAGTATCCATGGGCAATGCATTAATGCCACTCCAGCACCTTAGTTTCCTCACTCAGCTGTGATATACTGAAACAGAATTCTGCCACAACAATGGGATCAATTGATTTTGTTGTTAAGTAGCTTCTAAGAGCATTTTGAAGTCTCAAAAATGCCACCAAAGAAAAGCTCTTCTAATCCCTTTCTCCTCTTTCCAGCTTCCCCTCTCTGTTGGCTGCAGAAATAGATTAACATTTGTTATACCTCCATTGTAAGCAGTTGAGCAAGCAATCGGCATTTTATCTTTGGCATTTGATTGAAGGTAGAAGGCATTTTTCATTTATATTTGTGCCTGAAGGGAAAGGGGAAGCAGATAAAAAGAAGAAAAGGTATTGCTATGATGTACTTCTCCTGTATATAAAAGTTGTAATCTAATGTCGTTCCCTAGCCCTTTTCAATTTGATGAATATTCCTCCATTATCTGACAAAACACTCAGTGCTGGGATATGGTTACCTGATATGTAGGGGAACACTGCAGTGGTAATAAAGTTGTATCAGAAATCCTCTAAAATGTTTATAAATTTGTCCTCATGCTTTATTGTTTACCTTTAATAGAATAATTTGGATTTATGAACTTGTTATTCTAAAATCCACTTTGAAAGATAACTTGGATTACAAGTAAACAATTAAGAGAGACTGCTATTATAATTTATTCCAGGTTAAAAATGTAGATGTAAATCTTTATTATTCCAATACTAAAGGCAATCAATAACAAATGCATTATGCTGAAACTAAGATAAATAAAAGTTTGTGCACAAGTAACAACCTCTCTTAGAAAACTCATGTATACTAAGTACAAATGAATATTAGATATACTACAATGTAGTAATAATACCTTATACTTATTTAGAGCCTTAGATTTTTTTTACGATATTCTGGTTTATTAATATATATAGGAAACTGATGGACAACCTTGTTAACCCTGTTATTGTAGTACGTCAGGATAATTATTTTAATATCATTTTCACCAAGATTTATTTGGTATTTATTGCAGAGGATCAGTAGCTTATTGTACAAACACATATTAAGACCACAATGAGCTACCCTACCTTCTCACTAGAATTGCTTTGGAGCAATGGACACTCATATACTGCTTATGGAAAACTGTCAGTTTCTTCTTTAAAAAAATTGAAGTATAGTTGATTTACAAGATTATATTAGTTTCAGGTATACAACATACTAATTTGATATTTTTATACGTTATACTCTATAAAAAGATATATGCACCCCCATGTTCATAGTAGCATTACTTACCATAGCCAAGAAATGGAAGCAACCTAAGTGCACATCAACAAATGAGTGGATAAAGAAGATGTGGTGTATATACACAATGGAATATTACTCAGCCATAAAAAAGAATAAAAATTTTGCCATTTGTGACAACATGGATGGACCTGGAGGGTATTATGCCTAGTGAAATAAGTCAGACAGAGAAAGGCAAATACTGTGTGTTTTTATTTATACGTGAAATCTAAAAAACAAAACAAATGAACAAGTAAAACAAAAACAGATTCACAGATACAGAGAACAAACTAGTGGTTATCAGTGGGGAGAGGAAGTGGGGGAGGGGCAAAGTAGATGAAGGATTAAGAGGTAAAAACTACTGGGTATAAAATAAATAAGTTACAGCACAAGTGCTGTAGGTGCTATAAGTTATAGCACAGGGAATATAGTTGATATTTTATAATAACTTTGTAAAAATTCTTAGATATTATAAGTACACTCAACCAGAATGCTCACTTAGAGTATTTTTTTCCAGTTGAGTGATCTTCTCACCTCTGGGTTTTCATAGATGGAGAAAACCTTCTTATGTACTCTGAGGATTAAATTTCAGATCATGGAAATGAGATGGAAAATGAAAATCAAAGACTTGACTTACCACCTTTTTAAAAGTGTTCTTCTTCAGAAAATTTATTGGAGGAAATCAGGAAGACTATTTTCCTTGAATGTTTTCCATATTTCCATTTTTTGACATCAACTAGTGGCATGGGAGGAGTCGAGAAGACATTAATCAGATTTGCCTGAGGCACATAGATCTGGAGGCAGCTATGGTGTTGGACTGGGAAGGGAAACTTATAAGAAAATCTAGATTCCAAGCAGCTTTGCCAGTCAATGCCAAGTAACATTTGTAAGGCAAAATGGAAGAGCAATTTCTAAAGATAAAGGAAGATTGCCACAGTTGCAGGGAGTGACCAGAAAAGTGGTAACCAAATGATTATGTATTCTGCCTCCCCCATCTTAGAGTCAAAATGAGAAGAATTTGCAGGAATTATTCAAGAAAGACACACACATATATATTAAACATAAAAATATTTTTATTATTATAAAAGCAATCAGTGTTTATTATGGAAAGTTAGGAAGTACAAATTCATCAAAAGAAAATTAAAAATTCCTAAACCCATCACTCAGAAATAATTTTACTTTTTTTCTTTATATCTGTGTATCATATATGTAATAAGTGAGAACAAATAATTATTTTGAAGCTAGTGGTAGAGTTTCTTTTATGGAGAGAATAATTTTGCTTGAGAAAAGTATATGATGGAAAAAAGAAACGAAATTGAGTTATTTGTAGTGAGGTGGGTGGACCTAGAATCTGTCATACAGAGTGAAGTAAGTCAGAAAGAGGAAAACAAATACCATATGCAAACACATATATATGGAATCTAAAAAAAAAAAAGGTTCTGAAGAACCTAGGGGCAGGACAGAAGTAAAGACACAGACGTAGAGAACGGACTTGAGGACACGGGGAGGGGGAAGGGTAAGCTGGGACGAAGTGAGAGAATGGCAGTGACATATATACACTACCAAATGTAAAATCAATAGCTAGTGGGAAGTAGCCACATAGCACAGGGAGATCAGCTTGGTGCTTTGTAACCACCTAGAGGGGTGGGATAGGGAGGGTGGGAGGGAGACGCAAGAAGGAGGGCATATGGAGATATATATATACGTATAGCTGTTTCACTTTCTTATACAGCAGAAACTAACACACCATTGTAAAGCAATTATACTCCAATGAAGATGTTAAAAAAAAAAAGTATATGATGGATTTGCCAGGTATGAAAGAGGATGCCAAAGGATTGGGCTTTGTGGAGAATATTGCTGTGCTCACCAATATCCTGTTTTTGCCTTCTGGATACCCTAGCAGTTAGGAAGGCCACGTGACTAATTCTGACCAGTGGGCTGTGAGTAAAATGAAGTATGCATGTGTGTGTGTGTGTGTGTGTGTGTGTGTGAGAGACGTGTCATTTCCAAAACAAAAAACAGGGAGTAAGATCTCCATGTACTTTATTTTCAGTGATGTGTTAAAGCTGATATGTGTATCTCTTCCTAATTCTGTGTTCAGTGACTTTATATTGGTAGTTAGAAATTGGTCATGATGGGAATATTTTTGATGATGTTTAGCCATTTTAATGTTCATCATGATGATCATCAAAGCATGATGATGTTTGGCCAGATCTTTGTGCATGTCCCTATTTATTCCTTAAGAGTAATTTCCTAGAAGTAAAAATGTGGGATAAAAGGGTATGAAAATTTTTAAAGTTTTGCATGTTTTGTTAAGCTGCTCACCAGAAAGGTTAGGTCATTTTATTTGCTCAACAGCAAAGTCCTATTGTGGATATATTCAGTTTGACCAAATGCAGTATTGTTAGTGTTTATCTTTTATAATTCGGCAAAAGCTTACTGGAAGTTCTATGTGGATGCAGCATAGAGAACAGATAGATTTAATTATTCAAAAAAATATCTTGGGGGCTCATAAGGGTAGAATCCTGTGTATAATGTAGCCACAAGTACCTTTTCAAAATTAACATCCTCTTATACCTCTCTCCCCTTACATGCCCTCCCCCCTTTCTTAGGATGACTTTCTATGCTTAGGATCGGAATCTAGTGAGGATTAAGGGGTGGGGGGAGGGGAAGAGAGAGTGGAAGTAGAAAAAGAAGTATATAATGTTTGTGTCCATATGCTAAAACCATCTGGAAGGATAGCTGCTGAATTATATTCCCCGATTTTAAAGCATATTCTCTTTTGTTCCTGTTGGCTTTAGTAACGACATCATTTTGGGGGCTAGGATAAAACCCAACGCTTTGCAATGGGAAAGAACACAGAAGCATCAACAATTTTTATTCCGAGGTTGTATGTAAAGAATGAGTTAGATTCTTTTCCCATACAGGCCATTATAGAGTATTGAGTAGAGTCTAAAAAAAAAACAAAAACGAGTGGCTACATATATATGTATAACTGATTCACTTTGCTGTACACCTGAAACTAATACAACATTGTAAATCAACTATACTCCTATAAAAATTAAAAACAAAAAAATCTTCAGACAAAAACAAACCCAAAAAATGGTACAAAGATTTTGATTTTTCCTGAGAAGAATTAGAATAGTCATTGAATGCTTCCTGGAGTAGAAAAGTTTCATAGATCAGATCATGCTTCAAAATATGTTCACTTTCTCCCCTACCCCTGACCTCCAAGTTGGATGGAATGTGCTCCCTGGCCTCTTGATTTTGAGTCTGGCTAACTTGTCCTGCTTTGGCCAGTGGTTTTTAGCACAGGTGATCCAAAGAGAAGTGAAAATGAGCTCCTGACTTTCATCATGAGAAGAGCATGTCTTTGCTAACCCCTGATTTAAGGAGCATGAGAGATGTGTGGTACAGAACCAAATCCAGCCTGCAACTTGGAGGCAAGCCCAGCTAGTAGAGCCTGAATCAACCAAACCCTAGTGGACTGGCAAATGCACAAGAGACAAATAAATGCTCACAGTTTATGCCAGGTATGGACTGAAAAAAAAAGAACAAATTAGCCTGGTGCCCAAAGCTCTCCAGAGTTTCCCCCCATTTACTGTATAGAAATAAATGCAAGGTGATTAGAGTAAACCAAGCACAGTCTTCACGCTGCATTTGGAAAGTCTGAAATTAAAGTTCAAAATTTGTCCTTATTGTACTTAAAATGTGAGAGATGAAGAGATAGAAGAATAGAGTTTGATGAGGAAAGGAACTTTCAGACCTAAATGTTTGGGGTCAGTACATAAATAGAATGGGTAATTTCATTCAATGTAAAAGGAAAACAAGATCCTTTTGTCCCAAATAAGTAACTGATGCATCTATTCCAGAACTTGTAATTCTTCACTTTTAGTGAAGAACTCATAGTTCAGTCTTGTCTTTGTCCCTACCTGCCGCGTACTCTATATACTCCAGCCATGCTGAATCGTTTGAAGTTCCCCAATACATGGTTTTTCTCTTGAACCTTGATCTTGCAGTGTGCGTTTTCCTCTGCCTAGAATCTCCTGCCCCTTTCTTTTCAGTGCTTGTGCTTATAGTTTCAGCTTAGACGTAATCTTCTACTAAAGCTCTGAGTCCTCTGAGTAAGTTAGGTGCTTCTCCCCCATGCTTCTATCATGTTTGGTGTTTATCACACAGTATTATGATTTCCTGTCTCCTTATTTTTTTCCCTTGCACTAGGCTGGGAGCTGCTGCAGCGTGAAGACTGTGCTTGGTTTACTCTAATCACCTTGAGTGACATTCGGTGAGCTCTCAGCAAATCTAAGTGAATAAACAATTTAAAAATAACAAATAAACGTAAGAAGTCTTGTGAGTCTTTGGGTTTACTATATAAGTTCAAGTCAATTAGGACAGATTTTCTGAGGGCCTGCTTTGTGCCTGTAACTTTACTAAGTGCCCTGGATAAAATAAAAATGAATACCTTTTAGGTCTTAAGAGGTTTACCTTCCACTGAGGAATTTACAATCAGTGATTCTGATGATTATCCAGTCTCCTGAACAATAGAACAGTTGCAGGAGAGGAAGTGGCAAACATTTGGAGGGTTTGTTATTTTTTGTAGATTCCAGGAGATAAATAAATAAAAGAAGTATCAAAAGTTTTAAATGTAAAGTTGTAGGTAAAGAAGGATTTGACCATTTAAAATATAATTACACAAATCCTAGATTACTAACATATAGATAATAGTGTGGTTTGTCCTTGTGAAGATATCTAGGCTTCTAAATGGTCATAAAATTACAATTTAACTTTCCCAACAAAGTCTGTTATCAGTTCCTGTTTCATGTTAGTTTTCTGTGTTTGCAAAATTCAATAGAAGCTGTCTTAAGTGTTTTCGTCCTTATTAAACAGTTTTCTAAAATCCATAATTCAGCGAGACAGTTAAGTAGTTGCATTTATTTCTATACAATTAAGCTCTGAAAAGCTGACTGTGAATTCAGTGGGGCATTCTTGCGCTAGTCAGTTTTTGTTATCAGCTACACAACATGAAAGAAGATTGTGTTCTCTGCTAATGGAAGCAACTGAAGGAGAATAAAGACCCTAAGTATTTTGAAACACTGGTTTGAATTGCAGCCTTGAGATCTAAAAGTGAAGAACTGCAAGTTCTGGAATAGATGCATCAGTTACTTATTTGGGACAAAAGGATCTGTTTTCCTTTTACATTGAGTGAAATTACCCATTCTATTTATGTACTGACCCCAAACATTTAGGTCTGAAAGTTCCTTTCCTCATCAAACTCTATTCTTCTATCTCTTCATCTCTCACATTTTAAGTACAGTAAGGACAAATTTTGAACTTTAATTTCAGACTTTCCAAAATATGTCATTAGGAAGTTCTTTTGTTTCAAGAGAGATCTGAGGATAAGAAGAGACTTTCTGTTTCAGAAGGGTCTTCCAATGGCAGTATCTTCA
This sequence comes from Aethalodelphis obliquidens, assembly GCF_003676395.1. Classification (NCBI taxonomy): domain Eukaryota; kingdom Metazoa; phylum Chordata; class Mammalia; order Artiodactyla; family Delphinidae; genus Aethalodelphis; species Aethalodelphis obliquidens. The sequence goes on along the minus strand of NW_020837952.1, from coordinate 41,990,553 downwards.
GTTTGGCTCCTCCGAAGACATTTAGTCCAAAATGTACCTTGTGATCTGAAGCAGAGATGAAACAGATCACAGATGCAGTATGATTTTCTATGCTGTTTTCATGTGTTTTGACATTCTTTAATAATGTTAGTCTGTAAATGAATTTTGTTAACATAGGGCAGTGAAAAGTGTCTTACAGGTGATTTCATTTTAAGAATTTTTTTTTTTTTTTTGCTCTTACGACTTTTTGATCCAGAGTGCCTTTCATTTGGCAATAAGTATAGACTATAGCAATTGGAAAAGCCCAAACAAACAAAGCAAAACTCTTCCAGCAAAATCTACTTTTTTCCACTTACATGCTTTGGAAGAATTTGATGCAGGTCAAATCCCATTAAAGAGAATGGAGATTTGAGTTGTGATGATATTTGTCAAAACAGAATTTGACATACCTCTCTAACCAATCTGGTATGAATGGAATTATTCTCTTTTGACTCAACTCATAGGAAATTAATTCCAAATGCTTTTCAGCATATTTGGTGTTTTTCCCTGGGCTAATTGCACTCTTCAGAAGTTTTCCTGTAATTGCCTTCAAAAATCTCATTTTCAAATTACATGGCAAATTCACCTACATAAGGACCATGAGAAGTACTCCAAGAAGCAGCATCAGTTAAGCTCATTTTCTACATTTCTACCGTATAAGCTGAAACACTGATGATACGGAAGAAATGACCACTATAACTTGACTTTTAATGACAGCCCCATCACTATTCATATTTACTTTAGAGGAAATTAGTTGTAATGTTTCAGTGCTTTAGGTCTCAAATTTAAGTTCTGAGAGGTGGGTTGATGTAGTGGAGTTAGCTAGAGCTGGGTTCAAAGTTTAGTCCCAATGCTGGATGTGTTACCTTGGGCAACTTAAACTTTCTGAGCCCTGGGTTCTTTTTCATTATGAGAATGGGTATAATAATAACCACATCACGAAGTTGTCATGAAATTAATTTTGATTGCATATGGAAGGTACCCAGCCCTGTAGCTGGCACATGTAAGTGATCAACAAATTCTAGTTCTCCCTCTTTACCACCTACCTCGCTCTTCCCTCTCTTGCCCTTCCTGATTAAACTGGAACCCTATGTGTTTTCCAAAGTATTCCATGAGAATGCTGAGATTTGAAGGACTATAAAAGACTTCACTGTCCCCAGTACCTGCCTGGCATAGTCTCTGAATTTTCTGATTTTTAGAAATTAGTTTTTGACAGGAGAGTTAAAGACTTAGTCCTCTGCTCAAAAACACAGGAAGGTTAAAATGTTAGCTGGCATGCATAAATGGAAACATTTACCATAAGCCCACAGTCCCAGTTTTGTCTTTATCTGATTATTAGTAGCATCATTCCTTTTCACCCTCAAAAGTGTCCTGATTTGGCTGATAACATTATGCAGTCACCCAAGTTCCATGATAAGAGGTCCGTTTCTTGTTCACTGCTGTATCTGCATTGTTTAGCATATAGCCTGGTCCATGGTTGATGCTCAATATATTTGTTGTATAAATGATTCTATATCTGTTTTCTTAATACTTAATGCAATAGTATTGATTATAAAAGTAGGACATATTACTTATGGAAATTTGGAAACTTCTGAAAATGAAAAGAAGAAAATAAAAAAATTACATGATTATTAATATCACAGGATCAATTGCTTTATCACATAATTAACTGTTTCTTGGAAAACAGAGGAGGGTATCTCAAGGGTATTTATGGCAAGGAGGGGCTGGCATATAAAACATGCCCATCACCGTGTCTGCCATGCTCAGAGCCCCCCTCTAAATGGGCAGGCCTAGATTGCTCTGTTTTATACAGTGGGACTCTGCCCTACTGGCTGGGGCTGGCTGTATAAGGAGTGGGCTTTGATCCAAGAATAGTCAAACCAGAGACTGGCCAGCTCATGACCTGGTGCAAAAGAATGAAGCAGGGCTCATCATATTCCCTCTTTTGAAGGTGGACTAGAAAATACAGTTAGCAGCGGTCTCTGAAGAAGAAGGAGTCTATAAAGAGAAGCTGTGAGGTAAGATAGGGCCATGAAGCTTCCCAGCAGGCTGAAGTTATAAAGCAAAGGCTATGAGGGAGCAGAATCTTTGAAGTAGAGGAAAGTTATGCAGAGTGGACGGAAAGAATAAACCAGTTAGTATAGAGAGGAGAATGGAGCAGGACACAGAGAGGGACAGAGGCACCACCAGAGACAGACTGTGAAGACGCTGAGAGAAGCAGAGAGACAGAGAGCATCTGATCCCTAGCCTGTCTTGGTTCTCAGAAGTTTCTGTGGCCCTGGACACGTTCATGCGTATCTCTCTGGTAATTCACTCTTTCTTAGGGTGGCCTGAGTGCTCTGTTCTTTGCAATCCAAAGAATCTGTTTGGAGCAAGAGACCCATTACAACAGTGGGGTGTATGCTGAATGTGGGGTGCCATGCAGGATCAAGGTTTCAGTTAGATGATGAGGATGCAGGAGATCTCAGAGAACCAGATTGAAGGAATTACCTCTGGACCTCTTAGGAACTGGAAAACTGTCAGATATCTACTTTCCGCATTTTCCTTTCCCTCTGGGATTGCATGATCTCTCACCTTTGCTACTCTCTGCATACCTTTGTTCTTTTCCACGCCAGCTTCCTTCCTCAGGCTCCCCTGAAACTCTGGCTTGCATGTGACTCAAGGTTGTTTTGGCATTGATTCTGGTCCCATTCTGTATGATGTTAGAGATTTAGTGCCCAGCACTATCTGACCAGCTGCAATCAGTGTATCTTTTATTTTAAATTCTCTAGAGAGAGAATCAGATGGTCGCTGCTCAGCTGCTGGGTTGGCTGTGCTTGAGTCTGATGTTCCTCTGAGATCCAGTGATGTGTGGCAAAGGTATGTGAGGCTACATAGCTCCCTGCACCATCAACTGGGGCTATGGGTGTTGATTTTCTGATTAGTGGGGAAGGGGTAGGGCAAATTGAGCAACATACATGCTGCATCTTGGTTCTGCCCTGCCATTTAACTTGGATCTTTATTCCTAGTGCAAACCTACTATTGGGTTTCAGAAGTTTCAGACCCCAGCTATCATGACTCCCAGTTTCTAGGGACACTTCCTCATTTCTGCCAATGCCTTGGCTCACCTCCTTCCAGATGCCTTTTCTGTCTATCCCTGGAGCTGTCCACACTCCCAGTTCTGACAGTTTGCATTCTTACCAGTTTTGCCCCAGGGGTCAGGTCTTAAACCCACACCTCTGGTTGCCAATCTTTGCCTTTGTTCAGATCTTGAAGTGCTATAAATGCCCACTCTGTCAGTACGGAGAGAAGGCTGTACTCCATAGAGGCTAGAATGAAGAAATAGCTAAAAAAAATTACACAGTCTTGAATACTGACAGATTCAGCAGCCCTTGCCTGAGGGCGCCAATCGTGTAAATTCTTCCTGCAGCAATGTGACAATCTCTTAGCAACTCTGAGCTCCTCTGTTTTCAGTTTAACAGCAACAGGGCAGCAGACCACAGGGGAACTCATTTCATCCCATAGAGCGTGTTCACCAAAGCCATCTCGGCTTAGCTGTCTGTCTGAATCAGCATATCCTGATGAAGGGCGACTTGGCCCTCTTTCCAAAAGGTCTCAGTGGGAGTGACAAGAGAGATGTGAGGATGTGCAGCCTTTGGGAACTACCCACATGACCAGCTGAGGCTCTGGGCTACACTCTGTCCACAGAAGCCTGTGTCATTTGTTGTAACTGCTCCTTCCAGCATCTTGTTCGTTCCTTCTCGGGTAGAGAGAACTTCACAGTCATCATCTCTGTGATGCCTTTGCATTTGCATTCATGCCATTTTTATCTGACACCACAGATTCTATGGCTGTAGTCCTCTCATGGTTGTGTGGCCAGAAAAGATTATATTCGAGAACTTGAAAGCTCCATGGAGCCATCCCCATGAAGGAGGAAAGAAATTCAGATCAGAAATCAAAGGCTTATCTTGTAGTGAATGCAGGTTCTATTTTATTTAGAGAACAAAAGGAAAGCATTGGACTGGGAATGGAGGGAAAGATGTGGGGTATGTGTAGGCATGTGTTTTTTTTGTGGCTGTGTCCCAAGTGACTACGTACTTGGTCTTTAGCACAAATTGTTGACTTTTATGTTTTCCCATTCCTCAAGCAGTATTAGAAAATAATCAGGAACAACAAAATCCTATATATATGTGTATATATATATATATATATATATATTTTTTTTTTTTTTTTTTCCTCCAGATCTTCTTAGTAGATGGGCCGCTGCATGGGAGTAAGACAGGTACTTTCTGAAGCTGTGTCACTCTTTCAGGCAACTGAGGGGCCATTTAGTAAATTAGTCCTTGGAACGGGTACCCATACAAGTTGTTGGCAAGGGTGAAATGTACAAAATGACCCCCTGGTCACCTGAAAGAGCTAATGAGTCCTTAAAGGATTCTTGGAGAGTTTCCCAAGTGAAAAACAAATATGGCTCTCCAAATATCAATTCTACAGTATGTATTGTGTAGAGGTAAGAGGCAGGCAGGGTTCTTGGTTACACAAGGGAGCTTCTGATCCTGGAGCATTGCAGCGAAATGATGATCCCAATGATGGGGTTCTGAGAAGTGTTTCTTCCTACAGAGCCCAGTGAAGAATGATTAGAATCACCTGTGTAGTCAGCCAAATAGAGACCTGGTCAGCAAAAGCTGAGCTGGAGTCTTGGTGATGTAGGGTAGATACCAATGTAAAGATTGTCTTTTTAAAAAAGATAATCTCTATAAACCACCATTTGGAGAACTAAGGGAAGGATTTTAATTCCTAGGTTGGTGCAGAAGTAACTAGAAAGTCATTAGCAAGCTATGACCATCATCTTTTAAAATTTCTCTATTTATTGGAGAAATCAAATATTTTTCCAGATAAAAGACTGCTAGATACCTACTCAGTATCCACTACCTCTGCCTTTTTTGGATTATAAAACCCTGATTTTATTAGAGCAGCATCGTGCTTCACTGAAATACGCTGGATTTCTCAGCCTCCCGGGAAGATGGGAGGGGTATATGACTAAATTCTAGCTAGTGAGATATAAGAGGAAGTTATTGGGTGAGTCTTCTGGTAAAACTCCTTAAAAAGGGACAGTGGCTCATCTGGTATGCTCCCTTTGTTCCTTGTTTTTTCCCTTCTTCCTACCTGGAATGAGAAAATGCTGGCTGGAGTTCTAGTAGCCACTTCGTGAATACGAGGCAGCCTCATATTGTGACAGGAAGGAAGTCACAAGTCAGAAGGTAGAAGGCAGAGAAGAGAGAGAGAGGGTCTATGATTAGGTCACGGAGCCATTGTATCACTCCTAATTTGTTTAACCCCTGCTTTTTATGTCTCTGCTATTCACAGTTGAACACATTTTCTAACTGATGTAATATTCAAGACTGGAATCCCACGTCTTCTACTCTTAAATAGAAGTTATTTTGTTCACACAACAGGAATATCAATAGGGAATAAGATTCTAAAACTCAGCCAGCCCATCCATATGGATGGTCACCATATGGCCTTTCCTTGCTGCCAAAGCCAGTCTGACTAAGAGACACAGGGAAGAAATGGCAAGTGCAAAGTCATTCTAATGACATTCTAGAATGTATGAAATGAAGACAACCTGAACAACCTTGAGATACCATAGAAATATCGTTTCTGAGGTATTAAAAAGAAAAATACTTTATAGTACATATCAACCAATATGAAGAGAGCAACTTCAAAGCATCATACTGGTCAGCCACTTTAATTTGTATTTGCATTATTCATCAAATCCACTGTGTAGTAGATCACTTTGGTTAAATTATGTCCATTTTTATCCTTAATATATGTTGGTTTTACACGTACATATTCAGAGATGCACAAGAGCTGAGTACATTCTCTCTCCATTTCCAATCTCCCAACATAATACCACCCCCTGCCTCCTCATTTGCTTCTATATTCTGCTTCCAGAAGCCTCCACAATGCATAATAATGCCTCCTATTTATTAGCTGTATAAGGCATTTCACTCTGTGACTTAGGTATTTTTATCCTTACTTCACAGTAATTGGGGTTCAGAGATTATATGGGCAATAATAAATGATAGAACTGGGATTCGGATCCAGTCTGTGTAACCAAAATGCATTATTTAAACCACTCTATTAATTCAACAAACATTTGTTGAGCACTGTGTGCTAGGATTATTCCAGGTCTTAAGGATAAAAAAGGGAAGAGAAATTGCAACAGTTCTCTGCCCTTCTGAAGAGTCTTTTCTTTTTAAAATTTTTATAGGAGTATAGCTGATTTATAGTGTTGTGTTAGTTTCAGGTGTACAGCAAAGTGAATATGTTATAAATATACATATATCCACTCTTTTTTAGATTCTTTTCCTAGATAGGCCATTAGAAAGTACTGAGTAGAGTTCCCTGTGCTATACAGTAGGTCCTTATCAGTTATCTATTTTATATATAGTAGTGTGTATATGTCAATCCCAGTCTTCCAGTTTATCTCTCCCCGCCCTTACCCTCTGGTAACCGTAAGTTTATTTTCTACATCTGTAACTCTATTTCTGTTTTGTAGGTAAGTTCATTTGTACCCTTCTTTTTTAGATTCCATATATAAGTGATATCATATATTTCTCTTTCTCTGTCTGACTTACGTCACTCAGGATGACAATCTCTAGGTCCATCCATGTTGCTGCAAATGGCACTATTTCATTCTTTTTTATGGCTGAGAAATATTCCATTGTATATATGTACTACATGTTATTTATCCATTCTTCTGTTGATGGACATTTAGGTTGCTTCTGTGTCCTGGCTATTGTAAATAATGTTGCAGTGAACATTCAGGTGCATGTATCTTTTCGAATTAAGTTCTAGTGGAGAATTAAAACAATAAACATGATAAGTAAATTATGTGATATAAGTGAGTTATGTATAAGTAAGAAGGTGATGGAGCAGGGTAAGAGAGAGCAGGCACATACTGGGGACAAGCAGGGGACAAGTGTCAGTATTCAATATGAGGGTCACAGAAGACCTCCCTGACAAGGTGGTGCTTGAGCAAAAATTTGAAGAAGGTGATGGTATAGGCCATGTGGATATCTGCTGAGAGGAGATATCCACATGGCCTATACCATGTGGCTGAAGGAACAGCTGGTGCAAAGGCCCTGGGGTAGGAGCATGCTTATCATGTTTGAGAGACAGTGATCCAGAGGTGGGGATAGTAATTAAGAGGGAATGGAAGGCCACACATACGGTAGTGAAGACTTTGGTTTTTTTTTTTTTCTTGCGGTACACGGGCCTCTCACCGTTGTGGCCTCTCCCGTTGCGGAGCACAGGCTCCGGACGCGCAGGCTCAGTGGCCATGGCTCACGGGCCCAGCTGCTCCGCGGCATGTGGGATCTTCCCAGACCGGGGCATGAACCTGTGTCCCCTGCATTGGCAGGCAGACTCTCAACCACTGCGCCACCAGGGAAGCCTGAAGACTTTGGTTTTTAGTCTGAGGGAAATAGGGACCATTTGAACTGAGGAATGTTGTGACCTGACATTTTTCAAAGGATCACCCTGGCTGCTGTGTTGAGAATAGACTGAGGTAGGGACCTACCTGGTAGCGCAGTGGTTAAGACTCCGCTCTCCCAATGCAGGGGGCCTGGGTTCAACCCCTGGTCAGGGAACTAGATCCCACATGCATGCCGTCACTAAGAGTTCTCATGCCACAACTAAGGAGCCAGTGAGCTGCAACTAAGGGGGCTGCCTGCTGCAACTAAGGAGCCCACGTGCTGCAACTAAGGAGCCCATTAGGCACAACTAAGTAGCCTGCCTGCTGCAACTAAGACCTGGTGTAACTAACTAAATAAATAAGTAAATAAAATATAAAAAAAACACTCCAAAATATTTTTTAAAAAAGAATAGACTGAGGTAAAAATGCAGGGACTTCAGTTATGAGGCTTCTGCACTATGTTCTCTTGCTTCATAGGTTTTAGAGAATATTGTCAGGAGAGGGACTTCTGCCTTTCTTGTTCTTTATAATCCTTTTCAATGAAAGAGGGTTAGTAACAGGGTGGTGAGGATAGTAGTAGATAAAGGCCTCAGCACTGGCAAGGGGCTGTGGGGGGATTTCAGCTGTCTCCCCATCTTCTTTCCCCTCCTGGGGGAATGTGCAGACGGGGACAGGCACTGTTGGAACGAATGTCTTTGGAAGTCCTACAAGGGAAACTTCCCAGGACCAAAGTTCTCAGTACTTATTTTCTCTAATTCATTAATTCAACAAATATTTGTGCAGTCATTGTATAGCTTAAATTAGTGGGGGAAACAGACAATAATCATTAAGCATCATAAATATGCAAATTATATGTGTTGGATCGTGACAAGAATTACAGAAAAAAATGTAGGACAAGGTTAGTGGGAGTTCCAGGGTATCGTGGGGCTGATGGAGGGTGGAGGGCAGGTTGCAGTATTAATGGAGGGGTCGAGGTAGGCTTCATTGAGAAGATATTGGGGTTTGGTGGCCAACAGGCCTTGATAATTTCATAACATCATTAACTAGAGACATTCTGCCATCACTTTTCCTTTTATACCATACCTCCCACTGGTAAAGAAGATAAGTCAACTGACATTGGTTCCTTCTCTGCACCTGAACTAAGAGGGCTGCTGGTGATCTGCTCTTATGTTCTTCACTATCAGCACTTCAATCCTGTTTACTACTTTGACCCTTGTAAAATCGAGATAGGCTCCGTCTCACAAAATGTGAGCAACCCCTATTCCAGCCAGATTGTTTTTCTGGGAAAACTGCTTGCTTCTTATCATTTACATATATTGTTTCCATGTCATTGAAGGGACCTCTGAGATTGGGTTTGCATTGGCCGGTTCTATACGATAGGATGGTAAAATATGATATATAGGTAATGAAAACATTCATTGATTAATTTGTTCTTCTCCCTTTCCTTTCTATTCATAAATTCCTGATAATGAAGCAATTGATCACATTGTCAAAGGTTCTTTAAATTTGGTCTTAAGATGATGGAGGAAAGGAAATCTGCAGTGTTATGGTGGAATCAGCTGTGTAATGGCCATTACTGTCTAATTAGTCACTTTTTGTCTAAATGGAGTGATTTAATAATTTTGAACAGATGTTGTGACTAAAGCATGAACTCTACATAATATTTACAATAGTAATCTAATGTAGACATCATCTGAAAGAGTCTAATTCAGAACTTTTTGAAGTGTATCATGTGGAACAGCTAGTCCCACTGTTGATGTCTTCAAAAAAATAAAAAGGGATTCAGTGGTCAAATAATTTTGGGAAGTGCTACATGCTACACTTCTCTCTTGGAGATTCTTGATGTGCGTTGGTCTTTTAATAGCTGTGAGAACTTTTCAATAAACAAACATTTTATTTTTGTTTAACTCTGTTTCCCAAACTCATTTGATTACTGAATCTATTTGTCATATAGATTCATATATCAATTAAATCCTACAGAGCTACCAATTTACAGGATGTACTCTGGGAAAAGCTGATGTGGCTGATGTTAAATTTCTTAGAAGAATGAACAGAATTGCTTGTTAATGTTTATTGAATGGATGGGCTTGAGGATGAGCGTCACATTTTAACTTATTTTCATTACTGATCGTTATTGTGATTATGGTGCTAAAAGTTTTTGTATATTCTTCTGAATCCAAACATTAGGAAGCCCTCTTGGGTTCATGTTGATTTAATTTGGGGTTTGGCACATAGTCATAAAAGAGGCCAGGTCTCAGTGGTCAGCAAATATACAGAGCTACTTAATGCAAAGCATTATTGACATTTAAGCCAACTAGGGACGTGGCTTCTAATGTGTGACCTTGTTTTAATAATCACATCAAGTAACTGCTGTGATAAAATTTACTTCCTTGAGTAAAAGCAAAAAAGGGCAGTTTCAAATACTGACAATTTGTTCTATAATCTGGAGGTTTCTTAATGTTGTCCACAACACCAAAACATTTTTAAGACTTAAAATGAATACTCTAAGCTTTCTGAAAACCTCTCAAGATTTTTGAAGTACAAATCATAAAGGTGCCTGAGGTGGCAGTTGATTTTGGCAGTGTTAAATTAGTTTAAACTTCACTTTTTTTAGCCTTCACCTCTTAAGCATATTCTCCATCCCTTATGTGAAATGAAATTGAAATATAAGCTTCTTTTGGTGAAATGCCCTTAGAAGACTTCTCTGAAAAATTTCTTTTCATAAATGAACATGTCCTTTAAGGCTGTCTGGTACAGTGGACATTCTATGTCCTCTCATTCCTTATTGAGTAGAAAGTCAGAGGACAATTTAATTTTTGTAATCTTGAACCAAAATTTGTTTTTCAGGTGAGAATAACACTTTTCACTCTTTGTTATACTGTCCAGTGGTTCAAGTCAATATGTTTAATTTATCTGGAATTTTCTTTTTTTCTTAAGTGAGAGTCACTTTTTCTCTTCAGTGAAGAAACAGGACCAATTTTGCCTTGGAAAACAATTAGCATATTGAAGTGATTCTTTCCTCCATTTTATAGAAAATATTGGCATGGTCACTGTGATGTGTTGTATGACTGCTTACCGTGTATTTTGATGGCCCTCATGTGGTGTCTCATCCTGTGGGAGGATTACACATTTTCTTTCTTGTTGAGGGAGGCTTGGTCATGTGACTTGCTCCAGCCAATAAAAGAAGAGTGGAGGTGGTGTGTGGCACTTCTAATAGAAGCTTATATAACCATCTCATGGTTTGCCTTATCTTTTTTCTCCCTGCTGCAGAGACCTATGTTGCCTCAGAGAGTGTTCAGTCATTCTTAGGTCCTAGAGTGAAGTTGACGTGGAGCAGATCCATGGCCAACCAGCAATGGATATATAGCACAAAGAAGAAATAAACCCTTGTTTTCATTGAGATTTTGGAATTGTTATTGCTGATAACCCATTATATTTCGACTTATATAAACATCTTCTTCATTGGATTCTTTCCAAATTTCCTTTTAAAAAAACTTGATATAAAAGCAGAGAATTCAGCCAAACTATCATCTATCATTTAATAAATTAAATAGAAGAAATTGTCAATGAGTTGATACAAAGCTAAATTTCAACCTCAGCAATGTAAACTGTAGAATCTTTAACCACTGTAACATAGATAATAACTGCTATTTAGTTTTAAGTAATGGAGCAAATAAAAATATAGACCCCACTGCAATGCTGCTGTTTAATGGACCAATTACAATGATTCTTGAATGTGAACATATTTAATCTAAATATTTTTCCACTCAGACCTTAACAGCTGTCTTTGTGAGTTGCAATTTAGTCTCTCAAAAGCACCAAATAAAAAAGCAAAGTTAAGTTTTTAGCAACTTGCGTTCAAGTAAAAATGATTCTTTGAGGCAACAGTGGCTAGTTAGTACAACAAATCCCTAAAATATCATTTTATAGATGGACTTTTTTTTCTCGAATATAGATTCTGCAGGTGACTTTCCAAGTCACTTCCTTGGTGATAGGGCAGCACTGATACTGATAATATTTATTCATAAATTATAGTTAACATTTATTGTCTATGGATTTTCTCCCAGGAAAAATGAAAGGGGTACTTGAGAATTTTTCTTTTAGGTGAATATAAAAGATGCTATTTTTGAGGGCGTTTTAGGACATTTAATTCTTTTTTTTTATATAAAATTTTCTCTTTTTTTAAAGTAGAGATGACAGATAGAAAAATAGATGATACTACATTTTTAAGTGGAAATACTATAATCTGTTTTGACTGACAAGATGATGGAGTCCTAGAGTTACTGTTAAGTGCAGACAGGACACCTTGCTGTATCAATTGAAATGTCTAAGTGTAAGAATGAAATCTGATAAACATTAAACATTATTTATTGTTTGAGAAATATACACTTTTTATTGCTTGACACTTGACCAGAAACGAAGGCCAAAAACTAGATAAATTTAAATACTGTTAGAATAAGTAGCTCAGTAAATGGGAATTGTGAAGCTCTAGAGCATGGATCCATGTTTCATTCAGAGTCAGAATTTTATGGGAAACTATATTTCAAATGATGCATATTCTAAACAGTAGCTAATGCAAAAATATTTTTATTTTTATTTTATTATTTATTTATTTATTTTTGCGGTACGCGGGCCTCTCACTGCTGTGGCCTCTCCCATTGCGGAGCACAGGCTCCTGACGCGCAGGCTTAGCGGCCATGGCTCACGGGCCCAGCCGCTCCGCGGCACGTGCGATCCTCCCGGACCGGGGCATGAACCCGTGTCCCCTGCATCGGCAGGCGGACTCTCAACCACCACGCCACCAGGGAAGCCCAGTAAAATATTTTTAAACATGAAGTTCCCAACATGTTGTCACTGTGATACATTCAAAACCAATCGACAAGCATTTAATTGGATTATACAGTCTAAGAGGATATATAAATACATAGCCAGTCACAAAATTCTGCAACCAGAATTGTTTCCTTTTGACAGTAGGGTCTAAAGGCCATTGGGATACTGTTTTTTTCACTATCTACTTTATTGCAAAACCCCAAATGAATATTTTCCGTGATCTAATTTTCTGTTTACAATGATTATGGAGGACATTCAATTCTTGCAGAAAATATTTTTATTTTTAATTTGTAAAGTGTGTGGAATTCCTGAGATAATTTATCTACTTTGATGGAGGATTTTAGAGCTCATAGAAACTCAAAGAAATAAATATTAATCTTGGAAACAATATCATGATTAATTCTGCATGAAGTGGGTCACAAACAGGTAAGGAGGAAACAGATTAACTTTTCTTAGTTCTGGATCAAAGCCATTCTCTTCGAATTTCTAGATAAATGGTAGTCACTTCTAATGGGAAGAAAAAATATTTGAAAAACAACTTTAAAGCAATTTATATCAATCTCATTTGAGAAGGATGAAGTCTTATTGTCAGAATCTTTAGGAAAAAGAAATCTTAACACCCTTTCTCCCACTCATAACCCAAACACAACTATGGCATAACCTTTTCTCCCTTGTGCTATTTGGTTTATTTTTCCCCTTCATTTTCCTGAAAAAGGCAAGAACCTTAGGACGTGTCAATTTTCCTCTGAACCCATCCTATTTTCCATGTTATTGTTATTCTCACATTTTTAGCTCCGTGTTTTTAGACAACCCCTCAATATTAGTTACTATGATTATTATTATGTTATAGAGTCTATTTAGATTTGCAAATGAAAACCAAGTTCTTGTTTTAAACCATTGTTTCTTATATTCCACTCCATCTTTGCTTTTTTGCTTTTTGCTCCAGTTTAGTTTTTAGTGATTCTTTCAGTGGGGGGCAGGGTGGTCTACAAGTAGCAAATTCCTTTATTCTTTGTTATGTCTAAAAGTGTCTTTATTTTACTCTCACTCTTTTGAATGTTAGTTTCACTGGGCAGAGAATTCAAGGTTGACAGTTATTTTACTCAGAACACTGAATATGTTTTTCCTTTGTTTTCTGGAACCTGTTTTTGCAGATGACAAGCTTGTTGTCAGTCTGATTGTTGTTTATTTACAGGTAAACAGTCATTTCTTCCAGGTAGCTTTACTGTCTCTATTTCAGATTTTCTAAAGTTTCAGTATGATTTGTGATTTAAAAAAAATTCTGCCAAGGGAATTCCCTGGTGGTCCAGTGGTTAGGACTCCACATTCTCACTGCCAAGGGCCTGGATTCAGTCCCTGGTCAGGGAACTAAAATCCCGCAAGCTGCATGGCACGGCCAAAAAAAAAAAATTCTGCCAGGAACTCACTATGTTCTTTAAAATCTAATGACTCATGCCTTTATTCATTTCTGGAAACATCTTCACTACTATCTCTTTGAGTATTGCTTCTTTCTCATTACCTTTTCCTTCTTCCTGAAACCCCTATGATATGTGTACTAAAACTTCTTATTCTATCCTTTGTATTTCTTAAATTTTTTTCGTGTTCCCAGTGATTGCCTTAGTTCTTTACCTTCCAGCTCACTAATTTCGTTTTCAGTTATGTCTAGTCTTTTGTTTAAGCCATCAATTGATTATTTCAATGACTATGGTTTTCATTTCTAGACGAGATTGGGCGTGTTCAGGGTGGTATGGCCGTAGACTATGGTTTTCTAGAAAAATTTCTAGAAAAATTTTTTTCCTTTCTCAAGTCTGCCTGTTCTTTTTTAATAGCATTTTCGTTTTGTCTTGTTAATATTTTTCCTTCCTTTACCTTACAGAACATTACTAACATACTTATTTTAAAGACTTCATTTTAGATTGCTCCATTACCTGAGTTCTTCCCGCTGTAAATCCCCCCATTTATTGTGTTTGCTTTCTCTCTTAGGACTGTGAGTTTCCATGTGTTTCACAATTTTGTGTTATGAGCTCATCTTCAGTTGGAGTTACGTACGGGGGGAGTCTTGTTTGAGCTTTGATTTGAGGAGGCACCTATATGGGGTTCTTTTATCCAGTCTTTGCTAGGGGTCTATATTTTTTGGTGATTCTAGAGTAGTTTGTATGTCAAATTCCTGGCTACAAATTTTTACACCACTTAAATAATGTATAAATTCAGATCCCACACTCAATACTTTAGGTAGGAAAAATATGGAATTAAGCCATAGAGTTGCTTTGGCATTCTTTGACACCAATGGGAATGCGAAATTGCTATCTGGAAGGTGATAGAGCTTGTTAAGGAATCTATCAATATATTATAGTTGCATTTGCAACTTGTATAACAAACACAATATTTTTACTAGATATTCATGTTTATTTGGAATAGCTTGAGTGTAGAAATTCTACATGGTCTTTATGTTGAAATAAATAGTGTTTTTACTTATAATATGTGTTTATTTGAAGTAGATCGAGAAGTGCTGCCAGAGATAATGGGGGAGTGAAAATAATCTTAAGCCTCCACTTGTGGTTAGAGCTATATATTCAGTCTGGAATTATATAAAGGCACCTATCAGCCACAGTGCCTCTCTGGAGAGGTGGTAGGAGGGAATGCTTCATAAACAACATTGAAAACATATGCATGTGGATTAAATTTAAAAAGTGTTAAATAATGTTTGAGTTTATTGTGAATTGTAACACAGTTGACTTAATCAAGTGTGAGGCGTTAGATTGCTTAAGATTACAGAAAATAAGTAAATCAATTAAAATATTTGTCTCCCCATTTAGTTAGATATGACCCTGAGTTTTAGCCTCAGAAAAAACCAAGACGAGGAGATTTAAATTGAAAACTAAAGAAGATTTTTTATTAACTTGGACTGAGAGAGCTTTGATTATAGTCTTTCCCTGACCAGTGGTGTGTCTAACTGCAAACTTTGGGGACTCCAGAGCTGTAGCAAATTAAGAGGAGAATACCACTGTTCTTGTGATGGTGTCTGGAGAATGTAACACGATACTAGGTCCAGGAGGACTTTGTCTTGATGTATGGCCTGAAAGTCAGAGAGATTAAAAATGAAGAAATATGGGAACTCCATTATGCATGGTTCAGTAATTAGTATTAGCAGAAACCAAGTGGCCTGGCGTGAACTTAGGAGAGAGGAGGCACAGCGTTTGGTACCACATCTGCCTAAGTTTTTGAAAGTAAGGAATTCTTCCTAAGGATGTGTGAAGGTATACCTCATTGCTAACCTGATCAAAGGGCATGGGAGGGAGATGGAGTACTAGTTTCTATCTTTTTTAAGTTAAATAAAAGGAATGTATTATTAGAACAGGGGAGTGGGGACAGTATCTCACTATGGTTATACGTATGAGCAAGGTCTTTGGAAGTAGACTGCTTGGTCACTTCCTCCTGCTCTGTCACTTCCTGGAGGTGGAAAATGATAAGTTGCCTGATGTCTCCATGTGTCATTTTTCTCATCTGTAAAATGGGGAAATCTGAGTTGGTACAGGAAGCAGACAGTCTTTATTAATATGCTGTGCTGCCCCATAGGAGTCTATGGTGATCCCATGGGAAATTGTTGCTGAAAAATGGGGATTTTGAATTATAAGAGGTTCTCTGGAATGCTTCCCTCACATAAAATTGAAATCCCTTCTATGCTTATGTGAATTTTTCTGGGGGGTTGCGGACAAGAGCCATAGCTTCCTTTGGATTTTCAGAATTTAAAATTCCTTAAAGGTAAATAACCACTGCCCTAAAATTTCCACAAGGGGACAGGACAGTCCTGATTTGTGTGCTATATCATGGAGTACAAAACATGTTGGAGTTGAAGATGTAGTTCTCAATTTAGCAAGGGGAGTGTTGGAGCATACTGAAACACTGGAGCAAGTATCAGAACAGGTTGGCAACTAGAGAGTCCTCCCTAAAAGGTTTAGACATACTTACCCATAAGGACTTCTATTGGGATCCCATGTGAATTAACCTTTAGAAACTTCCTCTTCTGTAGGGAGTATTTGATTAGAGCTGTGGTCCCCCTGATTCTATGGTTATTTGGGGGTTAATCCAAAGAGAGAAATACTGGTGTTTAATTTCTACTTTAATTTTGCTGTAACTCCATGTCCATGGTTAAGAATTTAATTATCTACTCCTATGTGTCCTCAACTGGAGCGTCTGATCCTCAGTGCCGTCTTAGTTTTGTTGTGTTACAAAGACTTGCAGTTTAATCCACAAGTGAAATGGTTACTTAAGTTATTCATGGTCTCTTAGAATTTGCTATTTGTTTTTTCTTTGTTCTTTGAGAAACTCAAAATTAGTGAGGGATACCCTGTAGGTAATGTCAACATTTTCCACTCAAACTTGAAAAGTCAGCTGAGATTTAGAGATTACTTAGAAATAGATGGCAATAGATGGGCTCTTTGGGCTGGATCAGAGGAATCCTCATGCACTGCAAACATGTGTTCAAGGTGGCAGAATCAGTGGTCCTAGTCAAGGTATTTTCATACTAGTCTCCTTAGCCAGGTATGTTGTTTTCTACTTTCTGGCATGGATTCTGTACAATTGTCAGATGAGCCCTTTATATTCCTCCGCCCAATGCATGCCTATATCTATCTCTGCTTTTGCCTATACTGTATTGTTTTACTTCTTGGGATGGTTCTTCATGTTTATCTCCCAATTCTACCTTTTTTTTTTTTTTTTTTTTTTTTTGCGGTACGTGGGCCAGGACTGCCGTGTCCTCTCCCGTCGTGGAGCACAGGCTCCGGACCCGCAGGCCCAGCGGCCATGGCTCACAGGCCCAGCTGCTCCGCGGCACGTGGGATCTTCCCGGACTGGGGCACGAACCCGTGTCCCCTGCATCAGCAGGCGGACTCTCAACCACTGCGCCACCAGGGAAGCCCCCCCAATTCTACCCATTTTTAAAGTTTCTCCTTAGAAAGCCTGACTAATCCAGTCTGTAATGTTTCTCCCTTTTCATCATGTGTATAATACTTCGTTTGTCTCATCTTGTCTTCCTCTTTGAATTATAGGCAACTCAAGGATGAGATGGTGGCAGAGATTGGCTATTTAACAAGTCCATTTCCTTCTTCTTGGGCATATAGCTAGACCATATTCTCAGCATGCCATGTAGTTAGATGTGGACTGAGTTCTAGCCAAAGGAATATAGGCAGAAGTGATGAGTACTACTTCCAGGTTTGACTTATTCGAACACTGTACACATGACATGGTCTTCCATGCTCTTTTCATGTATGCTGTCTGAATGCAGAGGATTGTAGGATTCTAGGAGAAGGTAATATGGAAGAGGCCTAGGTCTCTGAAGTACTATATGGAAATATTTGATCAACCAGAAATAACCACAGTATGCTGTTATAGGGTAAGCAACCAACTTACCAATTTATCATGCATTAAGCACTAGGATCTTGGGGCTGTTGGGATCTGTTGCAGCAGCTAGTATTACACTAACATATATAGGGGTAAATCATTTACTATTTCTCTGTTTCCTTCACAATACCTACAATAATGTAGAGAGAGGATCCATCAATGCTGGCTGCCTCACAAAAATATGATAATTTACTGACCATTGCCTTCCATAACAAGGAGCTGAAGGATGCTCTCTCTTTAGTCTGGAGAGTGGGAAGCAGAAGGGAGATGTTAGCAGTGGATGGCCCGGTCTGAATGTACATAGGGTGGGTAAAGCACATAGATTTGGTGTTCTTCCTTGATCAATGGCATCAAATAAACAAACGGTATTGTTATTGATTATTATATTAAGTAAATATCAGGAAAGGTATTGGTATTGATTATTACATTAGATAAATGTACAGAGTGGTGGTATTATTGATTTTTATATTCAACAAATATAGGTGTGGACAAAACTCATACTCCAGCCAAAATGACTTAAGGTTTTGAGCACAATTCTGGGACAGGGAGTTATTTTATGATGAACGTTATAGAAAATCTGAGAACTTTCCTCATCAAATTTCCATTAAAAAGAAAAGCAATTAGGGACACATATGCATTTGACTATAAACCAGACATAGAGATGGCAGCATTGTTGTCAGCAACAAAGACCCATGGGATCATCAAATACCAAATGTTGAATGCAGCCCTTTTAAGATGTGGGGCTAATTAAAGAAATCAAACTGAGAGACAGAATGCCATTGCAAAGAACAGGAAAATTTTAATTATGTGCAAAATATAAGTAAGTTATCTATAACTGAAGGCCTACAGTTTTGTACTTCTGAGGTTGGATGGACTTAGCTTTATTGTTTGAGAGTTTGGACTAGACTGTACTTGAAGTCAAACTCCTGGACTTGTCCGTTAGGCAAATCAAGAAAGCTCCTCTTTTGTTTAAGCCATTTTTAGATTTTTGAGTTGACTTTCTATTCCTAGCAACCGAAAGCACCCTAACTAATGTAGATCCCCTACACCTAATATAGTCCTGGAATATTATACTTACTCAGTATTTGTTGACTGATTTACTGGGTGCATGAAAATATGACTTTCACCTGCCAAGGTTCATGCTAATTAATGGTTGATCCAGTATGAAAACCCATGTTGGCTGGCACCTAATTTATGACTGGTTCCACAACCCTACCTGATCTGTCCTCTCCTGTCCCGTACCCCATGTGAATACTGCTATCATAGCATTTATTGTATTATGTTCTAATCGTTTATCTGTTATTTCCACTAGACTGAGCTTTTTGAGAACAGAAATGAAAGTTTTCACCTCTGTATTCCTAGGCCCTACTGAACAGAGGCTCAGTGAGTGGAGGATGGATTATCTTCCTGTTCCAGCTGGAGTGAACCAGCCTCAGGTCTCATTTCCAGCTCAGGCCTTTGCACTTGCTGGACTACTTTTTCCTGAACTCCATGTGATTGACTCTTGTCATTTAGATCTCAGCTCTGGTCCTTGCTGATACCCACATCTGATGTTGCTCCATCAGTCAGTGTCTTCACATTGTCGTATTGAATTTTCTTCAAAGCCTTCACAGCTTTGGAAGTTTTCTAATATATTCACATGTTTGCTGTTTGTCTTCCACAACAGCAGGGAACTAATCTGACTGGCTTGTTACTATATGCCAGCACCCAGAAGAGACACTGAATAGATACTTGCAGAACGGACAGACCAGATACCCATTCTTCTTAGAAAAGATGCCTCTGAATCAGAATAAGGTGAAAGAGAAGCTTAAAATGTACCTAAAAACTCTCTGTGACTAAGGAGATGACCTTCAGAAAATATTCATTAATTATCTTGCTTCAAATGCAAGAACACTGGAGAAAGGTTAAGCTGATAATGTGTTATAAACAATAACTAAGGTCTTCCGACTCTGAAATCCTTGATTGTTTTATTGCTTATTTTATACATTTCCCTTATTAATATTTGGAAGAGTAATATTTGGGAGGAAAATACATTTTGAGGGGTCACTTCCATAATGCACTTTACCACCCCAGGAAATCCTTTGCTTGGGCTAAGGGCAATCTGACCCAAATGAGTTGCAGATGGTGAATTAACAGTGTGATTTGCATTTTTGAAGGGGTGTGTGTGCAGAGTTTTGTTTATACTGGTTTAGAGTTCTTTGTGTTAAAATTTGCTTATATTTAAAGAAATAAAAGCCAAGATTTTTGTCCTGCTTTTGTCATGGTTGTAGTATAATCCACCATAAAAATCACAGTATAATTTCATTTTTCCCTTGGTTTAATGCCACTAAAGAGTCATCTCTAAGTCTGAGGAAACAAATCTACTTCTAAGCATACCTGCATGCAAATGGGCTATGGAGGTGGCTTATCCTTTTACATAATAAATTAGAGAGTTCTTCTTTTCAGTGGAATAGATGTATAGATTAATGTACCAAGACGAGGCATATGGATATGTGGAATCAATGTAAGCCTGGTTAGAAATGACAAAGAGCTTCATGCTCGAGTGCTTTGCAGCCTAATTCAATAAAACAAAATGAAAGGCAAATGCTTGAGGAGCCGAAGAGAGGATCTTTATGAAAATATTAAAACCTTCTTTCAAAGAAAGTCACACATTCTCCTTTGAGTTTGCTTCTAACATTGCAATGTAATGAATGGGCCTCTTTTGTGGGGAAGGAGCTTTGTGATTTTTAACAAAGCTATCAAAAGGAACCATTTTGAGTGTAGAAACCTACTCTTTGGTCTTTAACTGAAAAGTTAAACACACTGAAATAAAACTAGATTTTTTTCCATCAATTTGCAAAACTAAAGTAGAGTTCAAACTGAAATGGCAACAGCGTGAAAAGGTATTTACAGGTCTGCAGCCATCTCTGATTTCATCAATTTGTTTTCCAGTCTTTGTTGTGATTCTGTGTTTCTCATGGATCTCCAGAGACCGTTTCCAGCTTGAGGAGAGAATATCAATAGCCTGCATGTCCTCCAGGAAGCTTCCCTGTGACAATCACAATGTTTCTACAGATCAGATCTTCTATTTCTTTTAATGACTGTGGTAGAACAACAAAATATTATCCATTTTGGGAAACACGAAAATCAACAAAGCAATAATGTCTGAGTATGGGTATAATTTTGCTCCTATTTTGTGCAGTAAGCTCAAAGGCAAAAAGTAAAACTCAATTGGTGTCTTCTGGGTGTTTCATAAATCCATAATTATATCACATGCATTATAAAAATGAGGCAAAGAGCTAAGTAAATTGAACAGAAAACTTGCAAAGTAGAGGTGATGCACTGCAGTGAAATAAGTACTGGACTTTCTAACTGGATCTGGATGGCTTGGTTTCTGATCTGAGTCTCATCAGGTGACAGGTGGGTCATCTCTGATAAAGTTCCCCCATCTCTAAGGCTGGGTTGATGCCCCATTATTATGCTTTTAAAGATTCTTGAGTTTATCTGACACTGAATTTTCCATATGTATTTATGATTATTTTTCTGTCTCGTATACTGGATTGTGAACATCTTGAGAATGGACTCTGTGTTTTAATCACTTTTGAATTCCCAAGGCCTACCACAGTGTTTTCACATAGTAGGCACTCAAATTTTGTTGTATTAGTTAATTGCTGGTCTTATCAGATGCATATGAAAGTACAAATGTTCCTATTCCAGTGAGGGGTCAGGGACAAAACAGATTTATCTATTGCTGTAATAAACTGAGTTTATTTCCTTTAGAAATTGTGGTAGGCAGAATGGTTCCCCCAAGATCCACGTTCCAATGCTGGAACCTATGAATACGTCGCGTAACATGGCAAAAGGGATTTTGCAGGTGTGTTTAAGGTTACGGACCTTAAAATAGTAGATCATCCTGGACTATCTGGATGGGCCCAATCTAATCACAAGAGCCCTTAAAAGCAGAGAGCTTTCTCTGACTGGAGGCAGAAGAGATGCAGCAAGAGAAGTCAATGAGATTCCAAGTGTGAGAAGGACTTGGTGTGCTGTTGCTGGCCCTGTGATGTAGAGGGCTATGTGCAGAGAATGGGGACCTCTAGGAACTGAGAGAAGTTTCTTGCTGACAGTCTGCAAGAAAAACTCTGGCCCTACCTCCACAAGGAACTGAATTCCACCAACAATGGGAATGCATCTGGAAGGAGATTCTTCCCCAGAGCCTCCAGATCAGAGCTCAGGTTGGACTATACCTTGATTTCAGCCTGTGAGACCAGTAGCTGAGAAACCATGTCTTGTCTACTCAGACTTCTGACCTACAGAACTGTGAAATAACAAACTTGTGTTGTTATGTATCACTGAATTAGTGGTAATTGGTTACAGCAGCCAATAGAAAACAAATATAGAAATTAATTTGCCAGTTTCAAAAGATCAGATTTTGGAAACGTATCATAAAGTTGGAATAGTCTGGGTCTGCAACAAATGATATAAATCGATGTTGGATTCCTTGGAATGGTGACAGCAGCAGTGGTGGGATTACAGTATTAGCTACTGCCACCAAACCAACCAAATCCAGTGCAGGTTAGTCCATGGGCCCCCGGGAACTTAATTTCTTCTGGATTTGAAACTGGTTGCAAGTTAGATTGGATAGGGTAGGGAAGAGCAGGAGAGGTTGGAGAATTAGCCAAAGCTGTTTTAGAAATCATTTTCCTTCAGAATTATGAAGATATTTCTCCCCAGTCTACTAACTTCTAGAGTTCCTTTTGAGAGATCTAATGTTCTGATTTCTCATTCTTTGTACATGTTTTCTTTGTCCTCTCTGAAGTTTTTTGGATTGTCTCTTTATCCCTGATATTCTGAAATTAATAATGTACTTTGGAGTTGTTTTTGTTGTTCATTGTGTTGGACACTCAATAGGCCCTTTCATTTTTTTCAGTTCTGAGAAATTTTCTTGTATCATTTCTTTGGTAATTTTTCTCTCCTCCCTTTTCTCTTTTTTTTCCCCTTTCCTTTGTAAAACTCCTATTAATAAGATATTGGAATCCTAGATTGATTATATAGTTTTCTTAGTTTTTCTTATGTATTTTCTAATTTCAACTTTAACTTCTGATTTTTCTATTTAAGATTTTAAATTAAAAAAAATAAAAGATTCTTTTTTTAAAAAAAATAGCATTCTGCACTTGTTTCTTGGATGCAGTATTTTTTCTTATTTCTCTGAAGATATTTTAGTTTCTTTTTGATTTTTCTGAATTCCATTTTTCCAATTTGTTTTGGTTCCTCTTTTTCACCTTAGAGACTTTCCTCAAATATATGGTGTCCTAGGCTCTCTGTTCATATGCAATTGTAATGTTCTAAGGAGTTGAATAAGGCTTTGGGTGCTTGGTGGACCAGGTTGGCTGGTGACTTGGATCAGGCAGGACGTGTAGGTCTTTTCTTTGTGGTTCTTCAACTGCTCTAAAGATGAATACTCCAATTTACTGTTGCAGCTGTACATCTGAATGAGGGCTTTCCGGAAACCATGACTAGGGGATGATGATCCCCTATACAGTGGTTAATAATCGGTTGCTGAAATCAGACTGTCTGGTTTCAAAGTTCTGCTTTGTTACTTGTGACTTCCTTGCACTTGTTTGACCTGTTTCATCATCTGTAAAATGAGGGCACTAGTAATACCTACTTTATAGGGTACAGGTTTCCCCTGCTATCTGAAATCAGAGCATTCCTATGAAGGCTTCCATAAGCTGAAATGGCATAAAGAGAAGAAGCAATTACCGTAGGAAACATTTTGCTTAAAGGGCGCAAAATAAACCGAGGTAAAGCACAGATGCTCACAGACACAGTTCAAAGCTGTGGTGGCTTGATGCTGAGATGCTGAGTGTGGTTCCTGGGGAAGGAGCTTGGTGGGGCCGCTCTCACTGCTTGGGTTGCCAGCTGCCTCTGCAGTAGTTCACTGCAAGTGGTTTGAGGCAGTTGAATGCTATTTTCACTTTTCATCTTTTTTTTTTTTTTTGTAAAAGTGAAAATCCTCTTTGATTTCTCTCAGTTAGCAAAAACCGATACTAAGGTAGGCCTTTCATAAGTGGAGTGGTGTAAAGCAAACTTTTGAAAAGTGGAGTATACCTGTAGTTTTTAGGATTAAGTGAATCAAGGCCTATAACCTGCTTGTGGTGTTTTAAACATCATGAGTGTTCATTAAATAGTTACACCTATTTTAACTATCATCACTGTCATCATTATTAATTCAGTATAATTCCCCCATTGCGCCCCATCCCTCCCTCTGTTGCATTAGCATGGAGTTTCTCCCGTTCAGTGTTTCTAGAGTGGAAACCCTCCCACCTTCTGCCAAAGTGGAGGATAAACCATCTCTTGGCTAAGTAGATTTGGGAAGGTGACCTAAGAGATTTATTGGCTCCTTATCCTGACTTTCATCCAATCCTCTGGATCTTCATTTCCATCCTTCAACCCTTCAGAGGTACCTGGTATCACCAATTCCCAGGGCTTTCTGCGGTTTAGAGGCACAAGTAGGTTTTCTTGCCACTTAGTTTCCAGATTTCTCTGGCTGCTAAGTTGATGACCACCACTTATCCACTACCCTGTGGTCTCCTGTCCACTATGTATTTCCTCTCCTGTTCTCTTTTGCCCAGTTGGGTTTACACTTTTTGTATTCCTTTACTGATAGTCTAGTTGGGATTGAGGAGGGAATGAAAATCACCTTATGTATCCAACTGGCCATGTTAACTACAAGGCCACTGACTTCATTTCTTCATCTATGAAATAAAAGATTACAATGGTTACATTTTTTAGGTCTTTTCCCCTACTAAAGCTCTTTGCTCCTGCATATGGTTTAGATTTAATGTAATTCCCAGCTGATCACAGCTAGTTTTCCTATCACTTATCTCACACTCAGAATAGTAGCGATTATTTTTGCTTTTGTTGTTTTGAATCTCTTTGAGCAAGAGACCTGCAGTGTAGCAAATTATATCTTGTGTACAAATTAGAGTAAACTGAAAAACACAGGTGACTTTTGTTCCCTTCTGCATCACAAAGGCCTTTTCAATACACCTGATTGATTGTAAAGGGAATTCCACAGGCAGATGTGAGCTACTGAGATGCTGCTGATTGTAATTTGGGTGCTGTAAGATTTATCATGCTGTGCTATTTGGCAAGCAAGTAGGAAGCCTTTAAACTTTCTGCTCTTTCAAAAAAAAATCCTAAAAGAAGATGATACAAAAATTTAAAATGGAAAGAAGTTTCCTTTCTATGGAGATTCACAGAGAATGTTTTGATAAGTCAATAAAAGTTCTGTTTTGTTTAAGATAGTTTAGGTCAGATTTTTGTCACTTGCATCTAGAAGAGTCTTTAATTTATCAAGGGCAGTGGAGATGAAAAGGGTGTTCTGTCTTTCTCTGTAGATCTCTACTACATGGCCTGACACTTTGCATTTCCAGCCTCAGTGTCTCTCACAGTTTGCTGTGGTCTCTAGCATTAATGACTAGCTCTTGTGTGTTCTAGCTTGGTATCCAGGAGAGAAATTTCTGCAAGATAATGAATATTTCAAAGAGGGTGGGTTGTATTGTATTTGAAATAAATAACAGCTTCCTAGAGTTTGGTGTAACCTATTGCATGTGGTTTCTGTTTGTTTCAGTGTCATGGCATCAGAACATCCTTCTGAAAAGTTCCAATTAAAATAGGAATCCTAAATAATCCAGGTAAGGAAGACATGGACAATTTTTATCTCTAATACTCCCAATAACTTTGGACACAAAATACAATGAAAGGTTTGTGGAAAAAGAGATTAATACATCAATATTGACAATTTGGGGTTAATCAGTGACCCAATCTTCAAAACATTCCTTTCATTTGGAATTAGTTTCCCAGTCAAAATTATTCTCATTGCATTTAGAATGACATTTTTTAAATGATAGTATATATGGCATATACTGTTGGTTGACTACCCAGTAGACACTCCTTCCTTTATCCTTGCTAAGAGAACTCCAATTATGTTCAGGCAAGGAGTGACCATGTTCTTCAGGGACTTTGGGTTCTTTTGGGACTCTGGTGTCCCAACTCCAAGAGCTGAATCCAGGTTAGTCTTAGGCAGTAGTGGCTATTCCATTTCCCTTGCATTGGTTTAGGACTGAGCAGGTAATGTCGTTTTGGCTAGTGAAATGTGAGCTAAAGTCTGTGGAGTGGCTTCTGGGAAGGTTACCTTTGTTCCTGGTGAAGGGCCCAGAGAAGGGCTTTGTTGTGTGGAGTGTGATGTTTCATGTGGCTCCAGCTATTCTGCAGTTATGAGAAGATGTTCTGAAGGACCTCACTGAGGATGGCAGAGTAGAAAGTTGTAAAGAACCTGGATATCGATAATGTTGCCAAGTTGGAAGATTGATTAGCCCTGGGACAACCTCATCCTTGAACTTTTTATTCTGTGAAATAATAATTTCTTTATCATTTAAGCCACTTTGAGTTGGTTTTTCAGTTATTCATAGCCGAAGTAATCCTAACTGATATAATAATAAGTATATAGATTTAATGCTTTAATTCTTTTGGCTAAAGCTTTTGTTCTACACTTCTTCCATATGTGAGACAAGTATGATTAAAAAAATAAAAATAGATAAAAGAATTGCAGATCTTAAAGAATTACAGAATGTTAGTACTGAACAGGATATTAGTAAATTATTCAAAACATTTGTTGAGATCACTAGATACTACATACAGAAGAGAATAAGACAGACACTGTCCATGTTCTTTTGGAACTTATAGTCTAGTGGGTCTTAGAGAGTATTTGGTCTAATCTCATTACACAGAAAGGGACAATTTTTATATCTCTCAGTGTTGGCATAATTCTTTTTGTCACTTAATAAAGGAGGCTAGTTCTTATTAGTGAAAAGACTATAAATTTGTGGTTCTTTTTGCTTTTAACATACAGCCAACTCTTTTGCTCCTCTGAGTAACTAAAGTTTGGGTCTAGAGCTGAGTTTGGATATAAGGGTTGGAGAGAACTGAATTTCTGTGTATAACAAAGTGAAAGAATTTGGAATTACTTGGACAATTGTGTGTGCGTGTGTGTGTGTGTGTGTGCGCGTGTGCGTGTGTGTGTGTGTGCGTGCATACTCACAGCAGCAGCAAGATGGTAAACGACTGGGTGCTAACTGGAGTAGGGAGCCCAGTGTGAAATCCCCTGTGTCATGGTGGCCAAAGGGACTTATAAGATGAGATGACTAATATGTAGTTTTAAGTTACTTGCTGTGTCATGCAGGAATGTAACTCTTTGGCAGTGACCTAGAAAACTTCAGCGAAAGTTTTGCTACACATCACAGGCTTTGTTCCCTTGTTGCTTGAGTGGGTAATCAGGGAGATGAAGGACTGACCTCCAGGCACAGAGCAGAGAACAAGAATTCAGCAGAGGCAGGAAATGAGAGAGAATTCAGCAGGGGTAGGAAAATGTACCTCATTCCCCCATCTTCCGCTCCTTGGGAATTTTGCAGGCATCTTGAAGAGGGCTCTGGACTTAATCACTGGATATGGAATGGGATCTGACTGCTTTAACTTACATCTTAAGGGACATCCGGATTAGAGCTGTACCCTGCTGGTGGCTGCAGGACTTATCATAATAGTAATTATTCAGTTACTGAGAATTGCTTCCCCCTGTAGACAATAAACTCCTTGAGGGCAGGGACCAGGTCTGTTTTATCAATAAGTTCATACTGGGTAGTGTGTAGCCCATAAAATAAGTATTCAATTAATATTTGTTAAACAGTTCCCTCCTGATAGGGAAATGAATATTATTTAAACGTTCATAGCCTTTCCCCTCCTCAGTTTGCTGAGGAGAAGCAGTTTCCACCTCCTCCTGCTTCCCCTTCCTTGTGTCTTGCCAGGTGGGCTCCTGGGCCAGTCACTTACTGATTGAGGAAGAAGGTGGGAGAGGCCAGCCAGGTTTATACTGGAAATATCAGAGATCTACTGACAAGAGAAAAGTATTACCTACAGACACAGGGAAGGGAGACAGAAGAAATCTTGTGGGAGTTTGAGAGATTTTGGAGAAGAGAGTTTCTGGGGGCAGGTGCAATGCATACAGATGCGCGCACAAATAATATATTTATGTAGATAAAAAGTGACAGAAAAGCTGGTTTCAGTCAGTTTTGCTGTGTGTTGTGAGAGGGATCTCTTTGGAGAATTTTTAATAGATTTCCATATAGATAGAAATTTCTTCTTGGTTATTTTTGAGTATATTTCTTTGACTGAGATTCCAGGCTAAGGCTGACTTCTAGGTGAGAAAAGGCCATCCTTGCTTTATGTGGTTTACAACCTTGTGCAGTAAACTGAGTTTTACACTTTGGTATCCTCCACGGTGCTCCCAAGCACTCAATAGGGACACCAAGTATTTGTTGCACAGTATGGAAACAGTGATAACCTAAGGGATTATATACCACTCAATCTTATAGCTTCTAAAAATGGGCAGAATTAGGACCAAGGACTAAAATGAGGGCCATTCTTACATTTTGTTCCTTTCTTGAGTAGATTTAAAGAATGGTGTTACAAAATGCATTGTGAGAGAAGGACATTCCATTTTGGGACTCTTCTAGAAATATGCATGGGAGTCATTTAGACTAATCTTATTTTCCATTTGAGTTAATCTGTGGAAAGCAAGTCACTCCTTGTTACTAACCAGATCCTTCTAAGGATTTTTAAATATTCAGACTGGATTTTTTCCAAACCCCCAAGACTCACAGAAAAGGCACATACTAGGCCCCACTCTAAGTTATGCATCCCTGCTGGAACTCAGTTAAAACAAGGACATTCCTCCTTGTTCAAAAACACATCCCTGTGGTCTCTGTTGCAGCTGAGTTAACTGGGTTTAATGTAAATGGAATCTTAGATTAAAAGTTTCATTTCTGAGAGGCTGTGTTTCATTCCCTGGCTAGGAGAGAAGACTCTTCTCTCAATCTGGTGATAGGTGGGGACTTCCTAAGAGAAGCAGGGGTCCTAGAGTTTGCAAATGTTGTATAGCTCAGTGAGGAGTTCAGGGGGGCCCTGCTGTGTTCTTAAAGAGCTGCCCAGACACTTTCAGAGGACCAGATGTTCCAGTCCATGAACAACACATGGTGGGCACCCCTATGAGAGGTCCAGTCCTCTTCCTTAGCTACCTGTTTCTATCTCCCTTACTCTTGCACTGCTAGGAGGCTAACATGAAACAATGTCTGCAGCCATGTTAAAGTAGAAGGAGGATGCAACTCTTTCTTTTTGCTCTTGAAGGTATTTTAAAAACCCTAGGCCTAATGCTACATGTCAGGAAGCACACACTCTGACATCTCTCACAAATACCGCTGGGAAGAGGTGTTATGCCCAACAGTGATCTGAAAGGAGATGTGATCTCTTTGGAAGCTTCCAGACCCTGCTCTCCTCACAGGGCTGAGATGTTGAGTGTCAAGCAGATGAGCTTGACAGGTTATTCAGAAGAACAAAACCACAACAAACTGGCTGGAACCCTTGATGTCTGGGAGAAGTTCACTGCGTTTGCATCAGCCAGAGGCTGCCTGCCCACGTTCTTGTCTGCCTAAAAGGAAAGAAAGGAAGAACTCATGATTCCAAGTGAATGGCTTAATGCTAGAGGCTGCTTGGGAGTATGAGAAGCCCAGAAAAAACAAGGAACTAAAATGCATGGGTATGCGTTTGGAGAAGTGTTTATACTGCCCCAGCATGGAAAGTATCTGCTGCAAGCCTAATGATGTGGTTTGGGGTTGTGTCTTCAGTGTGAAGCTGTGACAAAGCTCATCACATGTGGTCTCCAGCCCGGGCACCTATGGGAATGTGGGGACTTGGGGTTATGGGCTTCCAGTAGGCAGCCAGGGTTTGCAGAGTGGGGAGTGGAATACTTAGACAAATGCCTATTGTCAGAGAGTCAGAAGTCCTATGAAGAATCTGAAGTTGTACAAACCAGACTCCTTTTTAAAACTTAAAAATATTCCATGCACGCTCACACACACACACACACACACACACACACACACACACGAGCACACCTCCCCCAGGGGCAGTGCGTCTTTAGTTATTTGCTTTCCTTCTACTCAAGAAGGGGAGAGAATACCATGTAGGTGGGATGAATCAAATGGGATTATTTTAAAATGCATCCCCCCTCCCCCTTCTACAGTGGATTGAGGAGGATTATGTGCAGCTTTCATGAAATGTCTTATGCTTCTTTCTGGGAAAGGAACTGTAAATGTCATGTCATCGGTCTCTGCGATAACAGCTCACACAGGTACGGGCAGACCTGGCAAGGAGGGAAGAGTGTGGCCGGCCCATGCACCAGCAGTACCTGCAGTTAACGGAGACCAAGGCCCTAGCAGCCCAGTGCAGCCAGTGGATGGAGCGGTGAAGACAATTAGAGATGGAGAAGGGGTGGGGGATCTGGAGACGCTACGAACTGCCCTGTAGAGGGTGTGGCACAGCAGAAGCAGCAGCCCTCTCACTTCTTCAAGCCAAACCCCAGGTGCCTTGTATGCACTGGGTTAACAGAACTTCTCAAACCTTGATGTGCAGGCGAGCCATGAAGTTTCCTGTTCGGTAGGTCAGGGTATAACGGCTTGAAATGCTACATTTCTAAGAAGCTCCCGGGTGATGCTGATGCCTCTGGCCCAGGCACCATGCTCTGATTAGCAAAGTTTTAAGGGAATCTCAGGTCATAGGTGTGGTCTCAGGTAGCACAGATTCAGTAGGAAGGAGAATCAAATTATGTACAAAGATATACAAATGCATTCAACTTTAACCTCATTAGTGTTAGGAGGAAATTATCCAGGTAACTCCTAATCTTTTGGATTTGGAATGCCTTGTATGATGAAAAAAACCACTTTCTATAGCTGACAGCTTAGGTGGGGCTGTTCAGGTCTGTGTTAAGATGGCTTAGCAATTCTTGAGCACACACGAGCTGAGGGAAGCAGCATGCTGAGCGGCAGCGGGAGGTGAGCTTGGCATGCACACTGGCCAAGGATGACCTATAAAGTGTATAGTCCACGCTTTCATAGTTGGGTTTTGCAGTGGCTACTTCTCTGGTTGAGCTAGAGAAGGGAAGTTAGCAAAGGGCTCTTAAGGTTCCCTGCACTACCCCTGCCACCTCCAGCCTTCTCCTAGTTTCCCAAAAGGAAGGAAATCGAGTAAGTGGGAAGAAATGGAAAATGACAAGAGAATGGAAGTCAAGAGATTGTTTGGGTTTCTATTTTTATTTTTCATTTTTGGAAGGAGAGAAAAATAAACTGCCTAAGATGAATCAAGGAGAAAAACATTAAAAAACAAACAAACAAAAAAGAGATGAGTGATGAAGAGAGGAAGGAAATTTCCTTGGTAGATAAAACAGATTTGCCAAATATATTACATTCATTAAGATTTTCTCTGCTTATAATGTGTGCTTTTCGGAGGCTTTTCTTAGCATTAACGGACGCTCTGGGAGAGGAGAAAGTTGGCAGAGAGAAGCCTAGCAAATATATAAATAAGCTTTGGAGCTTTCAGAAGTTTCATTTCCCACAATAGAACGTTCTCCAGGCTAGGCAAACTTTTTCCTACTTAAACAAATGCTTTGAAAGACAAAGATTTCATATTGTCAGTGGAACATTCAGACTAATAATTGCCTCTGTTCTCTCTGCCTTGAAGTCTCAAAAGCCTGCAGATTTATGATTCACTTTTGGCAATAAGCTCCTTCAAATAAATATTACTTTCCCAGGCTGCAAATTGAGTTTCTGAAACACACAGAGATCAACTTCACTAAGATTAAGAACTAAGTTTTCTTGGTGTGTATGTATATATGATTAAAAAACACCGTGTTTGCTTTTTTCCCCTCTTCTTTGGGAAAATTGATTACAAAACTTTACTTTTAGAAATCGTTGTTTTTAGTAGTTGATTTACTGCCAGTGAGATTTTGTAGAACCTTTTGTTGGGGAGCAGGGAGTGGAGATAGGAAGGGGATGGAAGGCAGTTTGACCTTTCTCTTAGGGTTGTGGACTCAGAAATTTTATACAACCTAAGGTTGAGGATTTAAACCAGTTTACTTTGTAGTTGGCACAAGATAATTCCAAAAGTCTTAAAGCAAAAAAAATAATACAGGTGAGGATAGATGTTAAGAAATACACTGAGGGCAGTAGACCCCAAGTGTTGGAACTGAGACACTTTCAGAGCAACCAGCCATCTATCGAGGCTGTTGGATTGTTAGTGCCAACTCAGTGAATGTTACTGGGTTCCTTCAGTATGCCCGTAGGGGCACCAAGGGAGATGAGACGTGGTGTTGATACCCACAAAAATACTTCTAAGTTGAGGATAAGACAGAGGAAACACAATAAGCTGCAGGAGTGCAAAAGATGCCCAGCCTGGGGTGTGGGGGAGGATGTCACATCCCCAAAGTCTGGCCTCACTTTGGGCTATAACAGTCACCTAGGTCCTTATCCACATGCATTAAGCAGGTAGAAGGCAACCAGGCCTCTTTCAATAGGCCTATGACACCATTTCCCTTGGCCTGATTCCACGACACTGCTCCAATTCTGTCTGGATTCCACTCTGTTCCTGCCTCGGTTTGAGTTCTGTGTGGGAATTCCTGCCTTAATGATCCTTTATGGAAAACTTAATAAGTGCCAGGCATCATGGTGCTATTTTTTATTTATTATTTTCCCGACACAGCTATTATTGCCTCATTATAGATGAGGAAACAGGTTTACAAAATTTAACTAACTTGCTTAAGGTCACAGAAACTAATAGGAGCTAGAACATGGATTTCTATTCAAGTCTGACTACAAAGCCTATAATTCCAACCATTATTATGTAACAACAACAGCAGCAGTGGCATTTGTTAAACACTTTTAACAAATGTTTAACAACATTTGTTAAACACTTAACTATGTGCTAGGCACATAGTTCCTATTATTATTTCATTTAATCCTCACATGAATCTTAGGAGGGTATCAGTGTTATTATTCCCATTTTGCAAATGAGGGAACTGAGGCTTATCTGTGACTAACTTGTCAAAGGTCACACAGCTGGTAAGGGATGGAACCTAGATCCAAGCTCAGGTAGGCTCCTGGCTCCAGAGCCTGCAGCCTTAACCACTATGCCCTACCACCTATATGCCAAGATCCTACATTGGTTTGTGCCCTTCTTTAGGTTCTGGACACAGACTGTGGCTCTCCTGCTTGGACTTCTCAACTTGCCTGCTTGCTTTGGGATGCTATACCTGTCATCATGTCCAGTCTTTTAGTCTAAGTGTGCCTTTCTGTTTCTTCTCTGTTCCCTAAAGTTTTACTGAGCACCTATGGGGCCCAGGCACTGTACTGGGCAATTGGGTGGTGCAGATCAATACCCAGAGTACTTATTTAGAGGAATAATGGACCCTGTTCTGAAGCTAGTTAAAACCCAGTGAGGAGGCAGATTAGTCAGCACAGTATTCCAGTACCAAGTAACAAGTGGTGTGATAGAGGAAAGCATGACTGCTCAGGTAGCCTCGAAGAGGAATCTAGCTCTGGGTGAGGCAAGAACACAGAAAGGGCATTATTTAAGAATTATCTTTATAAAGCAGGAATTCACAAGACAAAGGAGGGAGGGGAAAATAGATCATACTTTAAGTCCTTTTTTTTTTTTTTTTTAACCTTCTCACACATAGGGTTGGAAAAGTTGGTGGCTTGTTTGTACTTCAGGAATCAACCATGCATAAAAGACTGCATCATAATAATAACTGGCATTTGTGAAGAACCTTCAAGAGGCCAGGCAAATTTCTGAATCCTTACATGCATTATCTAGTCTAATCCTCACACTATGACATAGATGTTATTATTGCTCCTAGGTTCCACATAAGATTCACGGGTGCCTGGGGAAGGGGAAAGATTCCTTTTGCATCCAGTTTGTTTTGGTTTCATGAAAGAGATGGAGACATTTCTAAAGCATTGTCTATAGACCACCTACATCTGACCAACTAGGGGGCTTGTTCAAAATGGAGGTGCCAGGCCCAGAACTACAAAATCAGAGTCCCTTCTCCATGCTCTGCCGGTGCAGAAGATACCTGAGAACACTGGACCGTCCCCTAGCTGGTGTGCACTGAACATGTGGGACAAGTTTGTTCCCTGTAGAACATCTTTGTAATCTCATTGGTCATTTATTAAAAGAACCAGTTCAGTGAGTTCAAGAGGGGCTGCTATTTACCCAGGAGATGGAATTTCCACTCCCCTTTAGGCTTCCGTTTACGGATATGTTCCAAGAAGATATTATGTTTTTTGCAGCCCTACTTTTCAGAAAATGAGGCCGTCCCTTTCAAAAAATGCTAAGGGTATGTTGATCTTTTAATAAGAAAGCCGGCTCATGGGATGCTCTGTTAGTGATTTTCTTCTTCAGCTCACGCCTGGCGCTGGTGACTGTGGCAAGAGACTGGAACGTTCTAACATGAAGGGTACTTTTCCCTCATTCCCCTCTCCTATGGGGGGCAGATCACAGAGTAAAGACTATAGGTGAGAAGAAAGTGTAGTTCTCCAGTGGTGGAGACCAGTAGTGTGCCTCTCAAACATAAGAGTGTGCCTCTCAGTTTCTTTTGTCCTACGGGTCCCCGAGATTAAGGACTTTGGGACCATATAGTAGCAAAGTTGGGCTAAATGAATGTACAGTTCAATGATATTAAGTACCTTAACATTGTTACCACAGTTATTAAAAAATAAGTTTAAAAAATGGGCTAAATATCTCCATTTTCTCTTAGTTCATGGTAGCTGAGCCGTTGACAATGCCAAACCTTTACAATTATGAACCTTCAGCGCAAGTGGAGAGTTGGGATGTGGTACAAAGGCACAAGGGATTAACAAAAGATTGTAAAATTCTCTGCGTCTCTCCCCCTTTTCCAAAGCACTATGTGGAAACAGGTGCATGAGATGGGCTCTTTGATGACTATTTTAAGTGCAGTTTTCACCACTGTATTCAGGTTTCCAATAACCATTTACAGAAGAACAGGGTCTTAATTCCTAACAGGTTTGCATGTATTCAAAGACTGACTTTGAATCTAATTTATACAGGTTGAAGAAATTTGGAGGAACATAGAAATGTGGTGCCAAATGTAAGAATATGTTTTATTTGTTAATGTTCATCCATCTGTTTAGTACTGACTATAAGACCACGAGATAAACAATAATAGACGAGCAAGATAGGGCCTTGTATTCACAATCATTCTGTCTAGCACATGGTCAAATAAGCATAATTTATTTTGCAGGATGCTTGTCAGGTTAAATACCGTACCTACTTTGGGAGGACCTCGAAAAGTATAGGTGGGCAGTTTGCTGTCGGGGCTAGAGAGAGACAGAATAATGGAAGAGAAACTGTTTTGCAATGATAAAGAATTCATTCTACAACCACTTATTTAATGGGTATCTATTGTGTACCAGTAGACTGTACTAAAACTTGAAATAATGTGTTGAACAAGATGGGCATAGTTTCAATTGTATTGGAACGTACAATCCTCAAGAGAGAGGAAATGAACCCAAGGACTGTAATAACGTTTGATAACTGCTATGGTGGAAAAAGTACTATTGCTATATAACAAACCACCCCCAAATTTAGTGACTTAAAATAGCAATCATTTGTCATTTCTCAGGTATCTTCAGGTTGGCTACCTAGGCTAAACAGCTTTGCAGATCTATTTTTGGACTTGGTCATATGTCCGTGGGTCACCTGGGGAACAGCTGACCTGGTCTGGGCTTTGTTGATGAAGTTTTCCTTGGTGGCTCTGCTCTATATATCCCTCATCCTCCTCCTGGGATAAGTAGGCTAGTCCAAGTATGTTCTTCTCATGCTACAGCAGAATCAAAGTAGGCAAGCGGAAACACATGAGACCTCTTAAAGCATTATGATCAGAACTGGCACACTTACTTCTGCCTCAATCTCTTGGTCAAATAAAGTCATATAGCTGAACTCAAATTTAATGAGTGGGAAAATATTCTCTTATCCGTTAGTGGGAGAAACTGAAAAGTCACAGGACAAATTTTGTGAATACAGTAAAAAGTGAAGAACTGGGGAGAGTGATGCAACCTTTCTACATAGAGCATGACACCTAATGAGACCAAAAGGATGAGTAGGATTTATTCAGATGTAAGGGAGTGGGTGGGATAGTCAGAGGAGGACATGTTCTAGGCAGAAGAAACAACAAGTGGGCAGTTCTAGAGTCATGGCGAGTCTGAGGAACTGAAAGAAGGCAAGTGTGGATGGATAGAAGAAAACGGTGGAAAGAGATGAGCAAGGTGAGATCAGATTAGGAAGAGCCTTATCTCCATGTTAATAACTGACTTTGAAGTTTCTCTTAAGGGCATTCAGAGCCATGAGAGGTTTTGATACTATGGTCATTACTTGCAAGTCATCATGAACCTCGTGGTCTAGATTTAAGGGAGAATGTCCTCGCTCCAGTTTGTAATTGCATAAGCAAAAAAGTGCACCTTCCTCAATATTTTGATCAGAGTTTCACATTATTTGTTCAATGTATTCCCATTCCCTTGGGCCCTCTGATTAATGTCTTTGCAGTCTCACTTTGACCTTTAGTAATTAGTGCAAATATTTTAAGTTCAGCATATTAATTCTTCTCACAGGAAAAGCATTTTCTTTGAGAATCACCCATAAATCATTAAAAAAATTAATTGGCCAGTGAGAGAAGAAGCCATTTTCCAGCAAATATTGGCAGTCTATCCCATTATGGGCTAAAGCTCTAGATGTTGGAAACAGTGTCTGACTTGCTCAGACATTTGACGCATCCAGAGCAAAGAAATATCTTTCTTCTTTTGTCATTCTTCTGGGTCTATAATTCTTTAAAGTATTTTAAGGAGGCATCATGGCAGAGCTAGATGAACCAGATTTTACTCCCAGCTCTGCCACTGACTGCTTGGGTGACCTTGGACAACTTACTTATTCTCACTGGGCTTCAGTGTTTTTGTCCATAAAGATGGGTGTAAATGCTCCTTCAGAACCTTTCCAGCTCTAAAATTCTCTGCTTTTTTTGATTATGGACTGAATATCATGGTAATTCCACAAATGGAGATTCGTAGTTTTCACTTTCAGAAACTACTTGAAGTACTTTTGCCATTGTACACAATTAAGAGTTGGTAAGGGCTTCCCTGGTGGCGCAGTGGTTGAGAGTCCGCCTGCCGATGCAGGGGACACGGGTTCGTGCCCTGGTCCGGGAAGATCCCGCATGCCGCGGAGCGGCTGGGCCCGTGAGCCATGGCCGCTGAGCCTGTGCGTCCGGAGCCTGTACTCCGCAACGGGAGAGGCCACAGCAGTGAGAGGCCCGTGTACCGCAAAAAAAAAAAAAGAGTTGGTAAGATTCTTAAGGATGAGGCAGAAAGAAGTCAGGAAAAGGATGTCTACATGCACGTAGGCAATAAATGAATTTGTTATGAGTTAAGACCTCTGCCAAGAGGCACTGGTGAGAATTGCAGTGGCTGCTTGATCACCTGTGTGCCAGAGTAAGGGCAGTATTATAAATGAGCTGTGAGCTAGAATTACACTAAGGATCTTGTGGTTCTTATTTATTTGTTTTTTTGTTTTACTTTTTTGTATGTATCTTTTACCGTAACTCTTGAGATTCACAGCTATACAATTATACCTGAATATTTTCTAGATCCAGTGACTTTTTGAAAAACAAGGGAAGTACGGCACCTTCAGCCAAGAGCCATGAGTCAAGTTCATGCCTTACCATGAGTCAAGTTCAATTTCAGGAATTTAAATTTACATTGAGGCTGAACTTATTTGGTTTCCTGGACAGAAGCTGTATCAGGTAGTCTCTTGGCTCAGTATTTGATGTGTTTGTAATTGTTATTTACTTACCATCTCTTAGGCATAAGAATTTTCTCAGAACAGAGCGTGAAAGGGAAGCAGAGCTCACTTCTCTGTTGTCTTTCCAACTTCCCCAGCACACTGATCGGGCATCTACAACTCAAATAGTTAGAATTTCCCAGAGCAACACAAGCACTCAATCCCAAAGATAAATCTCAAGCATTCTAAAGGTATCCCAGCACTTTAGAAGCCAATTTAGTGATTTCCCAGGGAAGGGTTTGTCTGCTGGTGATTATAGAAATAAATCTGCACTTCATTTTTAGCCCAGTGGCCCATTACAGCTCGCTTCAGAGTCTAAGCTCCCAAGAATAACGAGAGTCATTTTATGGGAAGGAGAGATTATAAATCACCGACTTTGTCAGTTCCGTGTTTCCCTCCAGCGTTCTTTTCTCTGCGAGTTGTGCAGACAGCTGCCCCTGAGACCACCCCAGTGAGAAGCTTCACCTGTTCTTTGTTTGCTTTTGACTGAGGCCTCAAGTTGGCCCTGGCCGCGTCCCAGGGCCACCTGTTAGTCCTAAATGGAGAAGTGATTGAGAAAATATTCATTTTTAAAGCATACATAGCTTCAGAAGGTTTGACTCTTGTTTTCTAAGTTTTACTCCTAAACTTACCAAAACAGATAATTGTATCAGAATGCAAACCTCAGGCAAGCAAGAGATTAAACAAACTCTATGCTGAGTCTGCAGAACCCTGACCAAGAGGAGTATGTCCAAGTGTCTGTTCACGAGACACCACCCAGAGAGGTATATTGGACCATTCGGGATCTGGGAAATGCTCATTAAAGGGCATGGCTTATCTGGGTCTGTTGTTTCCAACATGTAAAAAAGAGAAAAATTGAATATCTACTCCCATTTTATCTCCTTTTGGTGTAAGTTTAAATAATCTACAATATATAAAGTCCTATATGTATAGAACTTAGTTATACATATGGTGTGTGCTTTAAATTTTTTTTATACCCATAGGGTGCATGATCAGAAAAATAACTAATTAGTGCTGCGTCATCTTTCTTAGTGAAAACTAGTTAACAAGATTCACTCTTAATGCATCGCCTCATTTTAGCCATCTGTCTTATTTCTGTAGTCCTAAATATCATAGTACCAGCCAAACTGAAAAGCTTTGAGGGATAGAAGGAAGGTGTGAGGGAGGGAAGCTGAGAGAGTGGGAAGAAGAGGCAGGGAGAGGTGAAGAGGTGATGGACCCTAAGTTCCCTTTCAGTCTCAAGGTTTGGTCACCTCAGGTTGTATCTCCTTTTGTTAGCCATCACTAAGTGCAGGTGCTGAAGGGCTGAAATGGCTGAAAGATATTTCATACTCCTTAAAAAGCTATAGGCAGGGTTAAGTTACAAACTACTGTTAGCCTCTGAAAAATTGAAAGTTGGCTGCATAAAGTAAGGTGAGGATGGCAATTATTAATAATCACTTAATACAGGCAGATGCTAAAGTGATAAACACATCAATCGGACTGGCTTAAAAACAGTTCACAGTCCCATTCATCAACCCGAACAATTCTCCCCACTGTGGCTGGCCATGAGCTGGGGGTGGGTCAGCTGCGGAGGGCAATCTCCTCCTGGATTTACTGAAATATAAACAAAGTAAACATTTTCCATCTCAATTTATCTTAGCATATCAGAGAGGCATAATGAGTTGAAATTATTATTATTACTTTTTTGGTTCCTCTCTTCTGCTGTTGATTTAGATACCAAACAAATTATACTGGGTGTTGAGAGGTGAAATTAGCATTCCGTGGTTACCAATAGGAGGCAGATGTTGGATCACTCATTTTAAAGATCTGACTGGTGCTGAAATGAACATGTATTAATATGGCAAGAATAGGGGATAAGTGTATTATACCATTGGGACGGCATGACAATTCATTTATCACCATTTATGAACTATGGGTGCATACACTGTCACAAATGAAGATGGATGTATTATCTCTTGAGGTCCCCTGACACACAGAAGTAATGTGTGTGGGCATATGTGATTTTAATATATATTAACTTGCAAATAACTCTGTG
This sequence comes from Aethalodelphis obliquidens, assembly GCF_003676395.1. Taxonomy (NCBI): domain Eukaryota; kingdom Metazoa; phylum Chordata; class Mammalia; order Artiodactyla; family Delphinidae; genus Aethalodelphis; species Aethalodelphis obliquidens. The sequence goes on along the minus strand of NW_020837952.1, from coordinate 41,951,035 downwards.
ATGCATGCAAGCCATTGCATGTGACAGGAGAGAGTACTTATTAGTCAGTACACAGCTTAGATTGAAGAGACCCAGCAGGAATTAGGTGGTGACTGTTCAAGGCTATGCTTATCAACCTGTTAACTTCATTCTTCTTTTAAAAATTTTAGGGCTTTCTATTCAGATAAGAAAACTAAAATTAAGAAATACTATGTTCAATGTAAAACAATGCCTTGTGAGCCAAAAAACCTGTGTTGTGATCCTAGCCCTAGAAATGACCCACTCTTATTGGTTTTTGTAACTGTGCTGGAAGAGCAAGATGATCTTGACTGAGAGGAATAGCAGAGAGAGGCTGTTCCCTTTATTTCAGCGATACTGTCTCTGATCTATTTGAGGACTTGGTCATTTGGACAAGTACATACTCATAATTTGGGATTCCCACACAGAACAAAGCCTTATTGAGACAGCAGTCTACAAGGAGGCTACTTCCATGCTTTTAGCCATTCTGGGTCCCTGAGCAATGACTGTAAGGTATAGATAAGGTCCCCTTACTTTAACTTCTCTGTTGATTCCTGGAAGCGTCTTGAACTGGGAACTTTCAGGAGAAGACAAAAAGACTAACTAAGGATGACTAAGCTGCATTCAATAATGGGAATGATTGCATAGCCTAATGTGTGTGATGTGTTATGATAATAGAATTATTAATTAAAATAATACCTTTTAATAATAAAAATATTGAGCACTCACTGTGTTCTAGGTCCTCTGGTAAGCACTTGGTCCTTTTATCTCATGTAAACCACAGTCATCCTGTGAGGAAGCTAAAATTATTATTCTTATTTTATAGATGAAGGGTTATAGAGATAAACTCTATACTTGGCAAGGTATCATAGCAGAGGCAAGGTTCTGACTCAGAGTGTCTCTGCCTCCAGAACAGAGGTCATTCTTATGGCTACCTCTGTCCTGCTCATAAAGGGCTAGCAATAACCCTGAACTTGTGTGGCTGAGCAAACAGTCCTAAGGCTGGTCTGATGATAGAAGATGCTATCTTCTATCATCCCATGCAGCCCATGCTGCTCAGGGGACCTCTTGCTACAGAAAATTTGTTGATCCATCTTGGTCTCATCTTTGTTTATATGCTTTCCTGACATGCAGCCTTGGGGGGCCACCAGGCTTGTTAGCTGAGGAGTGGTTGACAGTGTTTTGTGCTGTGGTATCTCTGAGGGACCTACATCCAGCTCTGGAGAGCATCTTCTTTCTCTGAGTGATGTCTCTGTAGGAGGTTCCTGGCATCTTTGCCAGGCTGTGGCTGTTCCTACCTAGAATCTGAACTGAAAATGGACTTTACCATTATTGTAAATGCCCTTCTCCCCCAGAATAATCGGACTGTAGTTCAAGGTCCTTCTTGTTTAATCACTCATATACAATATCATGTAGATTTCACTTATATCATGACTGTATTTTATGTTTTTATATTTATTAGGTAGATGTTTATCTTTTTTATGTCTATAAAACATAAAAAGTTGTGGTTATGGAGGCTATTTCCCAAACAAAAAACCAGGGTGTTACCTGGCCTTGTTTAAAAGTGAAGCAGAATATCTGAAATTAAGACTACCCAGAAAATTCAGATTATAAGAAAAGGGGCACTGGACTTGGGATTGGATCTGGTTTCCAATCCTAGTTGTATCACTAGCTCACTCTGTGATCTTGGTTGAGTCACTTAATGTCCCTGGGCTGTATTTTTTCTTCTGTAAAATGTGGATAATACATGCTTGAACTACTCCCTCTGGGTTGTGGTGGCTCAGCTGGGAAGGTGTAGTAAGTCACAAATATATCAACTGTTTATTGAGTATCTTTTTTTTGTGCTGAATGCTATGCTAGACTCTGGAGATATAAAGATGTGTAAGATACTTTCCTATTTTGTGATCTCATGGATGTCTCCAGTTCATCTTCACAAGAAGCTTGCAGTCTCAGGCACATGAAATCATATATCATGGAAAACCACTTTGTGAACTCTAAAGCTCTCAATCAAGACAATCTGTGAAGAAAGGGTTCTGTGGTCAAGTAAGCTTGGGAAGTGCAAGCTTATCCTTGGAGATGCACAGTGCAAATCCTTGGAAGTTTATCCTTGGGAATTCACGATGAACATTAGATATTAAAAGCTCTGATAAATTATACAGCAAAGACACCTGTTGAACTCAGTTGAACCTAGTCTGTTCCAGGGTTTAGGAAACACTTTATTGTTTATCACCTGCTAGCACCTGGAGTAACACTGCATTTGAGAAACTCTCCTTTAGTGAATAAAGAGTGGCTCTTTAGTTGTCCCTATGGGGGACACAGCACAGGATACCCTGAGCACAATTCCATTATTACACTCATCCATTGGCTTGGATTGCTCACTTACATGTCTTTGTCCTTGACTAATCCATTCGCTTCTCAAATAGTGTCCATGCCACCAGGACTTTAGTGGAAGGGGTGTCCCTGGCCATTAGTAGGTACTCAACAAATGCTTGTTGAATGAGTATATGAAATTTTACATTCACACTATGCAAATGTGAGTGATTTGCCTGAAATTATAAGATCTCAGAAGGCGCAGTGGTTGAGAGTCCGCCTGCTGATGCAGGGGACACGGGTTCGTGCCCTGGTCCGGGACGATCCCACGTGCTGCGGAGTGGCTGGGCCCGTGAGCCATGGCCGCTGAGCCTGCGCGTCCGGAGCCTGTGCTCTGCAATGGGAGAGGCCACAGCAGTGAGAGGCCTGCATACCGCGAAAGAAAAGAAAAAAAAAAGGATTAAATTTCTCTAATCTGCTTTGTACAATGTTCAGTTTAACTGATTTCTGTGACCTTAATTGCTTTTTTAAATTATAAGGATAGAGGTTTAAAATTTTGTCTTAATTTGGAAATAGGACAAAACAATTATTTTCTGTATTTAAAAATTGTTAATTAAGCTCTGATATTTAAAACTAACTTACCAAAGGAGAGAAAAAGGCACTATGCCTTTGAGAGCCCCAAATGGATACAGCTAAGAAGTAATATAGATTTGCCCTGGAAATAGGAGCATGAGGTTATGAAAAGATTGTAACCAGTAGATTAAGCATTTATTGGAATGGAAGTCAGGCTAGATGAATGAGCTTTTTGGTGTCAGTATATTTCTGATAGGGGACCACTGACATAGAAGAGAAGGGCACAGGGGCTCCATGTTGCTTGAGTTTTAGTTTTAGCCAGGGAGTGAAGATAGAGGTGTTGGTACTGCTGGAATAGTTGTGAGGTAAAATGAAACACTAAGTATAGTAACTTGAGTGATAAAGGCTTTCCACACTTAGAGGCCAGCTACCAGTAAGTCTCTTCTCTAGGGCTCTCAGTGGAGCCAGCAGGTAGAAATGGCAGGGCTATGGCTTCCCTCTTATGTTCCATCAGTGAGGAAATAGAGTACAATAAACCCAGATTGAGTGAAAGAACAATTGAGCACAGCTGGAGTAGTAGAAGTTAGTGTTTAGAAAGTTTTCTTTTTACTCTTAAAAAATAGTTCTTATATGTTCAGAGTAAAATTTTTAGAGACTATTGACTAATAAAAAAGATGATAATAAAAGTAATTACAAGCCCATTAATCAAAGAGAGTATTGATTACCATTTTGAGTACATTTTCTTGGTACCTGTTTTGCATATATTTACATATGCACATATAACCCATACTCCTTTAATAGCCCCATTTTTATACTTATATAAGCCAATTTATGAATCTTTCCATGTTTATCTGGATAGCTTTATGACAACATAGCTAATGACAGCATGGGTGTCTATTTCATGTATGTATCATAATTTATTTAATTTATTTCTATTATTGGATATCTAGGTTATTTTCAATTTTTACTACTATAAACATCACTGGAATGGACTTCCTTCTACCTAAATCCTTGTCCATGTCCATAATTATATCCTTTGGACTAATTCCAAGATGTAGAATTGTTCATTCAAAGATAATGATGTTTATACATGTTGCCAAATTGACCTACAGAAGTGTTGAACCAAGTTTTATTACTTCTTCCTAAAAAAAAAGTCACTACTGTTTATCATTGAAAACATTCACCAGTATGATAGACAAAAGTGGTATTTCCTTGTCTTAATTTGCATTTGTTGATTATTATTGAGGTTGATATTTAAGTGTTTAAAAATGATTTTTAAAATGTCTGTTGGTCTTAGAGGAAATGCTTTCAGTTTTTCACCACTGAGAATGATGTTGGCTGTGGGTTTGTCATATATGGCTTTTATTATTTTGAGGTAGGTTCCCTCTATGCCCACTTTCTGGAGAGTTTTTATCATAAATGGGTGGTGAATTTTGTCAAAGGCTTTTTCTGCATCAATTGAGGTTATCATATGGTTTTTATTTTTATTTTTTTAGCCTTTCACAGTGTTTTATTACACAATCACATGAGACTTTTCATGATAAAAAAATGGTATTGAAATACTATGTTAAAATTTACTAGTTGTTGAATATATCCCCAAAGTTTTCCTAATATTGTATCATATGGTTTTTTTTTTTAACATCTCTATTGGAGTATAATTGCTTTACAGTGGTGTGTTAGTTTCTGCTTTACAACAAAATGAATCAGCTATACATATACATATGTTCCCGTATCTCTTCCTTCTTGCGTCTCCCTCCCTCTCACCCTCCCTATCCCACCCCTCCAGGCAGTCACAAAGCACCGAGCTGATCTCCCTGTGCTATGCGGCTGTTTCCCACTAGCTATCTACCTTACGTTTGGTAGTGTATATATGTCCATGCCTCTCTCTCGCTTTTATCATATGGTTTTTATTTCAATTTGTTAATATGGTGTATCATATTGATTGATTTGCATATATTGAAGAGTCCTTGCATTCCTGGGATAAATCCCACTTGATCATGGTGTATGATCTTTTTAATGTGCTGTTGGATTCTGTTTGCTAGTGTTTTGTTGAGGATTTTTGCATCTATGTTTATCAGTGATACAAGCCTGTAATTTTCTTTTTTGTGTGTGTGACATCTTTGTCTCGTTTTGGTATCAGGGTGATGGTGGCCTTGTAGAATGAGTTTGGGAGTGGACATGGAAGCAACCTAAATGTCCATTGACAGATGAATGGATAAAGAAGATGTGGCACATATATACAGTGGAATATTACTCAGCCATGAAAAGGAATGAAACTGAGTTATTTGTAATGAGATGGATGGACCTAGAGTCTGTCGTACAGAGTGAAGTAAGTCAGAAAGATAAAAACAAATTCCGTATGCTAATGCACATATATGGACTCTAAAAAATGGTACTGATGAACCTAGTGGCAGGGCAGGAATAAAGATGCAGACGTAGAGAATGGCCTTGAGGACATGGGGGAAGGGAGGGGAAGCTGAGATAAAGTGAGAGAGTAGCCTTGACATATAAACACTACCAAATGTAAAATAGATGGCTAGTGGGAAGCTGCTGCATAGCACAGGGAGATCAGCTCAATTCTTTGTGATGACCTAGAGGGGTGGGATAGGGAGGGGGGGAGGGAGGTTCAAGAGGGAGAGAGGATATGGGGACATACATATGCGTGTAGCTGATTCACTTTGTTGTACAGCAGAAACTAACACAACATTGGAAAGCAATTATATGCCAATAAAGATAAAAAAAAGTAATGAAGTAAATAATAAAAGTGTTTATTGGCCATTTGTATTTCTCTCAATTGATTTTGTGTCCTTTGCCATTTTTCTATTGGAGTGTTCATCGTTTTATTGATTTGTAGGAACGCTTTATATATTATCCTTGTCACATTATAAGTAACCCCTTAATTCTTTAAAAGCTCTTTTGTTCTTAATTAACATAATTATAATAGGAAGAGTGACCATGTAGTTCTAGTTTTTTCTCCTTCAGTTTTTCATGCTGTTGACAGAAACCTGAGTGTCTGGCTTGGTAAGGAAGCAGCCTCAGTTGCTTTATTGCAGCTCCAATTAGCAGAAAGCTTAGAATCTTTAGAGGTTACTGCTGGTGATTAGATGGTATGCTCTTCTGAATTACCAAATCATTTAACCTTATCTGAGGGCAGTGTTTTCAGTGTATCGAATTCTTCCTTTGTTTATATTTTCAGATAAGGACAAGTTTCAGAGTTTAGATTATCTTTAGGAACTGACAAGTTGTCTTCTTTCAGAATAAAGGCCAGGATAAACATAAACTTTTAAATTTGGTGGTTTGGCTGATTCCACTCAATATGAACTCTTGCCAGAAGTAAGAATAATTTACTGGTTCTCCCAATGTTGAATTTGTAAAAAAAATTAGTCAATCAGTTCCAACACTGTAATTCAAGAACCCAGTTTTCCACAGGTATTTTGTTTTCAGTATTTTGACACTCATAAACATTATGCCAATGTATTTTACCCAACTTTCCCACATTTCCCCCTGGCATTTTAAAGCATTTTAAAGCAAACCTCTGACACCATTTTATTTGACTTGTAAAAACTTTAGTATGCATCTCTTAACTGCTTAGAATCTTTTAAAACATCACCAGCTAATATTATCATACTGAACACAAATAATAATTTTGTATCATCTATTTCTCAGTTACGTTAAATTTCTTCTTTCTCAAAGATGTTGTTTTACATTTGATTGTTCAACTCAGAATCAAAAAAGGTCTACCCATTTTATTTGACTGTTATGTCTCTTAAGGCCCTTCTATTCTAAAGCAGCTCTCCTCCCTGCTTTATTTTCACACTATTGATTTGTTGGAGAAACTGGGTCATTTGTCTTTAAAATGTCCCAATTTTTGGATTTTGCATTTTTTCCAAACGACTTCCTCTATTCCTTATAGTTAGAACTAGAGGGTTGATTAGATTCAGGTTCAGTCATCATTCCTAGGCAACACTATTTCATAGGCGATGGGTGTACTTCCCATTGCATTACATCATGAGGTACCTCAGGTCTGATTGTCCCATCTTTAATGATGTTTTGATTGATTAGTGAGTTCAGATGTTGTCAACATAGTCTCTCCTTCAAGTTCTGCACCAACATTTCACCTAATAGTTTTGGCATTCATTGATATATGTTGTTTAGATCCATCATTTCATTAAGAGTTGAAAAGTGGTGATTTTTAATCCTATTATTTCTTCTGCAGTTATTATCTGGAATTGTTTTTTAAAAACATTTTTATCAGCAATTTGGTTATATAGAAATACAATTCATGCAGGAAAGGCAAGACATATGCTTCATTCTTTCCTGTTATTTGTTAAATTTCAGTAATGAGTTGGTGGCCTTAGCAACTCCTGATAGAGGTCAATGAGGTTTTTTTTTTTTTTTTCAGTATCATTATGAACTCATGGACTTTTCTATTTTTGATGTATTTGAATCCATGTCATAATTACTCTTTTTCAGGTTCAAATTGTCCCATCTTAGGCCAGAGAGCCCTTTGATTTGACTCTTGTATCCTTTAGACATGACCCCATTAGCCTTTGATATTATATAAATATATATGTATTTTTAAACATTTTATTGACGTATAGTTGATTTACAATGTTGTGTTAATTTCTGCTGTACAGCAATGTGACTCAGTTATACATATATATATATATATTTTTTTTTTTCATATTCTTTTCCATTACGGTTTATCACAGGATATTGAATATAGTTCCCTGTGCTATACAGTAGGACCTTGTTGTTTATACATTCTCTATATAATAGTTTGCATCTGCTAATCCCAAACTCCCAATCCTTCCCTCCTCCACCCGCCTCCCCCTTGGCAACCACAGGTCTGTTCTCTATGTCTGTTTCTGTTTCATAGATGTGTTCATTTGTGTCATATTTTAGATTCCACATATGTGATATCATATGATATTTGTCTTTCTTTCTCTGACTTCACTTAGTATGATAATCTCTAGGTCCATCCATGTTGCGGCAAATGACATTATTTCATTCTTTTTAATGGCTGAGTAGTATTCCATTGTGTGTGTGTGTGTCTGTGTGTGTGTGTGTGTGTGTGTGTGTAGATATATATATATATATATATATATATATATACACACATATATATATACACATATACCACATCTTTATCCATTCATCTGTTGATGGACATTTAGGTTGTTTCCATGTCTTGGCTACTGTGAATAGTGCTTCTATGAACATAGGGGTTCATGTATCTTTTTGAATTATAGTTATGTCTGCATATATGCCCAGGAGTGGGATTGCTGGATATCCTATATATTTTTAATACAATAGCCTCACTCCACCTAGCCAACACTCCCATGTACAAGAATTGAAGTTTCTCTACCTCACTGAGTCTGGACTCTTTGGAAGACATGTTAAGCGTCACTTTCTTTAGGGTTTAATTCTTCTCAGACTCAAATGTTACACTGAAAAATAAATTCAGGTACCAAGGAGGCACTCAGTCAATGTGTATCATTATATTAAATTCTGGTTTGTAGAGCCACATGTTTCATATGCTAATGTAAACGATGTGTGGACCCAGGGTAATTTAGCTCATTTCCATGAACACCTCTAAGCCCACACATATCGTTGTATCTTTATAAAGGAGCTTAAACACACACCTATCAAGCTTAAAAATATCTTTGTACAATTGTTTCTGTCATTTGGTCTATTAGCATTCTCCTCACAGTGCTTCGCTTATATAAATTTAACAAGATGAAAGGTTGATGCTGAGAGAAGTCTTTGGACAGATTTGTTACCTTAGCAATCTTGCCCCAGACTTCCATGGCCCTGACCCAGCTACAAAGTCCTTCACTGGCTAGCGAGACACTCTTAATGACAGCTGGATGGAACTTAGGTCTGATGATAAAATGACTTGTAATCTGGACAGTAACCTTTGGAGGAATATTATCTTTATCAGATTTCCAAAAGAATCCAAATACCAAACATAGTTCCACTGATAACTATATTCATAAGGCCATATCATGCTTAAGTACTTTTGGGAAAACATTAATAACAGGGAATTAAGTGTTACAGAATAATTGCTAACCTTGCTGCATAAAGTAGAAGCTGGCTGCCCAGTGATTTTGTGTTGGTAGAAGTCATGAGATGCCACTGTCCTGCATAATTGTAAAATTGTTTGTATAAAGGAAATATTGTCACTGCCTTATTAGTTCCAACATTCAATCATGTTGGGGAAATCTGAATGCTTTTCTGAGGTTCAAATTACACATATAAATTTGTTGGCTAGGTGGTTTCAATTGTGAAAAAAATATCAGTTTTTACCTGAGCAAAGACCTTAGATTATCATAAGAATGTTCTTACAGCTGCTACTTCTAGAAAGTTCTGTATGAATAAAATCACAACTAATTAGTTGCTAATTTAGTTACTCACCATCTATTGAGTACTTTGAGTTTTAAATCCATTGATAACCCACAGATATTTCCCTGGCACACGCCCAGATGATCATAGCACTTGTTTACAGCTGGTATCCATTCTGATTAGTCAGTGTCCATGCTGTGTCATTAACAAAAGTTTGAAAATGGGTTATTTACACAATCAAACATTGGATTCAAGATTGAGCTTTATTTCTAAGATACTTAGGTACTTTTGCCCTGACTCAACAAATCTTATTTTGTAACTGAACCAAAGATCCATCATTTAAAAAAGGATCTAGAAATGTAGGGAGACTTTTGTAGCCCTAGTGCAAAATAGGGAAACATTTTTACATATCTAGAGAAGAAATTGTAGATATAATAGGCTTCGGCTTCTTTTCAGTGTATGTTAAGGAAGCTATGTGCTTAGGAGAGTTTAGGTGTTTTAGGTTTTTATCAATCATTCAAATTAGATCCTGTTATGTACTGTTCAAGTTAGATACTGTTATGGACTGAATGTTTGTGTCCCCCTAGTATTCATAGGTTGAAGACCTAACCCCCAGTGTGATGGTGTTAGGAGGTGGGGCCTTTGGAAGGTGATTAGGTTTAGATGAGATCATGAGGATGGAACCCCTGTGATAGGATTAGCACCCCTATAGAAGAGGAAGAGACAGCAGAGCTTCTCTCTCCATCATGTGAATTTACAGTGAGAAATTAGCCAGGAAGAGGGCCCTCCCCAAGAACTGAATTTGCTGGCACCTTGAACTTGTACTTCCCAGCCTGTGGTACTGTGGGAAATAAATGTCTGTTGTTTAAGTTATCCAGTCTATGGTATTTTGTTATAGCAGCCCAAGCTGACTGAGATCCTGAAAGTTAACATATCTGGAGCTGATTAGCTTAGGTCAGTACCCTCTCTCCATCAAAAGTAATTCTACTGCATTACTTACTTTTGGTTAAGCACACATTTGTGAAGCCCTTGCATGTGCCACTGTGCTAGGAACTTGGTTTCTGTAATAAGTCAGAGACCTTATCCTGGCAGAAAACCTGATCCAACAGAAAAGATGAGTACATAAACACAGCAAAGATGAATAATAATATTAAGATACAAAGTTTTATTAAGAGTTGAAACAAGAAAAAGATGGAAATTCCACTTTTATTTTTTACAAAACTGTCAGAGGAAGTATTGTGTCTTACGTTGAGCAGTATCCATGGAATAAAGGCAAAAATAATATATTTCTTTAAATGTTTATTGGTGTCTAGAAGAACTGTCATATATAGCTTTTCTTAGAAGATATGAATCACAGAATTTACTCATATTTCACGTTTCTTTTGGGTGTCAGGAAGCCCAGAGATAAAAACTCAAAGCTCAATCTTGGGATCGCAGTTAAGAACTCCAGCCCAAGTATTTATCTGCACCAATTGCAGGATCCATGTGTCATCCTTGGAATTGCCCTTTCTGGTCGTCATTTTGGGCTGCTATAACCGAATACCATAGACTGGGAGGCTTAAACAGCAAACATTTATTTCTCACAGTTCTGCAGGCCAAAAGTCTGAGAACAGGGTGCCAACAGGGTCAGCTTCTTGGTGAAAATCCTCTTCCTGGTTGACAGGTGGCTGCTTTCTTGGTGTATCCTCACATGGAGGAGAGAGAGCTCTAGTCTTTTTCTTCTTTCAAGGGCGCAAATTCCATTATCAGGGTTTTACCCTCATGACCTCATCTAAACCTAATTACCTCCCAAAGGCTCTACCTTCTAATACTATACTGTTGGTGGTTAAGCTTTCAATATATGAATTTGGGGGGGGTGGGGACACAAACATCCAGTCCATAATACCCTTCCCCATCCAGAAGGAGGTTTAGAAATCCAAGGTCTTTAAAAATTAGTGATCCTGCTCCTCTGGGTACCTTCCTGGGTCTCAAGAAATTTCCCTAATTTCTTACGAGGCTGCCTTCACCTTCTCTTTTTTCTTCCTGCCAACCTGTCCATATCTGCCCAGGAGATTTAAAGCATTCTCCCGTATGTAGCGCGTACAACCCCTAGTCCACTATTTAGGTGGGTAAGAAATGGGACCTTTGTTTTCCTATGTCTCAACTTATTGTGCCAAGTCTCCATTCTGCCAGGGTGGTAGAAACTCAGTCAATATAATATCACCTCCTAGCTTCTGAGTGACTTCACATAACTCCAAAGTATTTAGGGAGTATTTGGTCTCTAATTTTATCTGTGCATGGAAGAATCCACTGAGATGACTGTTGTCCTGTGGGGACTTGGGTCCACACTTTTGCTGCTGAGATGTGCTTGGTTCTTGTCCACTTAGCTCCTTCAGGCTGGTTGCTCTGTTACCTAGGAGCCAAAAACTATTTTGTTTTGGCCAAAATAGTCATTTTACTGTTCCCAGGCCATGTTGGATATGGGAATCCCTGGAGGCTGTTCACAGCCCATCTGCCTGTATTTGATCTGCAGACATTTGCTCTTTTTAGAAAAATGGGCAAGGAAGGAGGCGGCTAGAAACATCTCCTAACGTCTAATAACTTCCTTCAGCAAGACTTTCTTCCTTCAGGAAGTTGTTTTCTTCTAACCCAGTCCCTACCTCCCCTCTTCAACTCAAGCTTGTTTACTTGATTTTCATTTTCCAACAGAACTCTGCAGCATAGACCATTTATTTGCTGATTGATTTTCGGTGGTTTTCCCCTTATCTCATGCCAGGAAAAGTTATTTTCCTTTAAAAAGTTTGCTGCTGTGGCTAAATAGTCCGTTAAATGAATTCATAAATTACATGAATCATGATTTGAATGGTTATGCCCATTTTCAAACAGGGTACTAATTCCAAAACTCCTTATAAGATTTGGAAATATTAATATGATTTTAGCAAGAATTAAAAAAATAAAAATGGTTTACGTCTACTCTCCTGGAGTTTTATTATAATTTTGTTTACTGGCACTGCTTAATCTTATTTGTTTTATTAGCTCATTTGTTACTGGTCTATGAGATTTCAATAAACTCTTTAATAAACATCAAAACCTGAGAGCTCATCATTCCCTGTTACCTCCCCAGAAACACTTGTTAACCCCATCCTGCCATCACTTTTGTGCCAAGCAGATCACCTAGACATTAGTTTATGATTTATTTTTTTTCTTTATGTAGGTAATAGACATTATGTGAAGAAACCAGTTGTAATGCAATTCAACACAGTACCGCTAATCAAATTACTCCTTCCAAAGACGGCAGCTGGGAATATTTACTATAGAAATATCTGTCTTTAGGATGATTTCTAAAATCAAATTGCTGTAAACATAACCAAGAATTATAAGGACTGTCTCTTTCAGGAATTCCTCTTGAGGTTGGAAAAGACAATTTTCCAGAAAAGAGAATTCTAGCCCTTTCTTAAGGCTAAATTATTCTCTAATTGTGTGGATGTGATATATTCTGGTCATAAACTATACTTGCCAAATGTATCACTGGTCAGGTTAGGCATAATTTTGTCAGCCTCAAACATTCATAAATTCAGTTTGGGAATCTGTCCTAAGGCACCCCTGTTGATTACAATAGTTTCCTTTGAGTTAGAAAAAGAATGTGGCACTTGGGAACAAATACAAAGGAAAAATGGGCATCTTTGATTCCTTTCTCTCCTCTACTCTTTGTATCCAAATGATCAGCAAGTCCTACTGATTTTACCTCCTAAATACAGGTTTCCCCACATCCTCTGTTGCCTTATTTAAGCCCACTTTCATCTCTTGCCTGGGTAACAGCAATGTAGCTGCCCAACTAGTCACCCTAGTTAGGGTTTGTCCCTCTCAAAGATGGTATGTATCCTGTTCTAGAATGATGAATCTAGAACTCAACCCTGTCCATCTCATTTCCTTGCTTAGAACCCTTACAGGTGCCCCAGTGTCTTTGGTGTCAAGTCTGAGTTCTGTAGCATATACTACAAAGCCTTCAAAATGGTGTCCCAGCTGATCCTCCTTAGAACATATCCCTGCTCCAGACGTTGTGCTCTTGTAACAGTGCACCATCCATTCCAAGCTGTTTCTCACTTCCATCTTTGTCCTGACACATAAAAGGTGCCAATGTATGATTCCTGGTTGGAACCCAAAACAGAGGAAAGCTATCAGTCCACGACTCTAGGCTCAAGCAGCAGCACAGGTGTAGCCGGTGTAGTGGACAGAGCATTGGGCTTTGCTGTTGGCTTACTAGCATCTCCAATTCTTGTAGGCATATGACTTTTTTACCTTGGGCAAGTATTCTAGCTCTTCATTGACTAAAACGAGTGTGACATTTAGCTTATGTCTGGCACAAAGTAAAAACTTGGCAAATGTTAATTTCCTTTCTTTTTCTAAAATGCCATCAAATTCTGTTTTTTTTTTCAACTTCAGGAAATTTAATATTGATACAATATTTTTATCCAAGCAAACAACTATATGCCAGTTTTTTAGTTGACCTAGCCATCAAATTCTTGTTTAAGAGAGCAGCCAACTCTGCTTACAAGTGCCTCAAATCAGTTACAGCTGGTTACTTTTCTGGGTCTGCCTCACATGCCTGTAATTACAACAACATAGAAGCAAAGATCTTGAAACTCATTCTATAGAAGATGAAAACTTTTTATTGTCTATGAGTAATATTTTGATGGATTTTCCTAGTGAATTTCTCCTAGAAGTGAGGTAATGGGGAAAAGGGACATTGGATGTGTACTTTTTAAAGGATGGGAGTTAAAAGGAAAAAACTGGAAGGTCTAGAATGCGGGGTACCTCTGCAGGAGCGTGACAAACATGAATGAGAAAGTACTTAAGGTGGGCGTGGTGGCACTCACATATCTGACCTACTTTACAAATTTGCCTGGGTCCAGCTTTTTCAGAGAGAGAGTCTGAAAGGATAATGGACTTTGTGTCAGTCGTTAAGAAATGGAAAATAAAGGGTGTCTGGCCAATGTCTCTAACCTAGAGCCAGGCCTCCTGATGAGAAAGTAAAGAGGAAGAGAAGCAGATGGAAGAATCAAGAGCAGATGCAAGATATTTAAAAGTAATACAATAATTCAGCAGGAATGGAGTGGAAATTCAGCAACTTATCGGGTATGACATTTGGATAAATTAAACTGAGCAGAACTAGGAAACACCAGATAGGAAAAGCAAAACGAGGGTGAAAGCTAGCAGACAAGGAAAAGAAAAGGAGTAAATGAAAAAAAGAGTTTAAGGCAAAGGCAAAGTCATTCACAATTGCTATATATGTTTAGCATCCAGATTTTCATTTTTTAAATAAAAAAATTAATCATACATACTTGCAAGTAACTAGATGTTTAGTGCCAGGTAGATAAAAAATGGTCTGATTTACCTCGTTACCTCTTCATGGCAGACACAAATACACATAACACGCACTTGCATACTCACACACAGACACATTTAGAAATATTCACACACTCATACACACACAGTTACACCTACATATGCACAGACACACCCATGCACATGCATCAGTTTGTCTCAATGTTTTTGTGAGATGAAATTTTCAGATTTAGTTTAGTTCATTGCAAAGGCAATAAAAACTTTATAAAATATACATGTTCCCATTTAGCAGAGATCTATCTCTTATTTTAATTGTTCATTTTTGCTCTGTAGATGCTCCAGGGGTTATAGGATAGTCAGGGTAGAATTATAGATGGACTAAAGAGTAAGGCGATATCAGGGGAAGACAGGCAGGTGAAAGATAAATCAAACCAGGATGAGCGCCAAGGAAAGAGGGCCTGAAACACAGAAATGCTTATTAAATAGAGATAGGAACACCTGCTTGTCAAAATTTCTAATACTGATTGTTGATCTTTCTGCATGAGAATCATACTATGATCATTCTTACTGATTTATTAAATAGATATCTTGCTTTGGAGATCTTTAAGGAGCATGGGCTTGCTTCCGACATATGTATACATAGAGCTGATTCACTTTATTGTACAGCAGAAACTAACACAACATTGTAAAGTAATTATACTCCAATAAAGATGTAAAAAAAAAACAACAAGCCAAGCAGAATTCTGAATTTCACTTACTAGTGAGTTTGTTTCAAGATAGAGACCTAGTTCATTTGTCAAGTTTGGCCTTGCAGGGCAATACTCTCACTCATGCCTTCAAAGTAAATTTGACTCAGTCTATTGGACACTGAACCAAGTTTCTAAATAAAGGAAGCTGTTTTCTCTGCATTTCTATGTTCTGCAAGTCACATTTCTATTTAGGTGCCTGTGTAAATGTCATTATTTTTCATCTTCAAAGATATTACATCCTGGAGACTAAAAAAATAATCAGGTCTTCATCCAGTCTTTTTCTTTTTCCCCCTCCTTTGCACCTGTCTGCCTCTTCCACTGTAACATGGCTGTGATACTTTCCCTATTCATTTCCTCACTATTGGGTCAGCCCTCAGTGTACAAGGCTAGACAAAAAGACTAAGATGATAATAATAACTCCCATGGAAATAAAACAAAAGGGAGAAAACATGCAAAGAACTTGAAAATAAAAGGATACAAAAGCACAGTGAATAAAGGATGAGGGAGTTGAAAAGAAGATGGAATTAAGAAAAATGTGATAGTCATTTTTTAAAAAAGTGAAATGTTTTAAATAAAAAGTCATAGGGAAGTAGATTAAAAAGGAAAAGCAAAACGTGGAAAGGAGAATTCTTTTTAGAAAGTTTCATCACCTAAGAGAAGGATTTTCAGGCAAACCTATTATATTTTACCACAATTGTGTAACAAAATTTATTACTAAAGACAGGGCACCATAAAAATAAACAATAGGGGAGACAAAATACAGTTCCTCTTTCTCTTCATAAAGTGTGAGTTTGGAACTGGCCACAAACTCAACTTTAGTGGATGTCATAATAGTAAATGATGCCAACTGCTTAGATAAGTGAATCTGCTGCCTATTCCATAGAACAAAGCTGTCTTTCCAGAGCAATGTAAAAAAATGACACGAACATGTTTTTCCAACAACTGTGTGGGCTATGGAAGGTGAATAGCATTCTGCATTGTTTGAACTTGGGCAGGTTTTTAATCTATAAATTAGAGATGATGACATTTTCTCTACTTACCTTGAATGAGCCACACTGTGCATGTGACAGAATGTGGTTAACTATAAAGAACCAGACATATGCAAAGTAGTGCTATGTTACAACGCATGTACGTCCACTGCAATTTCAGGACATTGAACAGTAGAAATTATGGTTATGAAAATCTGATGGTATTTGGTTCTGAGATGATAATATCAAAACTACTTGGAATGTTAAGATTTATTGGTCATTGGATTCCCCCCCCCGAATTAAGGGGAACATGTATATAGTTCAAAAGTCAACGTATATACAAAAGGATAATTAGTGAAGTGCTTATCAGCTAATTTTCCCTCTTGATTGGTTCATTCATTCATTCATCACAGACTTATTTATTGAGTACTTACTGTGTGTCTGACAACTCTTCTGGTCCTAGGGGTGTTTCAGTGAACTAAATAGTCTTTAAAGATTTCATTTTCTAGATGCAGTTGTTGCTACTGGTTTCTTGTGTATCATTCTAGAGATAATACACACCCAGCCACACACAAACACTTATATGTCCTTTAAAAATTATACATATAAGGTATTCAGCAAGTGTCACATTGATAGATATTAAGAATCTCATATTTTTTTCTATTATGTGCAGTGCTGCACTCGGCCCCTCTCATAACATTTGTGGAGCTCAGGGCATTAGTACAAGTGGAGCCTCCACATAATGTGTCTAAATATTTAAAAGTTATAAATCAAGCTCACAAACTATTAACTAAAATATGTCTACCCCTATTACTTTGACAAGTAACATGAAATAGAAAAATGTGAATAAAGCTATGTTTCTTATGTAACTGAAACTTGGCAAAATATAAAAAGTGGAATTCAATTATTGCACATGCCATGGTATTCTGGTGATACACTGGTATTTGGATTGATAATAAAAATAAAGCATATAATTCATTATCTATGTATTCTATAAAATTTATTTTTCTTTCATTTTAGCAAAATGAATAAGTATGATATATATATTTAATTAATTTATTTATTATTTATTTTTGGCTGTGTTGGGTCTTTGTTGCTGTTCACGGGCTTTCTCTAGTTGTGGAGAGCGGGGTCCACTCTTCATTGTGGTGTGCGGGCTTCTCATTGCAGTGGCTTCTCTTGTTGCAGAGCACAGGCTTTAGGCATGCAGGCTTCAGTAGTTGTGGCTCATGGGCTTAGTTGCTCCATGGCATGTGGGATCTTCCCGGAGCAGGGATCGAACCCGTGTTCCCTGCATTGGCAGGCGGATTCTTAACCACTGCGTCGCAAGGGAAGCCCAAGTATGATATTTTAATCAAGGTTTTCAATAATGATTTTAGGATTGAACATGTAATTCAAAGTGTACAAAATTTGGATATGTTTGCATCGAAATATAAATAAAGTATAAAATATCAATCAATTAAAATTAATTTTTATGTCTTTGAAAAGTTATTTTTCTTTTAAAATAACCACTAAATGTAAAGGCAAAAGGAAAATTTAATGATTGAATATAAAAAATAAAAATTTGAATATAGCTAAATTTCTTGCATATTTACTTTTTGAAATCTAATTAAATCTCATTTAATTACATATGTAATTAATAAAATGATAATTTTTGTGTTAGTAAAATATATCAACTTAAATTAAACTTCATTTAATATAAAAGTAAAGCTTTTCAGTTCTGGTGTTCAGAGTCCCTCCAGTAGCCAAGTTGTAAGGAATCTACATCATGCCACAATTAGAATTAGAATTATTAGTTGTCTACGTTGGATAACGTTCCTCAACCGATTGTTATTCAGCAACTTCTGTGGATACTGTCACAATTCAAACATTAAAATAAATAAAACACATGAAGCAAGAAAATGTATGATCAGCTTTATTGTCAAAAAAAAAGAATGCGAGAATCTACCGCGTTCCTGCTATCTGAGAGGAACATTTAAGAAGTTAATTGGTCTTTGCTCTTAGTAAATGCTTCTGTAGCCCACACCTTTCCTGTTCCCCAAAGCAGTGGTCATTTCTGATGCTGGCAGTGGCACAACCCACAAATTTCTAGCATATTTGGTTAGAGTTGCCTTTCATTTTGAAGACACAGGGCAAAAAATGTGGAGTTTTTCCTTGGGACCTGAATAGTGTTAAGAATATGAACAGATGTTCAGGGTTATAATTTGCATTATGCTGTGCTGAGTGCCAGGTGCTGTGTGATAAAGCTGCTCTTGCACTCTTTAGTAAATCCATTTTGTGGATGTGCTAAATAGAGCCTTTTCAAACCATCAAAAGGGACCTTTTTTGCCCACGTCAAAGATTTCATACTGAAGGGACTATCTCTGAACATACTTTAGTCTGCAGGGTGAATTCCTTGGAAATCTAATTGTATCGAAGGGTATAGCAGGCATTTTAATTTTTGACAGATATTGCCAAATTGCCCTCAGTGATTGTGGCAATTTACAATCTCATCAGAAATGTAAAAAAAAAAAAGGCTGTTTCCCCATGTCCTCATTATCAGAGTGATATAGCAAACATTAGTGATCTTTGCCAATATGTTAGGTGAAAAATAATATCTAGTTGTAGTTTGAATTTACATTTCTCTTATTATGGGTTAGGTGAACAGCCCTTTGTATATTTACATTGCTATTCATATTTTCTGTCTAGTAAAAACTGTTCTTATCCTTTGCCCATT
Organism: Aethalodelphis obliquidens; assembly: GCF_003676395.1. NCBI lineage: Eukaryota > Metazoa > Chordata > Mammalia > Artiodactyla > Delphinidae > Aethalodelphis > Aethalodelphis obliquidens. The sequence continues at coordinate 41,932,052 of NW_020837952.1, read as the reverse complement.
TTTCTACTGGGTTATTCATATTTTGCTTATTGATTTGTAGATGCTTTTCATATATTAGGAAAATTATCCTTTTGTTTTATTGTGAATTGCAAAAGTTTTCCCCAGGTTATTTTTTGGCTTTGTTTTTTTGTGCTATTCCATACAGAGATTTAAAATATTCTTATGTAGTCAAATTTATTAATAATTTATTTATGACTCCTGGGATTCAAAGGTCTTCCCCACTTGAAGATAGTAAAAAATAAAAACTAATTACTTCCCCATCTTTTCTTCTAATTCTTTTAAGGTTTTTTTTTTCACCTTTAAATCTTTGATCTATTTGGGATTTATTTTTGCGGATATTGTGAGGTAAGTAGTCAATATCTTCTCTAACAGTCTGTTGTCGCAGGAGTATAGCTTAATATTTTATCTTTAAAATAAGATTTGAACTATCTGATTTGAAATATCTTCAGTGTATCTAAATTTCAATATGCATTTGAGTCTTTTTCAGGGATTTCTAGTCTGTTTTATGTTGTCTATCTGCATATTATGGTTTATATCATATTATTTAATTATTGTAGATTTATTGTACATTTTAATATTGGTAAGGCTAATCTCACATTACAATTTTTATCCACCAAACTTTTATACTATTCTTGCTTTTTTTCCTTTTATGAACTTTAGAATAAATTATTTTAGTTCCAAAAGAAGTCTCCTTGGTAGATTTTTGGGTTTGTGCAAATTTTTAAACTAACTTGATGAAAATTTACAACTTTATGATGATAAGACTTCATACAAGAATGTGGAATGTCTTTCCATTAGCTTAAATCATTTTTTTGTGGGATTTTTTAAAAGCACTTTAAAATTGTTTTGTATAGCTTCTGCACTTTTCTTGTTAAGTTTATCGATAGGTATCTTACATTTTTTTTGCCACTTATGTAAATAAGGGTCTTTCCTTCCAGTATTTCTTCTAATTGTTATGTGTATACATGAAGACTATTTCTTTCCATATATTACTTTTTTTGAGCACTACCTTATTTAATTCTTTTTGTTACAAACATTAAGACTAGTTTCTCAGTTGATTTTCTTGAGCTTTTAGGCAATCATCATTTTTTACAAATTATGACAATTTTACTTTCTCCTTTATGATTTTTCTTTTTTTAGGTACCAAATTTTATGCACTATCTAGGTGCTCCAGGGTAATGTGAAATATTAGCAGCACAAGTGAACTTGTTCCAGACTTTAATGGGAATCTTCTAGTATTTCCCCATTAATTGTGATAACTTTTATGTTGATGCATATATTTATATATTTGCCATATTGATATATCTATTCACATTTTATCTTTTTTTTCTTTTAAACTTAGGAATAGATACTACATTTTATTAAATGACTTTAGCACCCGTGGAAATGACAATATATTTCTCTTCTTATCCTCTTAAAGTAATTTCATAAATAAATTTCCTAGTACTTAATCCCCAAATTCCTTGCAATTCCAGGGTAAACTCCATTGAATTGGATTATATTATTCCTTTATTATGCTTCTGAATTCTGTTTCCCAATGTACTATAGCATTTTTTACTTCAGTATTTATAGGAAAGATTTTTAGTCTTTTGTTTGAAATTAAAAAAAATTATGGTATAAATATTATGCTGACTTTTTGAAGCTCTTCCTTTTTCTGTGTTCTGGAAGAACTGCCCTTCTTTACCATGTGTAGGTCCTTTGTCCTGGGCACCATTGGAGTTTTGAGTACATGGGTTGGTATTTTGGAGGCTATGTGTGTTAAATTACTGATTTGTCTAGAGTGAATCTCTAAGTCAAGTGTTTTCACAAAAATTCTTTTGTGAAATTTGTTTTCACAAAATTCTTAGCCTTCTAAGAATCCAGTGTCATATCTCAGCACAGCTCTGTTCACCTCATCTCTACCAGCCAAAGTGGATGACATACTGACAAATCCCTACCTATCCTCCAAGGTCCTGTTCAAATGATACCTTCTTCATGAAGACTTCCTGGTCCCTCCAACTTCAAGATGAGCTCTTTCTTTGAGGATGACTTTATGTCTTTCTTTTTAAAAAACCTTCTGACATACCCCAGCTTTCTGACTCATATTATTGAGCGGATTCATTAGATGTTTGTAGGCACTAGACAGTATGCTTTCATGATATTATATTATTTAATCCTTACCACAGCCCTGTGATTTGAACAATTTACAGATAAAGGAAAGTTAACCTAGAGAGAGTCAATAATTCTTTTTTAGGTCACAGAGCTGGTAGGCTACAAAGTAGGAATTCAGCTCAAGTCTGTCTGATTCAAAACTATTTCTTCCACCAGATCATGTTGATAAGACAGCAGATCATCTTTACATTTACTTTGTATGTCTTCCTCTCCTATATGAGATTCCAAGATTCTTCATGGTCTGGCTATGTTTTATTTCTCTTCGAATCCTCTATACCTTCTTGCACATGGGAGAAACGAAACAAAAGCTAATCAAATTGGTAGAGGTAAATAGAGCGAGTAACTCAAATTTGGTTCCAATAAAATTTCAAAATGAATTATGGAGTTTTACTCATGCATTTAATCCCTATTTATAGTTCATTAATCCACACGTTTGTATGTCCTTGGCAAAAGACTTTTTTTTTTTTTTTTTGCGGTATGCGGGCCTCTCACTGTTGTGGCCTCTCCCATTGCGGAGCACAGGCTCCGGACGCGCAAGCTCAGCGGCCATGGCTCACGGGCCTAGCCGCTCCGCGGCATGTGGGATCTTCCCGGACCAGGGCACGAACCCGTGTCCCCTGCATCGGCAGGCGGACTCCCAACCACTGCGCCACCAGGGAAGCCCCAAAAGACTTTTCAGAAGGATTTCTGGAGCCGTGGGATATGGGTTTGCTTTCATGGTCATCCAGTTATGGAGCATTCTGGTGGATATTTTCTGGGGCCAGGTCAATGGGCAGAATTTCCAGTGTTAATTAGCTGCAGTTTATCTTGATGCTGGAAAACTGTGGAGTGCTCCTTACTCATCACCTCCTGGGTGTCTGATTGACTTCTGGGCAGTCCAGAGCTTCATCATAGCTTTGTCTAGAAGTGATAGCTTCCTCTTTTCAATCCCCATAGAACTCTATCTGTACGCCTCTTTTGTCATCTCTCACTTCCTATCTGGTATTACACTGATTTATGTGCATACCTTATTTCCTTCATTACATGGTAAGCATCTTGAGATTAGAGGCTACGTTGGATTCATGCCCTGCTGTGCTCATATGGTGCTTAGCACATAGTAGGAACTCAATACTTTAAAAAAAGTGATTAAAGTAGGTTCTAAATTCAGCAAATATTGCTCCTTCTATTTTACTAGTGCCATTTCAGCATTTGTGCTTCTGCCCACTATTCGTGTGGGTGGTATGAGCTGAAATTGCTGAAAAGGGATGTAATTTCCCTTGTTAATATAATTACTACCATATATTATCACAGCACTAAAGTCATAACATTCTCATTTTCAGTGGCCTATACACATCACCAGAATTATCTCTGGAGGAGAAATTTATCATGTTTGTTTTCAGTCTCAGAGTGAAATGCTGCCAAGTTTGGTGACTATATGCTCAGTCCCCTTTGAGTGACAAGTATGTGACTAAAGGGGGGCATCATTTCGCCTCTTACGAAAAAAATTGTGAGGCTCTTAATTATAACCAGATAATTTATTAACTGCTTGGATTCCTAATTCAGAGCAGGGTGGGTAGTGAGCGTGCTTTCCTCTGTGGGTCTTTCATAGTTTGGGAAAACCGTGAATGAGGAACTGAAGGATCTGGAGAGGGAGTAGGGGAGGGAATATTTGAATCCTGCATTATGAGGGCAGCAGGTCCATCTGGGGCAGGGGAATGGCCTTGTCAGCTGAACTCAGGGTGGACGAGGACAGGATTTTGAATTGTGAGTGTGTGATCATCCTGCAATAGTCATCAACAAAATCTAATATGTGTTTATTTTTGCTTTTGGGGAAAGAGACCCTGGTTCTAGGAGTCTTGTCTCAGCTCAGGATTTAAAGGGGACTACTTGAAGCAAGATCGAGCTGGTCCTTGTCATACTTGTGGGGTGGATAGAAGTGGGACACTTTCCTGCCTGCTTGGGCTGATACTGGAAGGTCATCCATGGTGGTGGAGGGCATGGCATCTGAGGACTGCCTCAACCTCTAAAGGGGGCTGGCTGAAGACAGCATCAAGGAAGGGGTCATGTCCCAGTGGTCATCAGGGTCTCATGTCAGGGAATCTAGGCTGTGGGAAGGTGGGCCCTGGGAGCAGAGTCAAGCTCAGGGTCCAGGGCCTGAGTATGGCTAGGATTTTTACTAGTAAGCCAAGAGAGGGCTCCTATAAAGAGGGAGAGTCTAAAATGGAGGAGTGAAAGAACAGATTCTGAACTTGGAACCTTGCCAAGTGGGCACTAGAACTTTTAATTTCTAGTTAACTTTTAATTTCTTGCTCAGAAACATCCATTTCCTTGTTGCTTCAACTCCAGAAAGTCATTGGCCTTTTCTATCAGTTCTTCGTTTGCTGTGGCACTTAACCCTGCTGTACATTAGAGTCACTTGGGTGACTCTAAAAAATAAATGTCCAGGCCCCACCCCTGGACATGTATTTATATATACACACATACATATGTGTACATATTTACACAGATGTGCACACCTATGCATATATAAAGAAACATGCACATGTGTGTATGTATTTATCCCTGGGAGATTTAAATGCACAGTCAGGCTGAGAACACTGACAACTTCAGGGCGTGAGGCAGGGAGTGGAGGCTTGAGCGACCCCTAAAGTCCAAGAGGAACATTACCAGAACAAAGAAGCCTAGGCAGGGAGTTTATGCCTTTATAGCTGCTCTTTGCGGAGTATTTGCCCTGGCCACTTTCTTCATGAACTCGTCTGATCCTCACTTGATCTCACGTGAGATTTTATTAACTCTATTTTACAGATGAGGTCACTAAGGTCCAAGCTTCCTCAGTTGAACTGGACCTTGAATCTAGGTTAGAATGGGACCATTGCTTCTTAGGTCTGTCTAATAGGGCTATTGTAATAATTTCAGTTATGGGGCATTATAGTAATGAGATTAAGAACTTCGGGTCTGGAGTTGGACTTAAGTTTAAAATCCTGGTTTTGCGATTTAAAGCTAGGTGATCATAAAAAGTTACTTAACTTCTCTGACCCCCCCCCCCCCTTTTCTCACCTGTACCGTAGGAATAGAATGGTTTGTGAGGCTTACAGGAGATAATTCTTGTAAAGCTCTTAGGATACTGGCCAGCACAGGTGAAACACCCAGTGAGCATGGCCTGTTATTATTAGAACTGGCTCAGGTGTTGAGCCCAGAAACCCAGTGACGAGGAACTGGAGAAGGCATTTCAGAGGATGTGGTGGTGGAGGGGGTGTTGATGCAGTCCTGTATGAATATTCTGTGCCTTCTCAAGTGGTTAGGACACAGGAAAAATGAGGAAATTGCAAATGAAGTGAATCAAGGATGCTCTCAGGTGCCTCCTTTCTCTGTGTCTTCAGTACTGAAACCTTTCCCCCATTGCTCCTCCATCCTCTATCTATAGCATGCTCTCGGCTAGCTGAGATCCAGTGCTCGGGCCCAGTCTCAGGTGATAATGGCCTAAGAAGGTACTCATCCCAGGAGTATTTAACCTTTATTAAGAGACTCAATTAACCTTCAAGGTCTGAAGGAATTAATCTTCAATGGTGAAATATAAGGCCCTGTGAGGGATAACGGGGATATAGAGTTGGGCAGGGGCTGCTCCTTTGGGATTGCTTGAGGGAACGTCACCAGGTGGTCATCCCGATGTCAGGGACCACCTCCAGTCTGCCTCAGTATCCCCCCATAGTCTTGGGGACACAGTAAATTCACAAAATCCTTTTGTTGAGCAGAATTTAAAGAACATGTCTAGTTGTCATCTTCCTATTCCTTCTGTCTAGGTATGTATGAATTCTTAATAAACTTGATTGCAAGATTTTGAAACGTGTTACTGGAGGAACTGATTATTTTATGCACAATAAAGTTTATAATTTAATTTATATTAAAAATTTAAATTTTTTAAACTTAATTTATAAAATTAAAATACATTTCATTTTCTTTTAACTGTAAATTCATTTGTTCATTCAGCAAACATATATTGAGTGTCTAATCTGTGCCAGCTGCTGGGGAAACTTTTTGTGTTGAGGATATTTTTTCAAGAATCCCTGGGCTCGGGCTTCCCTGGTGGCGCAGTGGTTGAGAGTCCGCCTGCCGATGCAGGGCACACGGGTTCGTGCCCCGGTCTGGGAAGATCCCACATGCTGCGGAGCGGCTGGGCCCGTGAGCCATGGCCGCTGAGCCTGCGCGTCCGGAGCCTGTGCTCCGCAACGGGAGAGGCCACAACAGTGAGAGGCCCGCGTACCGCAAAAAAAAAAAAACCTAAAAAAAAGAATCCCTGGGCTGGTCTCCTTTACAGTTTACATGAAGTTGACCCATCTCTCCTTCAGGCACATTTTTAGCCAAGTAAATGCCTGATCTTTTGAATCTAACTGTTTGTTAGCCCCCATTCTTTAGCTCTTGACTCTTTGCCATTCACATTTCGGTGCTTTTTGGGTGGGTGTTTAAATTATGTATTTCAAAAAGGCACCCAATTAAAAAAATAAAATAATCCACCACCTCTCAGTTAGTGGTCAAGACCTATAGAGATTTCACCAGGTGGCTATGGAGTCCATCTCTCACTTTTATTACTTGGAACCTAGTCTTGTTCTGACTCTATTGATGACTTTGAAGCGCTGATGTTAAGATTAACATCAGTTGCTTCTTTGGCTTCCAAGAGCAATTGTTTGCAGAACATTCCTGCCCATTTTAGTGTGTGTTGAGGCCAGTACCACATTTAGAATTAAGGCAAAAAATTTAGTCATAGAATCCTCAACGATAACAGACTTGGGAACAGTAATCTTGCATTTCTGACTGTTGTCATATGGGGAGTTTTCACTGTTGGCTTGCATTCTCATTTTGGTTTATTGTTTCAATTTTGTATCTCGGATGATTTTGACAGTTTTTGAGAAGGCAGAGACTCTGGGGACTGACTCTGTAAGTGCTGAAATATGAAAGGGGGAAGGAACAATTTCACGTTAACACAGAGCAGAATGAGAGTCGTGAAGCCAACTCAGGAGGGTGGAGGATGGGTCAGGAAGGTGGAAGAGAGAACACAGGGGAAAATGTCCAGCATGAAAATAGATGCCACTTCTCCTGGGGTCTGGCGAGCCTTGTATGAATCTCCATGATGCCCTTTCTGCAGCAACAATGTTCGTTCAACATTTACTTACTGTGGTTGGGCTCCAATAGCTCTGTCCACACCGCCCTAAGAAGTAGATCCCATGGGAAGGAGCAGCTCCTCTCTTAGCTGGATTTTTCCTTTGGACTGCTTTGTGAAGTGAGGTAGCAGGGGTAGCCTTTTTGTGCTAAGACTTAGTAGATGGGATGGCAGGGGCACAGACTTTGGAGCCACCCAGACTCAGGTTTGAGTCCCTCACTAGCTGTGCCGCTCACTAGGTGTGTGGCTTAGGTCAAGTGACTTCACCTCTATGATTCTTCAATTCATAATCTGTTTAAATGTGACAATAAGAATACATATCTTGTAGGGTTGTTGGTGAGGATTAGCATTGACCTACATAAAAAACACTGTGATGATTAATTCTGTGTGTCAACTTGACTAAATCACGGGGTGCACAAGTAGTTGGCACAGGTATTTCTGGGTGTGACTGTGAGGGTGTTTTTGGATGAGGTTCGCATTTGAATCGGTAGAGTGAGTAAGGCAGGTGACCCTCCCCAACGTGGGTGGGTCTCATCCAATCTGTCGAGGGCCTGAATAGAACAAGAAAGTAGAGGAAGGGAGAATTCACTCTCCCTCTTTCTGACAGCTGGAGCTGGACATTGGTCTTCTCCAGCCTTTGGGCTTTGACTTACAGCATGGGTGCTCCTAGTTGTCAGACCTTCAGACTTGGACTGGAACCATCAGCTCTCAGTTATCAGGCCTCTGGCTTCAGCCTGGAACTACACCGCTGGCTTTCCTGGGTCTCTAGCTTACAGGTGGCAGATTGTGGGGCTTCTCAGCCTCCATAATTGCGTGAGTCAGTTCCTTATGATAAATCTCTTTTTCAGATATATACATACACGTCCTCTGTTGGTTCTGTTTCTCTGGAGCACCCTCACTAGCTAATCTATATGGATGGTAATTGATTGGTAAACAGTAGCCAGTTTTTGAATGGGAGACCTACAGAATAGGAGCCAGTTTACTTAGTTTTACACGGGCTGGCTCTAATTATGTGTGTGTATGACTTGGCAAAATTTATGGTCACCTATTTTTACATATCCTGTGCAGGCTCATTTTGAGGGTAAATTCCATTCAATAAGGATTTATTTAGTCCCTGTGATGTTATGAGCACAGTGTGTATAAAGATGGGTAAAACCCTGGCTCATGGATTCTAAGGGTCACAAAGATGCAAAGGAAACAGATATGCATATAATTGACCAACCAACCAATCTGCCAACCAACCAACATCATGACAAGTGCTAAGTTAGACAAAAGCTGAGGACAGTTTGAAAATGGAGGTGAATAACTTTGTGTGATTAGAAAAGGATAAAAAGTAAAGTTTTACTGGGATTGAAGAGGTTGGGTTATCTAGCCAGAGATGATAGCTTGAGAAAAGACTTGGAGGAGTGACTTGACGTGATTTTTTTGGGGGGAGTGGTCAAGTAGACGGATGTGGTGGGATTGCTGAGCACTTGGAAAGGAGAAGTGGAAAGTAAGGCTAAAGAGATAAGTTGGGGCTAGAGTATGAAGGTAAAGATGGGTTGCAAAGGTGAATGGGTGCCATACTGGATGATATCTCCAAAAGTACAGGACTGATGGAGAGAGTAAAGGGAGATTTAATTGTTCAAGTTCATGACATTACTTGTTCTTCATCTTGTCAGAAAACAGAAGTCCAGACTGAGAATGTGTATAACGAAAACACTTAGAATTGTATTCTGACTGTGAGCCTGGGCATCCCAGTGTTTTCTGAAGGAAGCTGGGTGGAGGATGCCCTGAGGCAAGCCCCTGAAAGCAAGGGGTCCACAAGCACCAGCTACGCTGCCCTCCCCAAAACAGCTTGGGCAGCTGTGACTGCGACCTGTCTCACTGAGACTTCAGCGGCCCCAACCAGGGCAGGAAGGGAGCAGCTAGTGCTGAGTCTGTTTGGGGCTGTAGACATTCCCAGATTATTAGCCAGTCTAGGTTACATGAACTGGGCCATTACGGAGGTGTTAGGAGAAAGATGCAACCCTGTGAATAAGCCCACAGTTCATTCCATGTATGTCAGCCCTGGGTCCCAGGCAGCTTGTCAAATCCCAGACATCTTTGTGGGTGGAGTGCCAGCATTCCTAATGTGGTCCTTCTTTTGGTCTGAATGATTCAGAGTGGGTTAGGATGAGCCTTTCTTTTTGCAGTCATCTCCTTTCCCCTTTTTAAAATGCCTGTAGAATAGGAACACTGTTATGGAAATTAGTTAGCAGCTGCTGTACACGAATGTTTAGAAAATTAATATTACTCACATTATGCAGTACAAAAGCAGAATTTTAATGAAGCACGGAAACTACAGGCACATTGACCCCTTCCCCTTATCACAGAAATCTCAGAATGCATAACTTTCTTTGAGGAAGCTTCTCATTTCCACAAGGCTTCTATAGGCTTATTAGTGACAAAAATAGCACATTCACAACCGAAAGGAGCAAATATTTCAGAACATAGTGTATATGACAGTGTCAGCTAAACCATTATCTATACTTGTTTCTCATTATTAATTCTTAACAATTAGCTGTTCTTTGTTGCATGGTAATGGGATTTGCTGTACTATAAAAATGCCTTGAAGTCGTTAAGTGTCAGATTTTGTTCATGCTGATTCTGCCAGCAATAATTGTTATTTGCACTACAGAATGCTAGGGATGTGGCCTGCATGGGGCAAGAGTATGGCAGGGGGTGGGATTTTGGGTGAGAGGTGGGATGAGGTAGGGAAGGAGGAAATGATTAAGGGATTCAATTTGGAAAAGCCTGTCTGTAGAGCTGAACTGACCTACCAAAGTCGGTGCAAGGAGCTCAGCCAGGTCTGGAAGACAGGGGGCTTTAGGTGATGGGATCAGGTATGTTATCTTATGTGTGTGAGGCCCCTGCGGAAAGGCTGCAGAGGGAAAGAAGAAGGTAGAGAGCAGTCAGGGTGAGGAGAAGCAGGGAGATAAAAAGAACTAGGCTTTCAGGTGGCGTGATGGCATGATGAAAAGAAACAGGCAGAACCTCGACTGGGGCAGCTCTGGGAAATGCTTTGAAGGTGAGCGAATGTTTCAGCCAAGAAAGGAAGCTCAAGGAGGAGGAGGGAAAGGCAAGCTTCTGAAGGCAGAGTGTCTGTCTTTTATGTGATTTATAACCTCAACCCACGTAAAATATGGTGTTCTCTGATATCAGGCACAGCATGAGTGTTCTTGCCCGAGAAGAGCCTGGCCAGCAGCGCAGGGAGGAGCAGGGATGGTGAAAAGGGGAAAAGCAGGGACAGTGGACCGAGGGCTAGAAATTACATGGAGAAAGGGGTTCAGTTACTTTCTGTGGAGAAGTTTGCTTATACAAGTGTGTTATATATAGTGTCCTGTATTCATTATTCAGATGCACTATCATCTACCCTGGGAAGAAAATGTGTGTGTGCATATGTGTGAGCAGATGTGTGATGCTGGACATGGGCCTGGGTGGAAAGGTGCAGATCTCTATCCTCACCACCACCACTTGTATTTACTGAGCACTGGGTACAGGCACTGGGCTCTGATCCTGAATCTGATGCTGGTCATAAGGGCCAGTGGTTCTTGTCATCCACAGTGTAAGGCTGAAAAACTGCAATGCTCTGCTGGAGCCGGCTTGCACCAGCTCACAAGAGCTTGCCACCTGATGTCGGGTTGGTGGCTTAAGATCACCATGGTAGGAGTATTTATATCTCAGGAACTGGCAAATGTTGCAAGCTGGGGTTTCCCCCTTCTCTCCACCCCCCCATCCAAAGAGCTGATTGGTAAACATTCACCAGCAAATCACTGGATCTCCACCTTTCAGATGCATAGGAAATAGGGAAGGGGAAACAGTTCCCTGCAGAGAAGAGCAGAGCTACTTATCAACTCCTTGTCTGTTCTTCAGCATTAATCTGTTGGCCAAGAGCAGCAAGTGTGTTATTAGTGGAAAAGATGTGAACGCTGGCCTTGAGCAGACCTGGACTAGAATCACCGAGCCAGTGCCTGTGTTATTGCCTTAGCTGAGATATTCAACCTCTCAGAGTCTCTGGCTCCTCTTCTGTAACATGGGGATATAGCATCCACCTTGCAAGGCTGTTGTCGGGTTTAGAAACAATATCTGTATAATGACTGTTAAATGTCTGTAATTTACTTTGAGATGCATTAACAAGATGGCTTGATAGATGGGTCAAAGGCTAGATGTGTGGAAAAGCAAGCACAGCAAAATGGTAGAATTCAGGTGGTGAGTACATGGGTGTTCACTGAAAAATCTTCCAACCTTTCTGTAATTTTCATAAGAAAATGTGGAAGCAAAAGAAACCTATTAAGCAGTGGTACTGACAACAAATGGCAACAATAACAAAAATGACTCATCTCCTGTCACCTTCTCCTTCCTAACTCTGCTCCAGCCCCAGAGGCCCTGCTTGTTCTGGAACATTCCAGGCCTGGCCCCCTCTGTACCTGTTTCCTCCTGCCTAGGCTAACACTCTTCCTTCCTCTCTTGCTCCCCACCCGCTTCTGGTCTTTATTCACATTTCACCCTCCTGTCAGGGCTTCACTGCCCACATTTTCACAATTGGACACGTCAATGGCTGGCACTCCCTATTCCACTCCTTGGCTTTGTTTTCCTCCATATCACTTATCATAATCTGCCTTACAATATATTTTTATTTTGGTTATTATTTTCCCCCACAAGGATGTAAATTCCACGAGGACAGAGATTTTTGTTTATCTGATCTCTGCTGGATCCCCAGTGACAAAAACAATGCCTGGAACAAGGTAAGTACTCAATAAATATTTGCTGAAGAAGGAAGTGATATATTATTATTATTCCCTAGACCTACAGCTAAGCCCCAAATGAAGGAAGCTGTATTAGTCTGGGTTCCTCCAGAAGCAGATTCAAATGCAAGTAAATTACTTGGGAGATAGTCCCAGGAAACAGTGGTTAGGGAGTAGAGAAATGAGATAGGAAAAGGAAGGCACAAATAAAGAACATATGGTAAGGCAGGTGACCACTGGAGCTTCACTGGGCTACACTAGGAGCCAGTGTAGCAGAGGCACCCCAGAGTCGTCCTATGGATTGAGGGAGCTAGGGTCTTTATATACTAATCCCCCGTAACTGAGAGCTGTTCCCAGGGGTATACACTTCTTGACACTCTGGCCTGTGTGCTTGGACAGAAGAGGGTTAGGAGGCCTAAGAAACTTCTCAAGCAAAAGATATGGATGCTGGCCATTAGAAATCAGGCTGTATGTAGGAAGTGATATGGCTCAGAAGGATATGGGTGGGGCACCCACAGAGTCTGCTTTGTTACCCACGCAGTGAGGTCTCCAAATCAGTGTTGAGAGTGTGGGATTAACTTTAACATCACTGATCCTAGAAGAGTTCTAAAAAAATCAGTGAGGGTGTTTCCTCCTTAAAACATTCCAATTTAATTTTACCACCTAGATTCTAGATATTTTACCAGTTTTTTTTTTTTTTAAACCAGAACTCATTTAGTTTATGGGAGAGAAATTATTTACTGACATATTATACTAAATTTTAAAGAGTCTTTTTTTTAGCAATGTCCTGACTAAATTAATCTCACTCATGAAACAGGAGCATGTAGAACAATATCATATTTGTAAATCCAAAAGCAAATTTCCTAACATTAAAAATTTTCCAGAATACCAAAGAATATCACATTGGAATGAACTATCTCATAAAAAACCCTCATATTTCACTGATTGCTATTTATGACTAATGCTAACAGTTGGGCAAGAGGGAGAGATACAGTCCCTCACAGTAAAAATAAACAAACCAAAACACCACTCCCAGAAGTAAAATGTGATTTGCAACTTAATATTGATAAAGTCACAAAGCTTGAAGGAAACTTAAAGACTCATGACCTCGTCCATCATCTTACCCAGGACCACACTTAATTTTTATATATACAAAGTTAAAGCATGTTCAGTTTAGTGACGTTCATCTAAATAGTAGGTATTATGGAAACCTAAAAAAGGATGGAACAAGAAGTTGAGTGGATATATAGCTTTTTAATTGGTTGGGCTGTGATCGGAGAAGCAATAAGGCAAAGTGGTTAAGATCTCCCATTTAGCAGGTGGACACACTTGCAAGCAAATCTTCTTCCCCTCCCCTGATTCATTCTGCTGCTTATTAGAGTATAACCTTCGTGGGTTAACCTTCTGGTTTTCCATTTTCTTCAGCTACAGAATGGGAATTATAATACCTTACCCTCTCTTCTGCCCTTCCTGCTTTCCCTCGAATCGATGTAAGGATTAAATGACAATATATATGAAGTGCTTAGTTTAGTGCTTATAAGGAGATCAGTGCTTGGTAAATCATTTTTATTATGAACATAATTTTATTATGTCCATTCATTCATTTGTTCAGCAAATATATGAGCATCTACTATGTGCCAGGTACTATTCAAGGTTCTTGGGATACACTGGTGAGCAAAACAGGCAAAGATCCTTGCCCTTTTGGTGTTTACATTCTAGTGGGGAGAGGGGTAGGTAGACAGTACGCAACTGATAAGCAGCAGATAAATAAATTATGTGGTAGATTAGAAGATAAGTGCTATGGTGGAAAGAAAAAGGACAGCAAGGAAAATGGGATTAGAAATGCCAGGGGGATGACCCTTTGCTGTTTTTACACATTGTGGTCAAGGTGGGCCTTATTGAGAAGGTAGTATTTGAACAAAGAGTTGAAGGAGGTGAGGGAGTGAACATGTGGGTATCTGGGGAAAAGTTTTCCAGAGAGAACAGCCAGTGCAAAGGCCCTGAGGACTCTGCTTGATTGAGGAAAAGAGAGAAAGTCAGGCTAAAGCAGGGTGAGTAAGGGTTGGAGGGGGGCAGGTAGAAGAATATGAAGTCATAGAAGTAATTGTTGGGGTGGAGGGAATGAGTTGATCAGGTAGGACCTCACGCCATTGTGAGGACTTTGTCTTTTATGCTGAGTAAAATGGGAAGTCACTATAAGGTTTTGATATAGAGACTTGATCTGAATTACATTTGAAAAGATCACTTTGGCTGCTGTGTTCATAATAGACTTTTTGGAGACAAGGTAGAAGCGGGAGACCTGTTAGGAGGTTACTGCAGTCATTTAAATGAGAGATGGTGATGCCTTGAATCAGGGTGGGAGCATGGGAGGTAGTGAGAAGTGGTTGGATTCTGGTCATAGTTTGAAATGAGTCCAAGAAGATGTCTTGATAAGTTGGATGTGGAGTTAACGGCACAGCACGAAGAACTTACTAGGTCAGTATGTCTGGTAGCTCATTCTTTTTTAGTGACTGCATTGTACACGATTATGCAGGTATACCAATTTATTTAAGCATTCCTCTTTTATTTATTTTTGAGGATTGGATGGTTTATTTTTATTCACCAGTTTAACCCCACTTAAGCTAGCAATTAGAACATTGTCTTGCACATGGTACAGACCTCAGTAAGTATTTGTTAACTGACTACAAGAATAAATGAATGAATTGTTGGATAAATCATCTGAAAAATTATCTCAACAAACAAAATCAAAAAGTATTTATTGGTTATAATTACTAAACTGGCAAGAGCAAATTTCTAATTAATATGTATTAATTGCCTACCATGAAACAGATACTACAGTGGGATAGGTGCCATGACAGTGTATTCAGAGGTGAAAATGAATACTGTTACTAAAGGCATTCCTCTTTTAAAGTAAATTTAAGTTGTTTACAATTTTGGATATGGTTGATATTACCAACAGTGCTGTAATGAACAGTCTTTCGTGCCCATGTATAAACATTTCTGTAGACTAGGGTTCTAAAAGTAGAATGGTTGAGTAGAAAGAGACGTACATTTGAAATCTTGCTGGATTCAGCCAGTGGACACCCCCAGTGCTGGCACCAACATACTTACCCACCAGGAGGGGAAGGCTGTGAGCGGGTCTCCCCGTGAACACAATGTATATCGTGGTTCTATGGCTTTTTGACTACCCAATCTCTCTCATGTGGTAAATTATGATAGGATTATTTTAAAAATTGCTTTTGACAAAGTTGCTTGGTATGGGTCTTTTATACTTCTCTAGATTCGTTACCAGATATTAAACATTAGCAAACTTTGGAGGCAGTTCAAAATGAAGCATTTAGGTATCATTTCTTTCAGAGAGAAGGCAGATGACATTCTAATGACAAACCTGTGAAGTGTTACAACATTACTTAAAGGTCACCAGATGTGGGATTAAATTGTCACTGATCTATTTTTATGCCAGTGTGAAATTGATAATTCAAGGGAAGTGGGTATCTTTATCAGCTAATGTCACAGTGTTCAATAATTATTGTATTTATTATTTCCCTACCCAAAATTAAAATCCTGATTGGCGAGGAAGCACTTTATGAGTCTAGGGAGCTCTGACATTTAATATAATCTTCCAATAAGTCAGATGGGTAGTTGTTTTGATGAAAGCTGTGGGCAAAGTGCTGTTAAACCAAATGCAAGGAAGACATTATCTTGTAAATAATATGGTGATTAAAGCTTTGTTCCACATCATTAAAAATGTGCTACGTGGTCCAACATTGCCTCTCCCTAGCACTGTTCAGCAGGAGATGCCTCAGTTTGAAGAAGCATTTACATTTAGAGGAACCCAAAGAGAACCCAGAAATCTGGTAAGCACATCAGAGAAGGCTGAGCTACAAATGCCTGCAGGTCCTTTAATAGTGCTATTGTGCCCTTAGCTATCATGGTGCTTCCAGAGCTTTCTCATGGAATCTGCTCTGTGGGCTGAGGATTTATGTAAATGGACCAGTCAGGTCTTACTGACCAAGAGAGAAGTTTAAAAACTCAGTGCAGTCTCATTTAAGCAACATTCGACTTCTGCCAAGCCTCCAGCCCCCGCAGTGTCAGCGTTATTGCTCATACAATTAGAGATGGCTGCCTGTGAGCAGCTCCCTGCAGCAGCCACTCTCCCAAGTTCATCCATTTCTCCTTGCCCAGCATGCCAGCTCCTGGCTCATTTCAGCTTTCATTAGCTTCTGCAGCTTCTGGGTGTGAAGGTGCAGCTCACCTAATCTCCACCGTTCTGGAGTGCAAAATAAAACACCCCTGTCTGTGGGCCCTTGTTCTTGCCACTCAAGTATTTAACTGGAGGGCAAAAAACTTGCTTCTTAAATGCAGGTCAGTTTCATCAGGAGGGAATTGTCAAAATCCTGATGTTCTCTGCACTACATTTCTCTCTCTGAAAGGGGATGGGATCTATTCCACGCCACCCCCCACATGTTTATGGATAATGAATGAAGATACTTACAGTAGCCTGTTTTGGGGTCAATTTGGACTGATCACTTGGGTGCATGCCTGGCAGATCTGACTGTGAAGACAATGGCAGGACTGGTCTGGGCCAAGTTGTTGCATTATTATGGAAGTCACTACCCTCCAATTGATTTAAATCATTGCTTTAGACTATTATGAATGACTGTCTCATATATCACATATTGGCTTCAGTGAAAACAAATTGGTTTATGTAACTGCAAAGTCCAACTTCTGGCATAGCTGGCTCCAGAAGTGCACCTAAGTTGTTCTAGAATCTTTCTGCCCCAGCTCCAGGTCTACTTTCTGCAGGCAGGGTCTTCCTGCATGAAAGCAAAGTGACCATTCAGTAACTCCCAGCTGATGGCCATCCTTTGCAGAGAAGGAATAATTTCTCCAGCTAATGTTCTGGGTCTGTATTCCATCACTGTGGCTTTCGCTGCATGTCCACACATGGGCAGTCGCAGGGGCTAAGATGTGCATCATTCAGATTGGCTAAATCTATGACCCATACCCATCTTTGAAACCAAAGGAGCGAGTTCCACCCCGTGCATATGATCTGAGAGAGGAGGAGAGGTGGTTTCTAAAAGAAAATTGGGGCAGTGTTTCCAGAAACAGGGGAATGGATGCTGGGTAGGAAAAAACGATAGATGTCCACTGCAGTGTGTATAACTAAGTCAGGCCCTGGGCTCCTCAGAGCTTCAGCAACCCGAGTAGCACTGCAATGGGTGCCTTCAAATTTAAATAAGGTAACTTAAATCAGTTCACATGGCACATTTTATAGAAGAGAAAACTGAGTTAATTAGTAGCATGATAAAGTGAAAGAAGTTTGGGCACATAATAAATGCACAACAAATGGTTGAGATTTTAGTGGTATGTCATCATCTGGATGCTTTTTCATATACACATTTTTTTTTTTTTTTTCTTTTTTGCGGTACGCGGGCCTCTCACTGTTGTGGCCTCTCCCGTTGAGGAGCACAGGCTCCAGACGCGCAGGCTCAGCGGCCATGGCTCACGGGCCCAGCCGCTCCGCGGCATGTGGGATCTTCCCGGACCGGGGCACGAACCCGTGTCCCCTGCCTCGGCAGGCGGACTCTCAACCACTGCGCCACTAGGGAAGCCCTCATATACACATATTTTATCACGTGCATTTTGCTTATGATAAAATTCTGAACATATTTAGTGCGTGGTCTTACTCCATAAACAAATTCCACAGCTGCAGTTTAGTGTCCAGGAGTAGATGAGCTCACTAAAATGAGAAGCGGGAAGGATGGATTAGACAACTTATGGCTTCAAGGGCAGAAAGATTGTGCAGTTGAAGGCAGAGGCTGGAATTGAATGAGAGGTTACAGTCAAAGGGAAATAATTTTTTTTTCCTATGGAAAGGTGTCGGTTGTGCAAGAAATAGTCCTGGGGGACAGAGAGTAAAATCCCACAGAGGTTGTAGACCTGCCTGACTCTTCCTGGAAATTGTTTGAGGGGGCAGGAGGACGCAGGCTTTGTAAATTAATAAATGGGGAGCTAAGGCTCCTGGGACCTGTTTTCTTTCAGTTCCTTGGTTAGCCTTTTCCTAGAGGGCAGCAGGTGTTTCTGGTTGGACTTGAATTTTGTAATTAATTCTGAACCAATAACTCCATGATGTTTAGAGGAAGAACTCTTTGCAGGTAAGATAAACCTGGGACTGCTGTTTAGATTTTTAAAAATGGGTACTTTTGCATTTCTTATTGGTAGAGCAGATTTCTAAAAGTTTTTTGTCTCAAAATCTTTTCTTCCCACGTATATCCAGGCCAGCAAATGAGCACTAGCATCTGGGGGCCCAGGGCTGGGAGTTTGCATTATAGAACAGTTGGGAGATCCTTTTCTTATCATTCATCTGTTCATGTCATCTTGATAAAGCATCTCTTCTAGGCAGAGCCAGGACTCTGGTGACACAAGTGAGGCTTCTAGGGCACAACATTTAAGGAAGTGCTCATTCTCAGTGTAGTGAGAGTGAAAGTGTAGAGCTGATGCCTGAGAGTAATAACAGCTTTAGGTTTTATGCCCAAGGAACCTCCCTTGCTTCACCCCAGTTCTTGCCCTGCTTTTAAGGGCCAAGGTCTGTGTAAGATGTCAAGAGATCCAAAGATAAATTGGACGTGATCTCTGATTCCAGCACGTCCCCTGCCTGGGAGGTCCACAAAAGGTGAGGATAAGTCTTGAGAATTATCACGTCCACCTGAAGCTCACAGGGAAAAGATGTAAAAATGAGAAACTTGAAGTTCAAGGGTTCTGAAAACCTCTAGATTGGAGCTGGGGTTGGTAGAGAGAAGCACAGATGTGCTGAGGCTGCTTTCTGATACTTGTCTTGGAGTTGTCCTGGCCAGTTACTGTTTCTAAAGTAAAAAATTAGATGTCATGCTCCTATTAGTATTAGTAGTATGAGTATTCTTGTCTAATAGGACAAACCATATTATAATAAGGGCAACAATAAACATATAACAGTAATAGTACTGAAAAATATATATGATATTAGCTGAATGCCTAATTAATGCATTATCCGTTTCGTCCTCACAGCAACCCTTTGAGGTATGTAGTCTCATGACTTCTATTTTATGATTTCTATTTCTTCAACTGAAGTGCAGAGATGTCACGTCATCTGCCCAAGGTCAGATAGTGCAGAGTGTCAAGGTCAGGATTCAAACCCAGGCTTGTCCACCATGCCGCCTCGAAGGGTGAGGTAGGCTGGTGGTGGTGGGAGATACTACTGGCATTTTCTCTAAACTCCTAATCCTGAATGAACTTAAAAAAATGGCTTATTTAGACTGTGGGAAAACCAAATTTCTTTAAAAAGTTTCTCAGCTTTCTGAAGTGACAACTGAGAAGAGAAGTGCAGCCATCTGTACCCTGAAATCCCTCTGCCCGCTTTGCCACAGCCTGCCGCTCACCCCTTCCTCTCTCTTCCGCTGCGGCACAGCCGGCCAGGGAGAGAAAATGGAAAGACAGTGGAAATTGCTGTCACTCCCGCCCTGCCCTCAGGGAACAGGAGAGCAGTTATTGCCACGCTGGGTCAGCCAGACAGGCCCTGGATTTCTGTGCTTCTATGGTAATTAGAAAGCAGAATCTTAAGAGCCAATTCTGACTAAGAACTCTGTGTCCAATTTTCTCCTGGCCCTGATTGTGAATGGCCTGATCAATATTAAATCTAATTTACAATGATGGCCCCTGTGAAGCTGGCAAATGTTATGTCAACACACCGTAATGACTTCGGCTTCCTGAGCACACTTGTTAGCGTGGCCCCATCTGCCACGACCACTCTCTTAGCCGCTCCCACCTCTAAAGCCACATCTGTGATAACGTCCCACAGGCTCTCTTGCCTTCTTTCCATCAGCAGAGGCCCCAGCCCTGTCAATCCTTGTTGCCTCTTTCCTACCTGATGAACTCCAGAAAAGAAGGAGAAAGCAATTAATGTTCTTCCCACAACTGATGAACCAAATAAAGAAATAATTGGCACTCAGTTCTAATAATGGCAAATTTTATGAAATTTCCATAAAGACAATTCAGAAAGGAGCATGGGGATTATTTCTCCACAGGGGGCCCAACTGGTTTGCATTGTTTCATAATGTTTATGTGATTACAATTCCACATCGCCTGCATTTACATCCTGTTGTCTCCAGGGCAGGTTCTTGCAACTGATTTTCGAGGAGCCCAATAAAAGAGCTGTAACAGGAGCAAACTTCCCATTCTGAAGTTTCCGGGCTTTCCTCATCTCAGGGGAGACAGGGGAGCCACTGGGCTGGAGAGAGAGGCACAAAGGAAGGTTCCCAAGGCGTTTCTGAAAGCCAGGAGGCTGATATCAGTCACGCCACCTGCCCTCCTGCCTAAAGCACATCTTGGGCTTGCATTGTTTGTGATAAGAAGTCAAAACTCCTAAGCTCTTTCCTCTTGCGCTCCTTCAGACAGCGCTCACCAGTCCCCCACAGTCTGCTCCAGCCAACAGGCTTCCTTTAGTCCCTCACATTTGCCACACTTCCCCCAGCCCAGGGACTCGGCATATACCTTCCGTCCGCTCTGCCTGGGAGATTTTTCCCTCTCCTCCTTCCCAAAGAAAGGCTTCCTCACCTTTCGCACATCAGCCCTCCCAGCAGGTCAGGTCTTCCCTACATTGGCTCCCATTGCCACCTCTCATTTGTCTCACTTGCTTGCAACTTGTTATTTGTTGGTGCGATTATGTGATTAGTGCCTTCCTCTTTATTCAGATGTAAACTTTGTGAGGGGAGGGCCCTGTCTGTCTTAGTCACCAGTGTATCCCCTTTCAGAAGAGCACCCCCTGGAAGTTGAGGATGATGCTGTAATGGGGCATCATTTCACCTCTGCTGAAGAGAGAATCACTATCCCTGCATTAGTTGAGTATTGGTTTGGCTGCTGTAACAAAGGGAGAACGTAAAAAGGAACTTAAAACAGTGGTTCTCTCTGAGCTTGAGGTGATATGTCTGCTCCATAAGGTCAGGGATCCGAGGTCCTTCTGTCCCTTTCCTTCATTCAACAAAGATCCATTAGGCACCTACTATGTTCCAGGCATCATTCCAGGCCTTGAAGACATAGCAGTGAACAAAACAGAGGCAATCCCTCTCCTCATGAATCTAATATTCTATTGGGTGTGACCAGGCAGTTGAACATGATGAAGAGTAACATATTTAACATGCTATATAGTGATACGTGCTATGGGGGAAAAAATCAAGCAAGGATGCGGGTAGGAAAAGTTGGGGGGAGTGAGTGCTATTGAAATTCTAGAGAAGGTGGTCAGAGAACATCTCACTGGAAAGGTGGTATTTGAGTAAAGACCTGGAGAGGGTGAGGGAGTGAGCCACGTGGAGATCTGGGGAAAGGGTGTCAGTAAGTACAAAGGCCCTGTGGCAAGAGAGTGTCTGGATTGTCCAGGCACAGCAAAGAGGCCAGTGTGGCTACAGTAGAGAGATGGATGGGAGAGTAGTGGGAGCTGAGGTCAGAGAGCTTATGCGTGGCCAGATCACGTAGGACCTTGTAGTCATTGTACGGACGTTGGCTTGTTGTTCTTGTAGGGGAGAAAAATTTGCCACCCCAAAATCTATCTCTTTGGCATGTGGATTATTTCAAGCTAAAAACAATCAAGCCCCAAAAGACTTAGGCAGAACTTTGGACCTTCCTCTTAACTGCATAAAAGAATTTAGGTAGATGACCTGTTCCATGAAGGGAGCTATCACCACAAGGCCCTTCTTTGTTTTTCTTTTTGTTTCTTAAACCATTTTAAAAAATTGAAGTATAGTTAATTGACAATGTTGTGTTAGTTTCAGGTGTATAGCAAAGTGATTCAGCTTTATACCATGGTTTCCCCTCTATAGTGGTTTAAAAAAAGTGCTTTTGACATCTCCAAATCAAACCATGACTTGGAGCCATGCTGTATTCTTTGATAGCTAATGTTGAATGAATCAGTAGACTCTGAGCAGCTGCCTTGTTTCCTAATCTTTAGACTCTCAGGGTCAGGCTGTCGGTTCTTAACCCTTTACAACATCTGTCCTAGCTTGAACATCTTCAGTGGTAGGGGACTCATCATCTTATGCAATGATCTGTTCCATTGTCATATACCACAGATGATTAGAATAATTTTTTCTTGAGTCACTTTTTGTTTCTTCCAATAGATCCAGGTTTTTCTCAGTATAACCAATACAGCGTAAGTTTAATTACTCTCCCCCATGATCACTTTTCTCCTGGGAAAGGGAAGAGAGACCCAGAGTTGGCCCCTCCAAAGTCCCTGTTGTGCCATGGTGATCAGAGAGCTCCAGGATGGAGAGATTTCTACTTGGGACACCGATCCACACCATTAGGTCAGCTCTGAAAGTGAAGCAGGGCAAGTGAGTGGCTTAAACTGATGTCACCCACTTGCTCTCTGTCTTTGGGCATGTCACCTAATAATAATAGTTAATAATTTCTACAGATTAGGGAATACTTAGTATAATAGAAACTGTGATCAGACATTTACATACATTTTCTTATTTAATCCTCATATAACACTAATGGTATTATTATTTTCATTTTACAAATGAAGCTAAAGTTCAGAGAAATTAGATAACCTACTCAGGGTCCCTGTGATATTATATCTGTGTTTTGAACTCCTACACTGATCCTCCTCCCTTAACCTGCTCATGAAACACTGAATAACCCTTATAACCAAGGCCGCCCAAGGTAAAATGGCCAGTGTGGGTCCTGAAAATCCAACAGACCTCCAAGGACAAAGCAAAGGTTGAGACCATAGTCATCAGCAGGAAACAGGAGAAAACCCAAGCCAAGGTCAGTGAGGGCTGCTGCGGCCATGATGTAGGTAATGGTGAGTGCCCCAAGAAACGGGTAGCTTGAGATGCCATGAAGCTCTGATAATAAGCAAAAGAAAGGGGGTAAGACCTATATTCTTAAAAGGACATAAGTGCTATAGAGATTATAATACCCTCTGCCCAATCAGTTCAAAGTGAAAACAAGAGAAATACCAAAAATAAATGTAAACATTGCAAAGTTCAATAAGGTCTTTTTTTTTTTTTCTGTGCCTGAAAACACATTGTAGAACACTGGTGGATACTCAGCAGAGATGACATGCATTTGTTGACTTATAGGAGCCACAGAACAAGCAGGTTGTGGTGGGACAACGTCGCTAAAGGAAGCGAGACAAGATAAGAGCTCAGTTACCATTACTGGGATGTAAGGATGGCTTGTGTTTGTTAAGATTTGGGGGATAAGGGGAACTGGATTGGCCACAGGGTCCAAAAGTGAGGCTGAATTTACAGAATGTTTGAGTGACTTCATCATTGAAGCATGGGGGGCTTAGGAATCCTGGGAGATAAGTATACCTTTGGGTGTTGATCTAGATTGCTCTGAAGTTACCCAGCAGAAGAACCTGATTTCAGTGATTTTAGGATGACATAGATTATTAGACACTTCTTGATTTAATAATAGCATTTTAGAAAAAAGGAAATACTACAGTCATTGTACACGTTGCTTTTTTAGGCATGTCAAGAATTCAAACATGTTAAAATATAAAAACAAAAGTTTAATAAGTACTATAGTAAATGTAGTAAATAGAAGTCTAGCTCAGCTACATGGTGAAAGATTAAGACGAGAATTTTTTTAAAAAGTGGGGTGAGGAGAAGCCTAATTATTGAATACAGTAGGGAAAAGAAGCAGACGGCACCAACTCTTTCTTTTTCATTGTTTCATTTATGTTTCCAGTCAGAACATTCTTCTTAGGGCAGATGTGTTTGATGGTGGACAGGATGGTAGAGCCTTCTCTTGAGCATCATGGTTAATGGCCCTGTGTTTTGGGTTGGATGTCAAGACATCGTCTGAACCAGATGGATGTGTCAAGTTTGGAGGTCTAACAGAGCAGGACAGGCCCACGGGATTCTGGGCTTTATTCAGAAGTGCGGTTATATCCTCAGCTCCACTCAGAAAACTGGGGGGCTTAATCACTGCAGGCTCATTGCTTTAGGTTGCTTATGGTGACAACACTGAGCTAATGCTTGGAGGGCATCTGGGTTTTCTACCCGGTGTAATAAGTCTGAAGCCTTCCAAAAAGCTTGGAGCTTACTGAGTGGAAACCACTGACATGGATTCTCCGTTTTTGAAGATTCCAAAGGGGAGAGGGAGAGAGAGTGACATGAGAATAGGAGATGGAAATGGGAAAGTAAAGCTTTACCAGGAGGGCATGGCAGTTACCACCACTTCCATTTTATCTCAAACCTGAGATAAACACACTCTAATCAAACAGAAAGTATGTCAGTGGAAGTACCACTCTGACACTATCCCCTTCCTAAGGTTACTTCAGAGATAGAAAAGTTCCAAGCAGATTATTGGTATGTGGCCCTGAGGACCTTAAACTACAAACAGAAAACTTAACTAGTACAATAATACCGTATTATATTTTCATTTCACATGGTTCAATTTTCTTAATATCAATAGCATAAATTTCAATTATCATAAAATTAGTGACTGAGTGGGCAGGAAACATATCTTTGCAAGGAAATGTTGTTGCAATAATTGTTAATATAAGGGGGACGGTGGTCTCAAGCTCTTCCGTGGGGCTAGAAGTGGCCTTCCCTTCAGTGATGTACATGCTAAGCAGATTTCCTTCTTTTCTTTTTTTTTTTTTAACATCTTTATTGGGGTATGATTGCTTTACAATGGTGTGTTAGTTTCTGCTTTATAACAAAGTGAATCAGTTATACATATACATATGTTCCCATATCTCTTCCCTCTTGCGTCTCCCTCCCTCCCACCCTCCCTATCCCACCCCTCCAGGCGGTCACAAAGCACCGAGCCGATATCCCTGTGCCTCCTTCTTTTCTAATGAGATAAATTTAAACCTAATTAAAATAGGGAAACTTCACTTCATGTCATGGTTGAGACACTGAGCATGTGTGAGGAGTGCCGTGGAGGGTTTGGGCTGCTTTTTTACAGTAGAGGAGTCGAGATTTGCTGGATGAAGTTGAGTGTTTTAGTCTATTTTTAGTGTTTTGATGAACATTCTCATCAAATGGGTCTCTGAGAGTCTGCGGCAAAGTTACCTCAAAGCCAAAATGCCGAGGTAAGGCATGGGATTATGGAGAGGGTGCTTTGAGGTCCTGGCATTATAATCATCACAGAAAAACAAGCAAGACTTTCAGTAACAAACCAATAACTTTCTGGAACCTTCAACGTTTTAATTAAGAGAGAGAAATAAAGGAGCACAAGGTACTGAAGGAAGAAGAGAGCGTGGAAAGAATAGGGAATATATATGTGAGCTGAGCAAAGAACAGATAAAAATAATTCTTAGGTTTTCCTACTTTTAAGTTAGGAGCAAAATCTGTAAAATGACAAAATTTCTTTCTTGTTCTTTTTGGAAGTGCAATCAGATGTCTGTTTTTGCTGACTAACATCACAAGCATCTCATTATATATTTCACAAGGTCTCTAAAATTCTTCTCTAATTCAAGGTAAGACGTAGGAGACCCACAAGCTGTTCTTGATGGGGATTCAAAGAAGCTGTGCACCTATTCAAAATACAACGAGCTTGGGCAGAACCCTGTGCTACAATATCAATTATACTCACTGAAAAGCATTTCTGCCCCCTTTTTGTGTGTCTTTTTGGAATAAGAATGTACGTTGCCCTTATTAATCCTACGGAATTACATTTTCCCTGCTCCTTAGGAAATCAAGCAAATGCAGACAGTTTCAGCAAGTTAACAAAAAAAATCTAATTTCCACTTGAGTAGCTTTGAGGTTAGGTCAGCAGAAAAAAAAAAAACTGCAGTAACTTGTGTTGATGAATATTTTATAAGCTCTACCATCTAATAAAAGATGTATTTAAAAATGGGCAGGATGCTGGTTAAGAAAATGTCCTATTATCTAATTATTATGAAGATAAATTTGGGTATTGGGTGTGATGAAAGAATAAACCAGACCACAGACAAGTTCAGTTTTGGGTCTTTAGACACTTTTTGTTCTGCTTCACCACACATCTTCCATCATGGCTGTAACTGCCGACTTGTACAATCAGTGAGACAACGGGGGTGGTTACAGAGCTTGACCCATGTGGCGATTATTTAGTGGCCTCAGTGGACAAGAGAAATCTTTAAAAAGCTTCTAATTAGCACACCCGGTCTATGAAATTGCAAACCTCATTATTTGAGTCAGGGTCAGAAAAGTACAGGCCAATATAATCCCCATATGACATCTTGGCAGTATTTGGAGAGTCTTACCCCCAGAGTTCAGAATTACACTCTTCATGATCTATAATAATAATAATGACAATGATGGTGACAACAACAACAACCCTAAAATAGCAGCAATCATTTATTGAGCACTTACTATGTACCAGGCATGATGCTAAGTGCCTTACCTGCACCATCTCTTCCAATCCTCACAATAACTCCATGAGATAGGTACTATTATCATGCTTATTTGATAGCTAAGGAAAATGAGACTTATAGATGCTTAGTTAGCAAGTGATTGAGTTGACTCCAAAGCCAACAGGCTTTGCTGGAATGGATGCCCACAATCCCACCCCTTGTCTCAAACCATAGTTTTTTGAAGGGTCCAGTGGAAAGATAACGAATGCTCATAAAAGAAACTATTACACTAACTTTGCCATCAGCTGCACACTCCTTAGGTCTTTAAGAGAAGCCACGCCGGATCTTCCTAGCCAGTGGTGTTTAGGTGTCCTGAGTTCCAGCACCAGCTCCATCCATAACAAGCTGTGTGACCTTGTCAAATCACTTCACCTCTCTCATTCTTAGTGGCTTATTCTTGAAAGTGATGATTGTAATATTTCCTCTTTCTCTTTTCAGGGTTGTGCTGAGGAACAAATGTGATAATGTACCTGAAAGCTCTTGGAAGAGCTTCAAGTGTTATGCAAATGAAAGGTAGTAATTAAAAATCTCCAGAGAAGGGCAGCCTATCTTAGTCATCAATTATCATGTTTTCTTCCCTGTCAGGAAACCTGAATTTTTCATGCTTCTTGGGGGTATAGATAGCTCTTGCAAAATTTTTGTTTGGGAAATGTGTGAAGAAAAGGATCATCCTGACAGCTCAAAACCTATTTATGATAAGAAATAACCACATATAGGGCTTCCCTGGTGGCGCAGTGGTTGAGAGTCCGCCTGCCGATGCAGGGGACGCGGGTTCGTGCCCCGGTCCGGGAAGATCCCACATGCCGCGGAGCGGCTGGGCCCGTGAGCCATGGCCGCTGAGCCTGCGCGTCCGGAGCCTGTGGTCCGCAATGGGAGAGGCCACAATAGTGAGAGTCCCACATACCGCAAAAAAAAAAAAAAAAAAAAAAGAAATAACTACATGTAAATTGATGAAACCAAAGACAGATGCATTCTCATGTGAAATTATGAAAATTCATGCGTCAATTTATTGGTTTTTCATTATAAGAATACTGAATATTTAACTGTCAGAACACATGTAAAACCCAACTCCTTAAATAAGAAAGTGGTACAGGAATTGAATTCTTATTGAGAAAAACAGAAAAAGACTTTGGGGGAAAAGCATGAAAAATATGAACAACAGAAAGCTTGGCAAGTTCCTAAGCTCTGGAAACTTGGATGTGAGGATGTACCTGAGAAGTTTGAATCCACTCTTTGCTCATGTTAGATTTTTGATGAAATTCAGTTATATTCCTGAATGGAAACCAAAACTAAACTAAGAAGGAGTATTACTTCCAAGATGGTGGAATGGCATTGTAGAACATCTCAGGCTAAAGCTTCAGGAAGATCTGGGCAATAATTCCAACTCTGCTGCTTACAAGCTGCTAATTAACCTCTCTGAGCTTCTGTTTCTACACAGCTACTGCATGTAAACCACCTAATGTCCTAGGCATTATGTTACTAGACAGACCAACACTATAACCTGAGTAATGAAGACTTAGCCAATGTAGTATTCATGTCTAAGTGCCATGGAGGTTCTGAATTCTTCCTCACTTAACTTTGCTCAGCACGGAGAAATAGGGGCATATACTAGTCTGAGCTTTATCTCATGTTTTTCTTGCCAAAAGTACTCAAGGAAAGCAAATTGGACTGATTGGGTTCTTGAGAAGTTGAAATCAGATAAAGGCAAGACAACACCTGGCAAATCAGGATATGACAGGGAAGGAACTCCAGAGTTCATCATTTTAAATGTGTTGAGGCATACTGAATGAGTCTCAAATGACTGGGAAGGTTAGATCTTTCATAGATAGCATGGTACTGAAATTAAAGCATATGCGTGTCCTTAATGGGCTTAGAGTAAACTGTGTACCAGGGAAGTGCCAGGGAGGATATAATCTTTGATTTACAGCTGTCCAAAACTTACCAAAAACTTGACTTAAATAATGTTTATGTGATTGGAAAGTCTAAATTCTACAATTTATTCTCAGATTTAAGCTGGACCATCAGAGAGCCTTAACTTAGACCAGTTGGCCTCCTCATAAAGTTTGGTTTTAGTTTAGCATCATGCTATAGACATCTAATGGAGAGTGTTAACAGACATAGCCCTTGAAATACACCACTATATTGGTGGTAGGAATCCTGTCCTTCCCAGAGGTCAGCCTGACTGTATTCTTGCAACTCTCAGATCTCTTTTCTGTACTGTGAGCAGAGAGATTTTTCTAATAATTGGGTATAATCTTGTTATTCCCCTACACAATAATCTTAGCTGGTTCTAGACTAACTGCAGAACCAAATCCAAGTTTCTTTTCAAAGCATTCAAGGTCCTTCTTGAAGTGGCTTCATGTTACCTGCCTAGCCTCACCCCTTCCCTCTAGCGTCTTGAACCTCTGCTCTGGCAATACTGAATGTGCAAACACTGTTCCTTCAGCTTGCAGTTTCCTCCCATGTTTGTCCTCTAAATTACTCATTCTTGAAGCCTCAACTCAGCATCCTCTGTAGGTTGTTGACTCCCCCAAGTTGACTTTAGAGCTTCTTGTCTTGCTTCAGTCTCAATTAAAGCAACGCTTTTACTGTTTTGTAATTGCGTTTTTGTTTCGTTTCACTTTGTTGATCTGTCTCCCTTCTAAACGGTAAACCCTTGGAAAGCAGGATTGGTTTCCCATTCACGTCCATAACTCCAGTGCCCATTGTTACTGCCTGTTTTCTCCCTGTCACAAGCAAGCTGCCACCTTGCCCTCTTTCTTTTTTCTTCTGGTCCTCATCTTAAAATGGCTTGTTAATATTCTCAGTCGAGGGGTGGGAACAGTTGAAAGACCAGATTTGACACATTCTGAACTATTTTTTGGAAGAGGGTGCAGTCCTCTGATGGAAGTACTTGTCCAAAATTCACCTCCGTTCTGATATTGTGTGACACTTCCTATCATGTAGAACATGATTAGCTGTCTTTTCAAGTGCTTCTTTAGGCCAAGTCTATTAATGAGATTTTGTTTAGTCCAGTGAGACAGAGCCAAGCCTGTTTGCTCACAGATGCGCATTAAAATAACAGGGTTTGACTGGTATGTGGCAGCCCAATCTTTAGGGCTGAGGTAATTTTCCAAAGCCGATTTTCTTAGTGTTCAGCAAAGTGGAATGTAATTTTAATTTGCAAGGAGAACTTTGGCTTCCATAAAACATAGCTATCAGCTTTTTCTCAAAGCATTTCTTCACATTGATGCCAGGGAGGTCAGAATGGAATAGTTAGAGATACAAACCAATTTAATAAAAAGGAGGCTTTGAACAAATTAAAAAGTCTGTCCTGAAATTTCATTTTACAAAAGGGGGAGCAAAAATTCAGCAAGTGTTCTTGTTTAATGATGTCCAAATACTCATTTACTATGAATGTAAGAGCAAAACATCACAAGCGTATATATTTTAAGATATTACCAAGCCAATTTGAATAAAATTTTAGCTCACCAAGAAGTCAAAGGCATCAAAGATGTTTATCTCCTTGCTGAAGATACTTTAAGTGGAGGGTTCAAATGGGTAAAACTTTTTAATTGGTTCACTTCCACAGCAGAACCCATGAAAAGTTTATGGGGGCAACAATTCAATAAGCACAGCTGCATCAGACTAGAGCATCAGCTGTTTATGATTCAGCTTGCCAGCCAGATATGCAGACACGTCAGAATGAGATAGGAAAGTTCACCAACTGGGTAGATTTTCATTAACCATTCATTTCTTTTTGTAAAGGTGAGGGCCATATAAATAATTCTCTCACCTCAGTCTTCCTTCGTAAAAAATAACGTGTAAGTCAGTGTACTATTTAGGTACCCAATGTAATAGAAAGCTGATTGATTCCAATGCAAATGAATGTACTATACAGTAAACTCATGGATGATACGATTCTCCATTCCCTGCCCTTTTTTTTCCTTCATCCAATCCTACGGTTCTTCTGAAATGTCAGTAGAAGGGATCACAGGGATAGAAGAGGGCATAGAGTTCTCATTTCTAATTCTTCCCTGGGACATTTATTTGTAAGGACAGAGTTGGGAGGAATAGTTTAGGGATACTTAGCAATGTAAACAAAAAGGATCAAGGGCCGGGCCTCCTGATGGAATTGAGGGCTTTATTGACTTTACAAATGGTAGTAGAACTCAGATCCAGGGAGACATTGTTTTCCTACAGAATAACCTTGGGAACATGAGTTGTTGATTTTTTTCTACTATTTTTTTTTTAAACAGAGAGGGAGAACAAAGTAATAGAACTAGAATATGAAAAGCTTGGCATTATAAAAATCAACAGACATTAGGTAGAACTTGGGAGCAGTATTCCTTCTAACAGTTAGGACTACCTGAAGACAGCTATTGTTATGTCTCCTTCACCTTGGAGGTCCAGCTGTTTAGGGGTTGGGACAAAGGTGACTTTGACCTGCTGGTACCATTAGCCCAAGAGGATTGGAGCTTTGCTGGAAGGATAGGGGCAAGAGTGGGTCTCAGTGTTGTGGATGAAAAATGTTGCCTGCCATGTCAGTTAATAAATGATGCTGCTGCCATCAGACCATCAGCCACTGCAGCCATCCCCGACTGTGCACCCTGAGGAGATCCAGGATGGAGAAAAACAGGGTAGTAGCCCTAGATTGTTTAGGTGCATATCAAAGGAATGATTTCAGTGAGCCCAGACTCTTGTATCTTCTCATATACAGAAAAGTACTAAATTCGTTAACTTGAGATGTCTGGCTTTTCTTTAATTAACAATAATCTTTTGATGTTCAGACTACCTCTTTTTTGTTGCAGACTCCAATGTATCCTGGCTCCTTCCTTACCTCTTCAGAACAGTCCCTCAGCGGCTGAGGGCCTGTCTCCCGAGCTTAAATCCTCAATATGTTGGCCGAATAAAATGTAATTCTCAACTTTTACGTTGTTCATTTTTTTCAGTCAACAGTTTTAAGGTTAATAGATATCAGAATCAGTATCTCCCTTAGATTACATCAATATCCACAGCCCACAGACTTTATCACATGACTTTTTTCTTTTGAGTGTAATAAGGGATTCTGATGAGTATTATGAGAAGTTTAGATGAGGATTGATTTCTCTGTCTCACACCCTGCTCGGCTTCTGGGGTTTCTCAGAGAATTGCCTACCTGTGTCCAGCACACAATGTCACAAAATGTGTTATGTTTGAGAAATGTGCTAAGAAGTGATGCAGTGGAGATTAAGAGACTCCTGCTGCTTCCTATCCTAGACCACCTGCCGTGGGGGTGAGGTGAGCACGGCAGGACTATCCTACTCTGCAAGGAGAGGCCGAGGTTTGGAGGATATTTATTGTGCATTATAATTAATAAAGATTATAATCATCACAACCCAAATAATTAGCATTTATTGAACACCTATGGTGTGCTTAGCTCTTTGCTGGGAGTTTACATATAACATCACATAATTATATTGAATCCTTATGATCACCCCGAGAGGTCAGCATCACAAACCTCACTGTATAGAAAAGTGAGGTTCAGAGATCTTAAGTACTGTGTCCAAATCACACCTGAGTAGAGGGGAAGCAGGGATTTGTCAGGGAAGAAGACATTTTCCTCTACTTTTCTAGCTTCTTCTGGCTGGGCCCTGTGGAGACAATGGGATACAGAGAGGACTCTGACCATCTTTTTTTAAAGATGTTCTACTGTTTATTTAATCACTCTCTTTTTTTAAATTAAATTTAACTGTTTATTTTATATTGGAGTAAATATAGTTGATTTACAGTGTTTTAGTTTCAGGTGTACGGCAAAGAGATTCAGTTATACATATACATATATCCATTCTTTTTCAGATTCTTTTTGCATATAGGTTATTACAGAATATTGTATAGAGTTCCCTGTGCTATACAGTAGTAGGTCCTTGTTGATTATCTGTTTTGTATGTAGTAGTGGGTATATGTTAATCCCAAACTCCTATTATCCCCCCCATTTCCCCTTTGGTAACCATAAGTTTGTTTTCGCAGTCTGTGAGTCTGTTTTTGTTTTGTAAATAAGTTCATTTATATAATTTTTTTTGATTCCACATATAAGTGATGTCATGATATTTGTCTTTGTCTGAGTTAGTTCACTTAGTATGATAATCTCTGCGTCTGTCCATGTTGCTGCAAATGGCATTATTTCATTCTTTTTATGGCTGAGTAATATTCCATTGTATATATGTACCACATCTTCTTTATCCACTGAGAGGACTCTGATCTTTAGGCCCTGTTTCCTCCACCACACTAGCCCATATTCTTTGTAGGTATCTCTGGTGATAGCTCTATTCCAGCAATAGGCCTGTTACGGAGCAAGGCTCCCTGCCCAATGAAGCACATAGAAGCCAATACTACGGCACAGGCTTTTGAGAAAAGAAAGAGCTTTATTAAGAGGTTGATGGGCCTTAGGAGGCACGGCTCAAATCTGTCTCCCCAATTCAGGGTTTGGAGCAGAAATTTAAGGGGTAAGGGATTTTCAAACTTGGAAGCTGATTCGCTAGTCTAGAATCAGTCCATATAATCTACTCGTGCTGCTAGAAGCCACATTTTCCTTATTGAAGGACTTCTCTCTTTGTAAAAGGCCCAGGTGGCAACATTTCTATTCTTTGAGTTCTGTATACTGGAGATTCTTGATTCCGGCTTTATCTGGGAGACATGGGTTCCCATCTTGCACATGTGCAGTGCTGTCTTTGTAAAATAACTCTAGGTTTGGTTAATCAACAACCTATTTAAGGAGGCAAAACCAGTTTTAGCTGGTCAGTGTTTTATGTGAAGTTTCAGGCCCTGTATCTAAATTTTTTTTGGCAGTTTTGGGGAAGGTCAGAGTTTATTCCTGAGTCATTTGGGCCTTGATTGTTTTCAGCTAAAATAATTTGCATGCTAAAGAGACGCGTTTTAGGGTGGTAAGTTCTGTTTCCCTACAGATTCAAGCCGAGCCTGTCAGCATTCTGCCTCACAGTGCTGCAGGGAGCCCATGCTCCCTTGGCTCTCTTGGAGGCACCAGCACGGAAGTTACTTGACCTGCTGGTGGCTTCCTGCAGCGCTGTGTCCTCGGGTGTTCTCCGGCTGCTGAAATGTGTTTGGTTAGGACACTGGGCAGGCCAGAAGTGCTAAGGGGTTCATGCCTCAGGAGCAACCCTTAACCACTGAGGTTTAGAAACGGACAGATTAATACCCTGTTTCCTTGCCCTTCAGCAATTTTCAGGTCTTTTCTACACAACTGTTCAGAGAGTTCCCCATAGGATAGAGTCTGGGTTGCCCACAGAGTAATCCCTCATTAACCCACCTTTCACAGTCTTCCTAGCTTCCCCTTCTTGCTCATGGTGTTTCCTGAGATCACCTCCCCAATATTCCCTTCACCCAAGATCCAAATTAAGACAACTAGGGTACCCCTCAGGGGGTCTTCTGTCTGCTGGTTAATGACAGAATCATGCATTATTTAGAATGAAAAATTAAGACGGATGAGAAAGACTCATTGTATATGTCTAAAGACACTGGGAACTCTGAAACATAGCTGTCACTTTTGTGCACAGACAGGACAGAGTTTTAGAACAGCTCAGACGTTTCCCCGCTTTCAGTGCAGTGGCTGCGTGAAAAAAATATATTTTCCCAAGTGTTTACGCATGTCTCTAAGCCAACAGATTTCAGAATTAGGCCTTCAAGTTGGCTAATAATGTGGGAGTAGCTTAGTAATAAAGTTTAAACATAACCATGTGCCACAGAAATTCTGCCCCAAACCAAAGAAACTGAATTAGAAATATGAAGAAAAATGAGCTTGCTACGTCTCATTAGGGATGTATACTGCTAGATTTGCATTTTTGTTTAATACTCAAATGCTGCCACATTATAGCTGAGTCATGACTTTAACTTCCTTTAACAAATTAAAACGAGACTGGGTAAACAGACATCTAGAATACCAGGCAAGCATTAATGAGAGTCTGAAGATGGTGCCGGCGATCAGTTAAACCTTGCCTATAGAGCACTGTGCTGTGAACATCCAGTTTCCTTCTGATTCTTTGAATTTGTCATTTTTATCAAGTAGCGTAAATTTAAGTGATATTTCATTAGTTGGGATAGATGGGTATATATGTAGGGAAGAAAAATTGGTTAAAAAAGATCACAGGTATATAGAAATGACACCAGTGTCCCGCTGATAATGAAAAAAGAAATAACTTCTTCCGTGATTCCTAGTTTCCTATCATTATCAGAGAAGAAATATTGCCAGCATTCAGCATCATATTCCAAATAGGACTTAATCCTCTACTGATGAGATAATAGTTCATTTACATCCAAGATTATAATGCAGTTTAGAATCATCCTTTTCCTTTCAATTTGCTTTCCCCTTCCAATATCATCAGATTCACAGTTAGTTATAAAGGAGATTTATGATTTTAAAACATCATCTTATTTTCTTTCTTTCTGCTAACGAGTTGTATAAAATAAGTATGATTTTCCTAATATTCGTTTTGAGTGTCAGAACTATACAATTTAGCAAGGAGCATCAAAGCACTATTAATGCTGCAATTTAGTGACAAAACACCTCTCAATTTTCAAGTGCCTCTTGCTATATTTCTTCATTTCAAAGGATTTATTGTGTTATTTCCTTGGCTGTAATGGTTGGGTCCTAGTGTAATAGGCTTATTTTGATATTTTCTCCACAGTTTATTTCAGTAACGGCTAACTCTACCTTTGAATGATGGTCAGCAAACAGGAAAAAAGTGGGTATCCCATTTCGCCTTTTCCTTCTCAGCACCTTCAAGGGATCATTTCATCATTGATGAGAACATGCAGTATCTGAATACTGACTTGGAAGAGAGTCCTTCCTTCCTCCATTTGAGGAAAACTGTGACTCCCGGGCTGTCCACTCTAGTTTTTAAAAATGTTCAAACAACCCCAAAGCAAACTACAAAAGCCTGAACTTCTAAGATGTAAATTTCAGTAATGACATGGATCAGAAACAAGTGGTGGACACACAAGCCTACCTCTCACACTTAGGCAATTAAGCAAATCCAGTGCGTGGGGTGCTGTGATTGCTCTCTAATTACTGGCTAAATTGGAATTTGGGTATAAGTGAAGGATAAACACCACGTGCTAGAATTCCTACTTCTTCATAGTTTTCCAAGAACACTATTCCCGGCCCTGTGAACCTCTTAGGATTTTACTAGAATGTGATCACACCGTAGGCAGAGATACAATAAATAATGCAGGCCTTTGTAACTGGAAAACAGATGCAGTATGTCCATGGAGGAACATATGTTCTAGACTTACTTGAGGGTAGGACAGAGAGATGTTAAACTGAAGCACTGAAGGTGGTGTTTCCTACTACCTGGCTTTATGAGCTTTATGCTTATGCCCTGGGGAGTTTCAGTGAACTGTATATGTCTGTCTCAGGAAGACCAAGTATAAATCTCTCAGCCCTGTTGCAGTTGGCAGACCCCTAAATATTACTTCTATTTTCATACACCCAAATTTTAGAGAAGTCATGATTCTACAAGCAACAAAATTAGGTATTTAAGGATTCTTTAAATAAACTGGACATCTGTGTCCAATTATTTAATTGAACATCCATTACTTTTTAATATAAATAAGATCATAAGAAAGAAAATCAAGACCATCTGAAAGAATATGTTAACAAAGAAAAAACTGAATGCTCAGATGCAAGTCATTTATCCACATTCAATTTGTTTTTGAAATGTCATTGATCAGAAATAATAGTGTTCTCAGAACCAATGGTAGTAACTTCATCTGGCCTGGTGGCTCAGAAACAGTCTTTAGGAGAACCAAGCATCATCGGGATGCAGGAGGAGAGTCTTCAACCTATGAATTCACTCTTTGTGGTCAGTGGAAGTAGCCTCCTAACTGGTTGTCCATCTTCTACCCTTGATCCCCAGCCTAGTCTCAACAAAGCAGCCAGCGGTGATCCATTTAATAACATCAGACCATGTCATCCTGCTACTCAAAACATCCAAATGGCAGCCCATTTCATTTGGAGTGAAAGCCAGTAGGCATGTGAGCTCCTTTCCAAGTTACTGCAGGGAAAATTTTACCAAATGTTTTGTGGATACATATCACATGATCTCCAGCTTTCCAACCTGAGTTAGTTGTTTATTTCTCTTCTATTCAAAATCCAACTGTTAATCAATGACATATATTTTAAGTTTTTGATGACAACATTCAACTTTTATCCTATATTATCAATAGTTAATGTAACAGTAGTTGCTATAAGAGATAAATTTGAAATCTCTGTGACTCAGCACAGTACAAGCTTACTTTTTTTTTTTTTTTTTTTTTTTTGGTCATGCTTCACGGCTTGCAGGATCTCAGTTCCCTAACCTGGGCTTGAACCCAGGACACGGCAGTGAAAGCCCAGAATCCTTACCACTAGGCCACCAGGGAAATCCCCAAGCTTACTTCTTATTGCCATAATCCTTTGGGCCTGTTCCTGGTTGGTCAGCCTTCCACATGGTCAATCAGGAACCCAGGCTCCTCCACTCTTGTGGCTCCTCCCTGCTCTAGGTTCTTGGAGCCTCTCCATTTAGTCAGGCTATGAGGAAAGAAAGTTGGAGGATTTTGCTGCAATATTTTGGCCAAAACTCACTGACTAAAACTCAGGCACTTGGTTACGCTTGGCTACAAAGGATGTTGGAAAATGCACTGTGTGCCCAAGAGGAAGAGGAAATAGGTTTGTTGATTAGCTAGTAGGCTCCGCCATACCTATCTGTCACTCTTTCCCTTAGTTAGTAAACCATATAGACTATATATTATTTTTTATTTCCTGGTTGTTTAGGTCTTGCTCATAAATGCTCATATGATTGGATATTGTGATATATTCTTCTTGGGTAGGCAGCAGAGGGGAAGGAGCAAGTCTCTGGAGTCAGAAATACCTGGGTTTACATTAATCTGGGCACTTACTAGCTGTGTGCCTTTGGCTAAGTTATTTAACCTCTGTGATCATTAGCTTCACCTGTCCAAGAAGATATAAAATGCCAGCTTCATGAGATGACTGAAAAAGAAATATATCAGAGAGCAGAACAGCAGAGGTTAAGAGCACAGATCCTGGAGCCAGCCTGCTTGGGTTTGAATCCTAGCTGTGTCAGCTTCAGTTTCCTCATCTGTAAGATGGGGATCATAATATCACCTGCCTTACAGAAGTTTTGGAGAAAATTAAATGAGTTAATATATGTAAGGCACTTAGAATGGTGCATGAAACATAGAGTGTTAGCTCTCATTTGAGAGTATTTGGTGTGTCTTATAGGCTCTTGTTAAATGGTATTCTCTCCAGATTTTTGCTTGATACAGCTTGCTCTCTTCAGAAATGATTGAAGACTGAAACCCCCCAAAGATCTCCCAAAAGGGCTCTTCAAGAGTAGGATTTCAGGCATATCAGTGAGATGTCAAGGAGCTATTTGTGTAGAGAGCCCTTCCAAATGACCACCTGCTTTGATTACTGCAATGTTGGTTCTGGGTCCTGGAGGTAATTACACAGAGAGTACATTGACTCAGGGCTCTTTGGAATGATTTTTAAAAAATTGTGTGATGTGAGGTTAAATAGCACAGGACTCATTACCAACTTGGGTGGACAATGGCGAAGGGAGGTTATTCAGGGTATTAGGCTCATCTAAGTAGGAGATTGCAGTCTGAAAAATTGTTTAAAGAGAAACATAATTAGAATAATGGGACAACATAATGGGAAATCAACAATATTAATGTAATTGCTAATTACTACATTAGAACATTCATCCAAATCTCTTCTCCTTAAAACTAAAAACATGAAATTAAGTCACCACAGTAGACAATTTGTGTAGAGGGACTCAGGGACTTTGGATTACTTTAGAAAATCTGCCTAGAACAATTTGTCATTGTACCAAACATCAAGCTGGACCGTCTCAGTTTCAAGAAGAGAATGTGCATGAGAGGACTCATGTTTTCACTCTATTCATCTTGGTCATTTTAGGTCTCATGGGTTCTGGGTATTAAGAGTTTTCTGTTTGAAATGGACTTTTTCCCTCCTGTGTTTGTTGGCTATCTGTATGTCATCTTTGGAGAAATGTCTGTTTAGGTCTTCTAAACAGACGTTTTTGTTTGGGTTTTTGATTGGGTTGTTTGTTTTTTTGATACTGAGCTGCATGAGCTACTTATATATTTTGGAGATTAATCCTTTGCAATTGCTTTTTTTTTTTTTTTGCTGCAGTTGCTTTGTTTGCAAATATTTTCTCCCATTCTGAGGGTTATCTTTTTGTCTTGTTTATGGGTTCATTTGCTGTGCAAAATCTTTTAAGCTTAAATAGGTCCCATTTGTTTATTTTTGTTTTTATTTTCATTACTCTAGGAGGTGGGTCAAAAAAGATCTTGTTGTGATTTATATCAAAGAGTGTCCTGCCTATGTTCTCCTCTAACAGTTTTATAGTGTCTGGCCTTACATTTAGGTCTTTAATCAATTTTGAGTTTATTTTTGTGTATGGTGTTAGGGAGTGTTCTAATTTTATTCTTTTACATGTAGCTGTCCAGTTTTCCCAGCACCACTTATTGAAGAGTCTGTCCCTTCTCCATTGTATATTCTTGCCTCCTTTGTCATAGAGTAGGTGACCATAGGTGTGTGGGTTTCTCTCTGGGCTTTCTATCCTGTTCCATTGATCTTATATTTCTGTTTTTGTGCCAGTACCATACTATATTGATTGCTGTAGCATAGTCTGAAGTCAGGGAGCCTGATTCCTCCAGCTCCATTTTTCTTTCTCAAGATTGCTTTGGCTATTTGGGGTCTTTTTTGTTTCCATACAAATTGTAAAGTTTTTTGTTCTAGTTCTGTGAAAAATGCCATTGGTAGTTTGATAGGGATTGCATTGAATCTGTAGATTGCTTTGGGTAGTATAGTCATTTTCACAATATTGATTCTTCCCATCCAAGAACATGCTATATCTCTCCATCTGTTTGTATCATCTTTAATTTCTTTCATCAGTATCTTATAGCTTTCTGCATACAGGTCTTTTGTCTCCTTAGGTAGGTTTATTCCTAGGTATTTTATTCTTTTTGTTGCAGTGGTAAATGGGATTTTTCCCTTAATTTCTCTTTCTGATCTTTTGTTGTTAGTGTACAGGAATGCAAGAGATTTCTGTGTATTAATTTTTTATTCTACGACTTTACTAAATTCATTGATTAGCTCTAGTAGTTTTCTGGTGCCCTGTTTAGGATTTGCTATGTATGGTATCATGTCATGTGCAAACAGTGACAGTTTTACTTCTTTTCCAATTTAGATTCTTTGTATTTCTTTTTCTTCTCTAATTGCTGTGGCTAAACCTTCCAAAACTATGTTGAATAATAGTGGTGAGAGTGGACAACCTTGTCTTGTTCCTGATCTTAGTGGAAATGCTTTCAGTTTTTCACCACTGAGAATAATGTTTGCTGTGAGTTTGTCATATATGGCCTTTATTATGTTGAGGTAGGTTCCCTCTGTGCCCACTTTCTGGAGGGTTCTTATCATAAACTGGTGTTGAATTCTGTCAAAAGCTTTTTCTGCATCTATTGAGATGATCATATGGTTTTTATTCTTCTGTTTGTTAATATGGTGTATCACATTGAATGATTTGCATATATTGAAGAATCCTTGCATCCCTGGGACAAATCCCACTTGATCATGGTGTGTGATCCTTTTAATGTGTTGTTTGATTTGGTTTGCTCATATTTTGTTGAAGATTTTTGCATCTATGTTCATCAGTGATATTGGCCTGTAATTTTCTGTTTTGATGATGTCTTTGGTATCAGTGTGTTGGTGGCCTTGTAGAATGAATT
Source organism: Aethalodelphis obliquidens (assembly GCF_003676395.1). NCBI lineage: Eukaryota > Metazoa > Chordata > Mammalia > Artiodactyla > Delphinidae > Aethalodelphis > Aethalodelphis obliquidens. The sequence goes on along the minus strand of NW_020837952.1, from coordinate 41,891,833 downwards.
TGGGTGTTCCACCCTCTACAGCTTTTTGGAAGAGCTTGAGAAGGATAGGTGTTAGCTCTTCTCTAAATATTTGATAGAATTCACCTATGAAGCCATCTGGTCCTGGACTTCTGTTTGTTGGAAGACTTATTTAATGAAGTTTCAATTTCATTACTTGTGATTGGTCTGTTCATATTTTCTGTTTCTTCCTGGTCCAGTCTTGGAAGGTTGTACTTTTCTAAGAATTGTCCATTTTTTCCAGGTTGTCCATTTTATTGGCATATAGTTGCTTGTAGTAGTCTCTTATGAACCTTTGTATTTCTGTGGTGTCAGTTGTAACTTCTCCTTTTTCATTTCTAATTTTATTGATTTGAGACTTCTCCCTTTTTTTCTTGATGAGTCTGCCTAAAGATTTATCAGTTTTGTTTATCTTCTCAAAGAACCAGCTTTTAGTTTTATTGATCTTTGTTATTGTTTTCTTCATTTATTTTTCATTTATTTCTGCTCTGATTTTTATGATTTCTTTCCTTCTACTAACTTTGGGTTTTGTTTGTTCTTCTTTCTCTGTTTGCTTTAGGTGTAAGGTTAGGTCGTTTATTTGAGATTTTTCTTGTTTCTTGAGATAGGATTGTATTGCTATAAACTTCCCTCTTAGAACTGCTTTTGCTGCATCCCATAGGTTTTGCGTCATCGTGTTTTTGTTGTCATTTGTTTCTAGGTATTTTTTGATTTCCTCTTTGATTTCTCCAGTGGTCTCTTTGTTATTTAGTAGCGTATTTTTTAACCTTCATGTGTTTGTATTTTTTACAGTTGTTTTTTTTTTCCCGTAATTGATTTCTAATCTCATAGTGTTGTGGTCGGAAAAGATGCTTGATATGATTTCAATTTTCTTAAATTTACTGAGGCTTGATTTGTGACCTCTGCTTTCAATTCTTTTGGGTATATACCTAGGAGTGGAATTGCTGGGTCATATAGTAATTCATGTGTAGCTTCTTGAGGAACAGCCAAACTGTTTTCCTGGAGTTGTTCTTGACACCTGTGAACATGGTGACGGGTTGCAGAGATGGGGATGAGGTCTGACACTAGAACACAGAGTGAAAGGGAAGAAACTGGACCTCAGGAAAACAGCAGAAGCCCCAGTGAGTGGTCTGGCCATGTGCAGTGTTGGCATTTCTAACACATTCTCAAGTGTGGTTTGTGGACCTGTGTTGGCTTCACCTGGGTGCTGATTAGACCTGAATCATCTCAGGGCCTGTCCCAGAAGCATCTGTTTGTACTTCTCTAACTTAAATGTTCATGGGCATATTTCCTGGTCATCTTGTTAATGTGCATATTCTGAGAGGAGTGGTCTGAGAATTTGTATTTCCAACGTGCTCTCAGGTGATGCTGGGCCTGCTGGCCCCTGGACTATACCTTGAAGAATAAGCGAGGATCAGTACTATCTGTGTATTGGAATCACCTGGTGAACTTTTCAAACATCCCAATGCCTGGGCCCAACCACAGAGGTTCTGATGTTATTGGTTTGGGGTGGGCCCTGGCATTCAGTATTTCAATAAAGTTACCCATGAGAGTCTACCATGCAGCCAGGGTTGAGAACTTCTTTTCTGGGTTGGGACATTGTCCTGTCTCTTGCACATGTGTCCTCCTTCCCTCCTTCCTGCTTTCTTTCCAAACTCTCCTGCTTAAAACTGAGTCAGATGCCCAACAGATTGATATCTCTGGCTCCTGTTTGTCATTCACATTGCCTCCAGATGAATCCTCCTTAAGCTAGTGCTGAACAGAATGCTCCCTTGCAAAAACTTTCAATGACTCTCATTGCCCTCCATGAATAAAAAAGACCACGTACCTATCCTGTAAGCCTCTCTTTGGGGTAGCTGCAAACCTATTTTTCCAGCCGTGTCTCCCTCTTTAGGAAGCCCTGTATCTCAGAAAAGCTAATTTCTGTCCTCTGAATATACCATGGATTTTCCTATCTTTATGATTTTACTTGGGTTGACTGTCCATCTGGTTAATCTTTTCTGCATATCTGTCAGTCAAGGACCACCCCTATTTTTACTTCCTCTGGGAAAGCCTTTCTTGATCTTTGCAATTGAAGTAATCCTTTTTCCTCCAGCACTTTGTTTCTTTCTTTCTTATAGCATTTTCCCCTTTGTATTTCTGGGGTTTGCCTTCTGCTCTCATTCTTCTTACTGGATTGCAAACTCTCTGGCGGCCTTAGCCTCTTCTTTCTTAGTTTTGATCCCTTGCTGGGCCTACTAAAGTGTCAGGCACATGGTGGGTGTCCACAAAGATTGGTTAAATTGTATCCAATTGAGTAATTTGCCTCCATGCTATTAATTCAGTTTTGACCTTGCTGCAGTATACTGACATTTTAATTTCTCTGCCTGACATTTAGTAAATCTTTAGGGATTTTACTTAAATAAATGATTTCCTGAAAGCTCCAAATGTTCTTCATAAACATGGGCTATAGCTTCTGCAGTGTCTTCAAAAGTTTACAGTGTTTTAATTTTTCACTCTGTACTAGTTTGTTAGCATTATTGGCTTCCTGGTGTCCTGAGACAGTGTGGGATCTGGTAGAAAGTCAGAGGCCACATTCATTCCACTTGCAAAGACTTATTATGTTCCTAAAAACTTTGGAGTGCGGTGGTGATGAGCCACGATTCTAGGAAAACCCATCCAGCTCTGACTCCTCCTCACTGTTAGGGTGGGAACCTCCTCAGTAGTTAAGTGGGTGATGGGACTTGGAAGGTAATGACGTTTCCTGCAATTAGCTCGTGTCCCCAGTAGTTGCGTGCAATCCTATAGGAACAATTATAAGGAATCCCCTCTCATTTGGCACAATGAGATATGCACATTTTCTAATGGGCTAATTAGTGTAGTTACCATTTTTTAGCCAAAAATGTCAATGTGTAGGATTTAATTAGTCTGCCCTAGGATTATAAGATAACTTCTTAGTTTAGTCAGTCTGTCAGCACTTTCAGGATTTGGAAGGATGCTGGGAACTATCACCTACATATTTGCGTAAACTTCTAAGACTTCTAGAAAAATTACTGTGACAAGCAGGTAAAGTCTCCAGAAATAAAATATTCTAAGTTAGATGGGTGGAAGAGTTGTGATCAAAGGACTATTTAGTTAGTGGAAAGTGTAAAAAACAGGCCTTGACATCAATTATTCTTATTTCTACATTTCAGGACTGAGGTGGTTCAGACATTGTAGTCTCTGCTTTAGACTCCTTTGGTTTCTCGTAGCAGAACCTGATTCCACCTGGTTAAGCTACATGGGAATTTATTGCCAGGATATTGGGTAATGCACAGAATGAAGGAGACCCTGAATAACTCAGCCATGCAACGTAGGAGACCAGAGAAGCTTCTGGGACATAGGTAACAGGAACTAGTGGGCAGTCTCTTCAGGATTCTGCTGGTAAAACAAACGTGTTGCAAATAATTTTAGTTCTTTTGGTTTTCCAGGGAAAGAGAGTTGGATTGGCCTGTCTTGGGTCATGGAATGGGTCGAATAGCATCCCCTCAAAATTCATGTCCACCCAGAACTTCGAAACATGGGACCTTATTTAGAATAAGGCTTTTTACAGATGTAACTAAGGTAAGGGTAGAAATGAGGCCATACTTGATAAGGGTGGGTCCTGCTTCTGATGAGAATGTCCTAATGAGAGGCAGAAAAGAAGGAGGCCCAGAGACACGGAGAAGGAGGTGAGATAGGAGTGATGTGTCTACAAGCTGAGGAATACCAAGGATTGACAACATCCACTGTAGGTTGGAAGGGAGACAGGGGACAGTTTATCCCTCAGAGCCTCCAGAAATAACCAGCCCTGATGGCAGCTTGATTTTGGACTGGGGTCCTCCTAAACTGTGAGAGAGTAAGTTTTTGTTGTTTTGAGCCAGGAAGTTTGTTTTAATTTGTTTTGGTACCCTTAGGAAACAAATACAGGTCATATGTCCATTCTTTGTCCAGGAGAAGTAGGTACCTTAACTGACAACCTCACTGTAACTGTGTGCAGTGGGCTAAAGGGACTTCCCCAAAGCAAATCCAGTAGTGTCATCAAAAAAAATAACATGGATGGGTGCAGAAACCACAGGTATGTCCATTACATATCATACAGTCCTATTTTCCCTGGAGGGGAAATGTGCTGTCTGGTACCTGCCTCAAGTATAATGTGAAGCATATCCTCAGATTTTGCAAAGTTACAGCTAGTAATGCTACAAGTCTTTTGGAGGAGAATTGGTGGCATGGCGGGGGCTGGGGGTGAAAGATACAGAAAGGCAATGTATAGGACAAAGGCTTTGTTTATATGGTCAGGATATGATATATGATCAAATATGATAGATATGGGTCAGGAAGGAAAACTCTGAAATGAATGAAAATTTACTGCTGTATTAATTAAAAGCATCTCGGAATAATGATCCCACTTCATTCTTTGACTGGGACATTGTGACAAATGTGGGTTGATAATTAAAAGAATAAATTCTAGCCTATGTGCAGAGAAGTCACAATGGGCTAAGTGGAAATGGTCAATCTCGTATTCCATTCCCCTTAAGTTATTAGGTATCTGGAGGCCAGAGAGGTATCTTTGTGTTTATTTCCTTTGCAACTCTAAAAACAACAACAACAACAGCAACAAGAGCTAGTATTTATTGAGGGCTTTCTGTGAGCCAAGAACCATGCCATATGTGTCACACATGCATCATTTTATTTAGTCCTCAAACAACTCAATATTGTTGATATTGCTAGTGGCTCTGATTTTGCGGTGTGGAAACGAAGGTCTAGACAGGTTCAGTAACTTGCCTAGAGTCACATACTGGTAAGTGGTGATGCTAAGATTCAAACCCCAGAGTCTTGACCCCAGAGACTAAATTCTTAAGTAACTGTTTAACTGTTATGTGTACCCTCACTGTATCTATGTCATTTCATTAAAGAATTAACTACTTTTTTTGGTTGTTGCTATAATATTTCCTTCAAAAGCCCAGAAGCCTTGCTCATGTGGCATGTCCCTTGAAAACTTTCAAATGTCAGTGGAATGAGCTAGAACTTTCTTTGTGCCATGAAGTGTACTATCTGCTAAGATAATCTCTTTCCTACTGGGAAATATGTATAATACGAACTCGTTTAGCTAGATTGAAAATCAATCATCAAGGCCACTGACTATGCCAAAAATAATAATCAAAAGCAGTTAGCATACAAATGAAAGTGATTCCCTATAACACTATGTGGGATAAATTTCCTGAACTACACCAATAAATCAAGGTTGTGGAAGCTCAGTTATAAAGGAAGATAGATTGAACAGTTTTCCCGTTACAAACAAGCTGTTTGTACTATGTATCTATCAGCTAGTTATTCAGGTCTAATTTAGGAATGTGCAAGTAAACATGGCCAAATATATTTAAATATACTTGCACTCAAAGTTGCCAAGTAATGCTCTGCATTGACATAACTAAATTATTTCTGGAATCTTTGAAGTTCCTTTTGCGTAACTGTAATAAGAAATTCTTTGCTATAAGAAAAGTAGTTTGTAAATACCCCCCCTCCTTTTTTTCCCATTCTTTGAGGTTAAATTTTTGTTGTTGTTTATTAATGGAGGGCTTTTTGAATTCATAGGACCCACTGTTGGAGCATACTCTCTCAGTTGTGTTGAGAGACTTCCCTGCTGGTATTTTAGAGATACAGCTGAAGCCAGACAGATCAAGCTGCTTCTCATTCTTATCCCAAGAAGCTGGCTGACTGCAGGGCCTCCGGACTCTGTCAGGTACTGCAGTAATTTGTATCAGGACTTTGGGGCTTTAAATCAACAGACAGGATGCTTTTCTTGACTGGCCTTAGGCTCGCTCTTCTAATCCACTCCAAACCTCTCCCATGTTGTTCCAAGAGATCTAACCAAATATGCTTGCCATAGCCTGCATGGGATGTTTCCCTAGGTAAGAGCTAAGAGCATGTGTTCTGGAATCTGACTGCCTGGCTTCCAGTCTTGAATTTTTCATGCCCTGGCTTGTGAATGGGGAAGTGACTTAATTTTCTATGTACCTGAGCTACCTCATCTATAGTATGCATATAATAAAGTATCTAGCTTGTATAATTGTTTTGAAGTTTAAATGGGGTAATCCAGATAGAGTCATTAACATGGATCCTGGCACATAAGGATCTTACCAAAAAAATGTTTATTAGCTAAACACAAGTCCTGGAGTTAGTGGACATTATTGATCTTACCTGGCCAGTATAATTCCCCTTCTTGCAAATTTATGTCTTGTTTTTCCATTGGGGAATCATACCTTGATTAAGCTTGGTCCATGTGGTTTGGGTGGTTGACTCGTCCTCTCTCTCATCCTCAAGTCCAGAAGTGGCCTTATGATACAGATTTGACAAATCAGCCTATTCCATTCCCTCATGGCCACAGTGACTGGGTCAAAGATGGGCTTGAGACCCAAGTGGACCAATGAAACTTTTCTTGGACTTTGGTAGAGTGTTGGGAAACAGAAGCTGATGTTGCTAAGATGCAGGATGTAAGCCTGGAGGTGCCAGGGGCCACTACGGGGACTGGGCGTGCCTGAGAGAGGGAAAACAGAACAGAGAGATGGAGTGAGAGAGACTGAGTCTTGGAAACTGGCATCCTTGACGCTAGACTTACCACTGGACTTTTAAAACACTGAGCCCAATAAATGTCATTTTGCTGAAGCCAGTTCGATTAGATTTCCAACACTTAAAACTAAGGTGACCATGTGTCCTCATTTTGGGACAGTCCTACTTTATACCTGTTCTCCCAGCATAGTTATTAATAGTGTTTTATTTCACTCTTGGAAGTGTCCTAATTGAGAGGATAAATTTAAAACTCAAAAGTCCAGACCAATACAGCCACACTGAAGAAATACCCCTGTGGAGTCCCAATTCCCAACAGCTTCTTAAATCATTCAGCACATACTGTGTTCTGACTGGAGAGAGTTCTGGTGAACACACTTGTCTCCATCTCTAATGAGGGTCTAGGGCTCCTTCTAGGTTGGCAACTCCCACTATGACTCTCTTATTCCAGCTCTGACATTTAGGCTATGGCTACTTAACAGTACCTAGGAGCCTTGCCCTGGTAGAAACAAGGTGTACTTTTCTGGTTAAGCAGTTAGCCTCACTAGTCAATCTCTCTCTTACCCTCTGTGTCTCCCTCCCCCCTCCTCCTTGAGTACTCACATGCATCGCCCACCCCCCAACATGTACACATGCAACATTGGCCTAGATAAACACCACCAGCTCCCTTCGCTTATTCCATCACCATGTTTGCTCACTTTCCAGTTGTGCTAAAGGGCACAGATGTGTGTTGGGAGTTAGATGGGCAGACAAATAAGGTCACTAGGATCATTTTACAGGCCGTTGAAGACACATTGGATATTATTTGCCCTGTAGTAAGTTATGTTGTCTTCTTTGAATCTCTTGTTTTTCCCTGTTGATCAAGCAATACACTGATCTTGAGTCCAAGTTTCATCCTTACCAACTGTGTATATATATATAACTTTATATATATATATATATATATAAAACTATATGTATAGTTTGTTTTTTTTGGAGGAGAGTGGGAGACAAAGGTTACTTATATGAACAAAAATTGTTGTCTAGGCAACATGAGTTAATATCCATTGTTAATATTTATTATTTACTCTTTGCCAGGCCTATGATTAAGTACTTTCTGTGTATCGTATCACTTAATCCTCACAATAACATGCCTAGTATGTATCATTAGCTTATACCTTTTTCAGATGAAGAAATTAAAGCAAAGAATTGGCAGAATCAGAATTCAGACCCAGGTCTGTGTGATCCTAGGTCTGTGCTTCTCCAGCTGATGTTATTCTGCTCATTTTTGTGTATGCGGACGAACACTCAACCTGAAGTCAGGAGCTCTGGTTTCCATTTCCCTCTCTGCCTTTAACCAGCTGGGTGACCTTCGGCAACTCCTGAGGTCCCATGGGCCCGATGATTTTGTGATTCTAGGTGTTTGGGTTTGGGGTCAGGAGTTCAGTTTTTCTTTAATGTTGTAAGGTCTAGCTTTTTATCAGTCACCAAGGCTTCCAGCTGCAAATCCGGAATAAAGGAGCGGGGGTGGTTGGTGACTGTGATGAAGGAGAAGAATTTCCTGCTGCCAGATATTTAGAAAATGGTGAAATTTGCATTGAAAGTATATTATTATTAGTAGAAAATAATGATTAATGCCATTTCATGTTCTTTTCACAAGTCATATTAGGTAATGAACAATGATAACACTATGCATGATCGCTGATCCTTGTGACATTCAAAACAGATTCAAAATTCCCATTCCACATACAGGACTCAGTTAGGGCACAATGTTAAATTCAAACTTAGGGGTCAGATTTAAAATTTAAATGCATATCTTCTTTGCATATCTTTTTTTTTTTTTTTTTTTTTTTTGCGGTACGCGGGCCTCTCACTGTTGTGGCCTCTCCCGTTGTGGAGCACAGGCTCTGGACGCACAGGCTCAGCGACCATGGCTCACAGGCCCAGCCGCTCCGTGGCATGTGGGATCTTCCCGGACCGGGGCACGAACCCGTGTCCCCTGCATCGGCAGGCGGACTCTCAACCACTGCGCCACCAGGGAAGCCCTGCATATTTATTCTGACATAGCATTACAAATTACTCACTGTAATATGAATTAAAGATGGACTTTAGTACGATGGGGGAAACATTAAAAGAAATTCTGTTTAAATTTAAATCCCCTTTTTCCCTTTCAGATTTTCTCCCCCATATTTATCCCTCAATGTATCTGCTGATTATCAAAAGTATTGCTGTTTAAACAGTAATTTGTTCATTTACATTTTATTGTCTTTTGCTGGTAGCAACTGCCAAGAAGTAGTGTTGATATCTTGAATCACAATTAGTTCATTGTGATGTTCCTAAATGAGAGAATTTTAAAAGTACTCTCTCCTATCTACATTTTAGTATTTACCTAATGTACGTAGTGTAGGGAGAACTGATGTCAAAAAAGGACAGAGTGGCAAATGTGCTTCTAAGTCTGTTACAATAGAGCCAGTGAAATGTGCAAAATGACAAATTAAATTTAATATTCAGGTGCATTGCCAATTTGTTTGGGGGGTAAAAAGCACCATCCTTTGCTAACCCGATAAGAATTAATCAGATTTTAATTACATGATGTGCAACCTGGACTGTTTAGCACATTTATGCCGAGTAATCCCTGGGGCATCTCAAACCAAATAAAACTTCTGTCTTCTAAACCATGGGTTTGGTTTTGTGTTAATCATTTTTGGACCTTCTAATTTGTTTTTTTGTTTTGACAATCTCATTTCTTCTATGACACTAATAATTTCCTTTGGGTTTTTCTTTCTTACGGAAGGGAACAATTTGCTATTTTGTGTAAAGTGAAGGCAATGCCAGTCTCCGTGTCAGGACCTGAAATTGTTTTCCCTGTATTTGCAAATATCCTCCCTGTTTTCATCTACCAGGGAAGCTCTCTGAGGTTAGGGGCACAGTTTGTCACTGCAGAGATGGAGCCTGACATTTTGGCCTCATTAACGTGGTGTTATAACAAAGCGAGTGAACCTCAAACTTAATTTAGCAAAACAACCAAGCCCATAAAAAAGGGCAGGAAAAGAAAATCAGAGGTGCTTCCAGTAAGCTGTTATTATTGAACCTAAACATTTTTCTTAAAATTGCCGTAAGCTTCCTAGCTCTGTGCTGGTACTTAGGAAGTTCCACTCACGGATGCTAGCAAAAAGTTTCCACACGAGACTCAGCAGATAGAAAGAAATTCCCAGTTGCATTCATTTTTGAGCTTCTTCAGTTCCTGGAGGTCCTCGTTTAGCCTTTGATAAAATCAATCCTGAACTAATCAATGAGAAATAGCTGGGACTATGAATCCTGCAAAATCAATAAATTTGTATAATAATTACACAAGCATATTAGAGAAGCATAATAATACATAGGCAAGCAAACCCCAGGAAACATGCTCTTGAAATCTTTAAAACTCAGCCAGATGTGATGAAGTTTTACATACTTTGCTCTAGTTTAGGATAATCCTGGCACTTAAGAGAAAGAATATTGTAAGACTCTCCTCTAATTTATGCAAGTTAAAAAATTAACATATGTAACTCCTTTAAAAGCCCAAGTTATTAGTGAGTAGAAAAGTTTAAATTTTGAAAGAAAAGAGACCGGTTCGTCCTGGATGCAGGGTCCTATCATCTGTCTGAAATGCCAAGTCCATTCTCTTCCCCAACACCGTTCATATAGGCAAATCCAGTAACTGCTCACGGCTGCATTCTCATGATCTGCCCCAAGATGATGACTCCTTCTACCAGCCCAGGTCACTAATCTTGTTGTTCCTCTCAACCCAAAATTGTGGTGTCATGAAGAGAAAGCTGAATTGGAAACACACTTGAGTTCTAGTTACGACTATACCAGAAGCCCTTTAAATCTCTCTCAGCCTCAGTTTCCTTATCTCTAAAATGATTACAATAATGCTGAGTATATAAGGCGAAGTGTTGGAAAAAGCGCTGTCTAAATTGTTTACATTCTGTAGTTCCTGGATAACTTCCTGATCTGGAATAACTTCATCTCTGAGTAGAGGAGTCACAGTATGTGACTGTGATGGTTAGTTTTTTGTTTTTAAACAACTTTATTGGAGTATAATTGCCTTACGATGGTGTGTTAGTTTCTGCTGTATAACAAAGTGAATCAGCTATACATATACATATATCCCCATATCTCCTCCATCTTGCATCTCCCTCTCCCCCTCCCTATCCCACCCCTCTAGGTGGTCACAAAGCACCGAGCTGATCTCTCTGTGCTATGTGGCTGTTTCCCACTAGCTATTTTACATTTGGTAGTGTATATATGTCCATGCCACTCTCTCACTTCGTCCCAGCTTACCCTTCCCCCTCCCTGTGTCCTCAAGTCCATTCTCTACGTCTGCGTCTTTATTCTTGTCCTGCCCCTAGGTTCTTCAGAAACCTTTTTTTTTTTTTTTTAAGATTCATATATATGTGTTAGCATACGGTATTTGTTTTTCTCTTTCTGACTTACTTCACTCTGTATGACAGTCTCTAGGTCCATCCACCTCGCTACAAATAACTCAGTTTCGTTTCTTTTTATGGCTGAGTAGTATTCCATTATATATATGTGCCACATCTTCTTTATCCATTCAGCTGTTGATGGACACTTAGGTTGCTTCCAAGTCCTGCCTATTGTAAATAGAGCTGCAGTGAACATTGTGGTACATGACTCTTTTTGAATTATGCTTTTCTCAGGGTATATGCCCAGTAGTGGGATTGCTGGGTCGTATGGAAGTTCTATTATTAGTTTTTTAAGGAACCTCCATACTGTTCTCCATAGTGGCTGTATCGATTTACATTCCCACCAAGAGTGCAAGAGGGTTCCCTTTTCTCCACACCCTCTCCAGCATTTATTGTTTGTAGATATTTTGACGATGGCGATTCGGACCGGTGTGAGGTGATACCCCGTTGTAGTTTTCATTTGCATTTCTCAAATGATTAGTGATGTTGAGCATCCTTTCGTGTGTTTGTTGGCAATCTGTATATCTTCTTTGGAGAAATGTCTCTTTAGATCTTCTCCCCATTTTTGGATTGGTTTGTTTGTTTTTTTGATATTGAGCTGCCAGAGCTGCTTGTAGATCTTGGAGATTAATCCTTTGTCAGTTGCTTCGTTTGCAAATATTTTCATCCATTCTGAGGGTTGTCTTTTCATCTTGGTTATGGTTTTCTTTGCTGTGCAAAAGCTTTTAAGTTTCATTAGGTCTCATTTTTCATTTTAGTTTTTATTGCCATTTCTCTAGGAGGCGGGTCAGAAAGGATCTTGCTGTGATTTATGTCATAGAGTGTTCTGCCTATGTTTTCCTCTAAGAATTTTATAGTGTCTGGTCTTATATTTAGATCTTTAAACCATTTTGAGTTAATTTTTGTGTATGGTGTTAGGGAGTGTTCTAATTTCATTCTTTTCCATGTAACTGTCCAGTTTTCCCAGCACCACTCATTGAAGAGGCTGTCTTTTCTCCATTGTATATTCTTGCCTCCTTTATCAAAGCTAAGGTGACCATATATGCGTGGGTTTGTCTCTGGGCATTCTATCCTGTTCCATTGATCTGTATTTCTGTTTTTGTTCCAGTACCATACTGTCTTGATTACTGTAGCTTTGTAGTATAGTCTGAAGTCCAGGAGCCTGATTCCTCCAGCTCCATTTTTCTTTCTCAAGATTGCATTGGCTATTCAGGGTCTTTTGTGTTTCCATACAAATTGTGAAATTCTTTGTTCTAGTTCTGTGAAAAATGCCTGCGGTAGTTTGATAGGGATTGCATTGAATCTGTAGATTGCTTTGGGTAGTATAGTCATTTTCACAATGTTGATTCTTCCAATCCAAGAGCATGCTTTATCTCTCCATCTGTTTGAATCATCTTTAATTTCTATCATCAGTGTCATAGTCTTCTGCATACAGGTCTATTCTCTCCTTAGGTAGGTTTATTCCTAGATATTTTATTCTTTTTGTTGCAATGGTAACATTGTGTTTCCTTAATTTCTCTTTCAGATTTCTCATCATTAGTGTATAGGAATACAGGGGATTTCTGTGCATTAATTTTGTATCCTGCTACTTTACCAAATTCATTGATTAGCTCTTGTAGTTTTCTGGTAGCCTCTTCAGGATTCTCTATGTATAGTATCATGCCATCTGCAAACAGTGACAGCTTTACTACTTCTTCTCCTATTTGGATTCCTTTTATTTCTTTTTCTTCTCTGATTGCTGTGTCTAAAACTTGAAAACTATGTTGAATAATAGTGGTTACAGTGGACAACCTTGTCCTGTTCCTGATCTTAGAGGAAATGGTTTCAGTTTTTCACCATTGAGAATGATGTTGGTTGTGGGTTTGACATATATGACCTTTATTATGTTGAAGTAAGTTCCTTCGATGTCTACTTTCTGGAGGGTTTTTATCATAAATGGGTGTTGAATTTTGTCGAAAGCTTTTTCTGCATCTATTGTGATGATCATATGATTTTTATCCTTCAGTTTTTTAATATGGTGTATCACTCTGATTGATTTGCATATATTGAAGCATCCTTGCTTTCCGGGGATAAACCCCACTTGGTCATGGTGTATGATCCTTTTAATGTGCTGTTAGATTCTGTTTGCTAATATTTTTTTGAGGATTTTTGTATCTGTGTTCATCAGTCATATTGGCCTGTAGTTTTCTTTCTTTGTGACATCTTTGTTTGGATTTGGTATCAGGGTGATGGTGGCCTTGTACAATGAGTTTGGGAGTGTTCCTCCCTCTGCTATATTTTGGAAGAGTTTGAGAAGGATAGGTGTTAGCTCTTCACTAAATGTTTGATAGAATTCACCTGTGAAGCCATCTGGTCCAGGACGTTTGTTTGTTGGAAGATTTTTTTTTTTTTTGGTGGTACGCGGGCCTTTCACTGTTGTGGCCTCTCCTGTTGTGGAGCACAGGCTCCGGACACGCATGTTCTGCAGCCATGGCTCACGGGCCCAGCCGCTCCGCGGCATGTGGGATCTTCCCGGACCGGGGCACGAACCCGTGTCCCCTGCATTGGCAGGTGGACTCTCAACCACTGCGCCACCAGGGAAGCCCTTGTTGGAAAATTTTTAATCACAGTTTCAATTTCAGTGCTTGTGATTGGTCTGTTTATATTTTCTGTTTCTTCCTGGTTCAGTCTCGGAAGGTTGTGCTTTTCCAAGAATTTGTCCATTACTTCCAGGTTGTCCATTTTATTGGCATATAGTTGCTTGTAGTAATCTCTCATTATCCTTTGTACTTCTGCATTGTCAGTTGTTACTTCTCCTATTTCCTTTCTAATTATATTGATTTGAGTCTTCTCCCTTTTTTTCTTGATGAGTCTGGCTAATGGTTTATCAATTTTGTTTATCTTCTCAAAGAACAAGCTTTTAGTTTTATTGATCTTTGCTATTGTTTTCTTCATTTATTTTTCATTTATTTCTGATCTGATCTTTAAGATTTCTTTCCTTCTGATAACTTAGGGGTTGTTTTGTTCGTCTTTCTCTAATTTCTTTAGGTGTAAGGTTAGGTTGTTTGAGATGTTTCTTGTTTCTTGAGGTAGGATTGTATTGCTCTAAACTTCCCTCTTATAACTGCTTTTGCTGCATCCCATAGGTTTTGGGTCATCCTGTTTTCATTGTCATTTGTTTCTAGGTATCTTTTTATTTCCTCTTTGATTTCTGAAGTCATCTCTTGGTTATTTAGTAGTATATTGTTTAGCCTCCATGTGTTTGTGTTTTTTACAGTTTTTTCCTGTTATTGATATCTAGTCTCATAGCGTTGTGGTTGGGAAAGATACTTGATATGATTTCAATTTTATTAAACTTACCAAGGTTTGATTTGTGACCCATGATATGATCTATCCTGGAGAATATTCCATGAGCACTTGAGACGAAAGTGTATTCTGTTGTTTTTAGATGGAATGTCCTATAAATATCAATTAAGTCCATCTTGTTTAATGTATCATTTAAAGCTTGTGTTTCCTTATTTATTTTCATTTTGGATGATCTGTCCATTGGTGAAAGCAGGGTGTTAAAGTCCCCTACTATGATTGTGATACAGTCAATTTCCCCTTTTATGGCTGTTAGCATTTGCCTTATGTATTGAGGTGCTCCTATGTTGGGTGCATAGAGATTTACAATTGTTATATCTTCTTCTTGGATTGATCCCTTCATCATTATGTAGTGTCCTTTTTTGTCTCTTGTAATAGTCTTTATTTTAAAGTCTATTTTGTCTGATATGAGAATTGCTACTCCAGCTTTCTTTTGGTTTCCATTTGCATGGAATATCTTTTTCTATCCCCTCACTTTCAGTCTGTATGTGTCCCTAGGTCTGAAGTGGGTCTCTTTTAGACAGCATATGTGCAGGTCTTGTCTTTGTATGCATTCAGCCAGTCTGTGTCTTTTGGCTGAAGTATTTAATCCATTTACATTTAAGGAAGTTATCGATATGTATGTCCCTATTACCATTTTTTTTTTTTTTTTGGCGGTACGCGGGGCTCTCACTGCTGTAGCCTCTCCCACTGCGGAGCACAGGCTCCGGATGCACAGGCTCAGCGGCCATGGCTCACGGGCCCAGGCGCTCCATGGCACGTGGGATCCTCCCGGACTGGGGCACAAACCCGCGTCCCCTGCATCGGCAGCCTGACTCAACCACTGCGCCACCAGGGAAGCCTCCTATTACCATTTTCTTAAGTTTTTTTGGGTTTGTTATTGTGAGTTTTTTCCTTCTCTTGTGTTTCCTGCCTAGAGAAGTTCCTTTCACATTTGTTGTAAAGCTGGTTTGGTGGTGCTGAATTCTCTTAGCCTTTGCTTGACTGTAAAGGTTTTAATTTCTCCGTCAAATCTGAATGTGATCCTTGCCAGGTAGAGAAATCTTGGTTGTAGGTTATTCTGTTTCATCACTTTAAATATGTCCTGCCACTCCCTACTGGTTTGCAGAGTTTCTGCTGAAAGATCAGCTGTTAACCTCATGGGGATTCCCTTGTATATTATTTGTTGCTTTTCCGTTGCTGCTTTTAATATTTTTTCTTTGTATTTAATTTTTGATAGTTTGATCAATATGTGTCTTGGTGTGTTTCTCCTTGGATTTATCCTGTATGGGACTCTCTGCACTTCCTGGACTTGACTATTTTCTTTCCCTTGTTAGGGAAGTTTTCAATTATAATCTCTTCAGATATTTTCTCAGTCCCTTTCTTTTTCTCTTCTTCTTCTGGGACCCATATAATTCAAATGTTGATGCTTTAATGTTGTCCCAGAGGTCTCTGAAACTGTCCTCAATTCTTTTCATTCTTTTTTCTTTACTCTGCTCTGAGGTAGTTATTTCCACTCTTTTATCTTCCAGGTCCCTTATCCATTCTTCTGACTCAGTTATGCTGCTATTGATTCCTTCTAGAGATTTTAAATTTCATTTATTGTGTTGTTCATCATTTGTTTCCTCTTTAGTTCTTCTAGGTCCTTGTTTAACATTTCTTGTATTTTCTCCCTTCTATTTCCAAGATTTTGGATCATCTTTACTATTATTACTCTGAATTCTTTTCCAGGTAGACTGCCTATTTCCTCTTCATTTGTTTGGTCTGGTGGGTTTTTACCTTGCTTCTTCATCTGCTGTTTGTTTTTCTGTCTTCTCATTTTGCTTAACTTACTGTGTTTGGGGTCTCCTTTTTGCAGGCTGCAGGTTCGTATTTCCCATTGTTTTTGGTGTCTGCCAACAGTGGCTAAAGTTGTTTCAGTGGGTTGTGTAGGCTTCCTGCTTGAGGGGAATGGTACCTGTGTTCTGGTGGATGAGGCTGGATCTTGTCTTTCTGGTGGGCAGGACCGTGTCCAGTGGTTTTTTTGGGGTGTCTGTGACCTTATTATGATTTTAGGCAGCCTCTCTGCTAATGGGTGGGGTTGTGTTCCTGTCTTGCTAGTCGTTTGGCATGCGGTGGCCAGCACTGGAGCTTGCTGTTCGTTGAGTGGAGCTGGGTCTTAGCGTTGAGATGGAGATCTCTGGGAGAGCTTTCGCCGTTTGATATTACGTGGAGCCGGGAGGTCTCTGGTAGACCAATGTCCTGAACTCGGCTCTCACACCTCAGAGGCACAGGCATGATACCCAGCTGGAGCACCAAGACCCTGTCAGCCACATGGCTTTTCTCTTTTCCAGTCAGTTTTGGACTCAGCCAGTGAAGGATGGATGATTCTCAGTGCACAGATGAAGGACACACACTTTGCCCTTAGGGTCTAAGGCCCCTGTCTTCTGTCCCCATAAGTTCTAGATCACCGGCTCATTATGAAAGGTAAAACTCAGGAACAGCCAGGTGGGAGAGATGCAGAGGGCAAAGTATGGGGAGAGGGCTCGGAGCTCCCATGCCCTTTCCAGCCTGCCATTCTCCCCAAATCTCTGCATGTTTGCCAACCCGGAAATTCACTGAACTCCCTCCTTTTTTGGGTTTTTCTGGATGCTTCGCCTTCTTTATTTTGACTTAGGAAAAGGCACAGAGAGCATCATAGCCCCTTTGGAGGCTTTGCTTCCACAGCTGTGGAGATGGCTTCATTCTTAGGCAGTCAGGACCAAGCACCATGTGAACAGACATCCTTTGTGCAGCTCTGGAAGAAAGGACTGCCATAGGTGTTTGTAATGGTGGGGAATGCCAGCATGGGCAGATCTTCAAAGAGAATTGGAAAGTACCAATACATATTGCAAACAAAAATAGAGGAATAAAACAGTTTGGTACTAGAACCATGTAAGTTCTAAACTGTACTTTATTATAGTTAAAAATTTTTCCCTTCGAAGTTTAATTTTATTTTTAAAGTAATAGAGCAATTCTGCATAAATTGCTTTATGGAATGATTTTGTCAGATTCTTGAATGTGAGAAGGTAGACTGTAGATCTAGTGCTGTTATAATGGGTAATATTGCTGCCTGTGGTCTGTAAGCAAGCTACAGATTCCTAGGGCTTAGTAAAGGAAAGAGGAGACAGCACAGACCCAAAGTACCTAAACCTACACAAAATGGTAATAAAAGACAAAGGTTGGAATTACTTATTGTATTACCTTTGATCTTTAGAAGGTTTGTTCCACTTAAAACAGTCCTCTCAATGCTGGATATTAGCTTTATTTTTTCTGTTTTTGAATTCCAAATGATATTTTTGGAGTGAATAGTTATTTTCCATGGAATTTTAAAGACTTTTCTTATGTACCAAGTAAGGCTTAAATTTTAGAAATCTGCTTTTGAAGCCAGAATTCTTTAGAAAAGCCAAAAGCTTTTGAATAGAGTTTTTGATAGGCAATTCTTATTCTTTGAGCAACTAAGGGCTACTTTATTCAGGCTATATATGAAAATTAAATTTCAAAATCCGAACCTTCCTCCCCCACACAATAATTGTTTTCTTTGGTGCTCCAGTTGGGCTCATTCCTCAAGCCCCCCCTCCAGTGATTTGATAACACCTAATTATCTGAACTAAAATAAAATCTACTTGAAATACCTAGAGTGGTTTCCATTTTCCTGCACAAACCCTGACGAATAGTGAGTATATGAGCATAATATCGCAGGGTATAGAAAGAGGAGGCTAGACATTTAAGACAGACTTGTCTTGATTTTCAGTTTTGCCTAGGGCCACTGTGTTTACCTTCCATCAAATGGGGACAATTTAGAACTATGTGTGCAAAACATTTGAGATAGGCATGCATACAGCTCACCCAGAACAACATTCTTAAGTGAACCATTGCAAGTGTACATCTACAGACCCAGATGACATTAGTCTTTAGTTTCTGCCCTGCAGAATAATTGAAATTAAGTTTTGCCCTGGAGTATTCTCCAGCCTGTGAGAGAGACTAGCAGCATGCAGACAACTCCAGGCTATTTTAACCATCGCTTTGTTGGAACTGGGGTGGTGTAGGGCATCTGTTTATTAAAGAACAGATTGTAAGGCTGGTCAAGGTGGATAACCAGGCCTCAGTAGACAAAACTGGCTGATGGGTTGCCCACTTATATCATACCATATTTATTCTTCCAGAAGCTGTTCAGTCAGTTAAAGAGGATGACCTTCAATGGTATAAATGAGGACTATTTGGGGGGGGGCGGGTGTCAAGAGTATGCTAGCAGCTATGATCTCTTGCTAAAACACATTATTTTATTTACTTGTTTGCTTTTATTCCATCCTTCATCACAATGTAGGCTTCTTGATAGGGACCTTATATGTCGTGTTCACTGCTCTATCCTAATAAATAATATGTTTTTATCTATTCAAATCATTCAAGAACCAAATATTGAATATGCACTATGACCCAGGTCCTGGGCTGGGCCCTGGGGATGTAGCAGTAAAAAGACTTGGCTTCATAGGTTTATTGGTAGTAATAGGAAAATAAAATCATTAGTGAGGCATCTTTTCTGAAGTTGGGCTTTGAAAATTAAAAAAAAAGTCACCATCTTTTTATTGCGTACAATGTGTAGTAACACTGTTGGAGACTGATAGGGTGCCAGATATGGCTTTTATTTTACCTGTTAAAGAAGATTTATAGAGAGCTCAGAGAGGCTCAACAGCTAAACATTTTGATTTTAGTCTAATTGGAAAAGAGAGTTTAATTTTACTGACAATTATAGGGGAATAAAGAATGCACTTAAATTGAAATTAAAAAGTAAAATAGTAAGCTAGTTTAGTTTATTGTGATATTGTAGTTTTTCCCTGATAATTTGTATTACATGGTCATATTCACAATCTCATAGAATACATTAAATTCTGTGGTTTATTATAATAAGGTTATTATACTATGTAAATTGATAGATAACTTTAAAAGAAAAACACTTTTTTTTTGGTAAGTGAAAAGATTGAGCTCTTTACCTTGAAAGGGATTTAAAAATTAGGTCACCTTGTTCATTTTCTTCACATTATGGAATACAGGTCATTGAAGTCTAGCTTTGTTTAGCTTTCCTTGCTCCATTTTTGACAAAGTGATAAAGAACCTAATTACTAACCTACTCAGATAACAAAGATGGGGGGAATCACCTTCTCAAAAATGGAAAAGCACCTTTTCAAATGTATTAAGGGCCCATCAAATTCTGGACTTGAAATATATCCCACTTAGCGCCTGGGTGAGGAAGTGTGTGTTGAGGAGAGCATAGCTCCCGATTAGCTCCCTCGCCTGGGTATTGGGAGTTAAAGACCTCTGTGCTGTGCTTGGCTTCCCATTTCTTGGAAAATTGCTCGTTGAGAGCAGGGACAATGTCTCTGAAGCACTCATTATATATTTTCTGAATAAATGAAGAAAACTTGGCAGCGTCAACTGGTGTGGGGATCCTGATCTTTCTGAGCCTATATTTCTACCTGTCTGTACCTAAATTTCACATGTGTGTGATCAGGGGCAACTTACTTAACTTTTCCCAGCATCAGTTTCCCCATTTGTAAAGTGGATATTCTCAAATTATCTCCTTCATAGGACTGGAATAGATAAATAAATAAATAAATTATCTCCTTCATAGGACTGAATAAATGAGATAATCTGTGAGAAGGAGTTAGCACAGGGTCTGATACATCATGAACACTCATTATTGTGAATACTGAATGTCACCCATTATTGCTATTATTAAAGGTGCATTTCCACATTCAGAGACAGGTACTGACATTCAGAGAGACTGACTTCATCATGGCCACACAGAGCCAGAACTAGGACTCACTTCATATGTCTACTAGCCCAGTTTACCTTCTATTATATAGATGCCAACAGTTCTGAAAGTGTTTTCTCAAAATCCTAATGTTGTTTATGTTAATACGATGGAGAGGTCCTAGAAATTTCATTGATCCAGCATCCAAACCACAAATCCCAGCAGTTCTCTATTACCCAGAAGGAATAAAAATTCTTCATCAGAATGAGCTAATGTTTTGACTCTGTAAACATGGTCCCTTCACTCTTAATCAGCTTCACCTCAGTGAATGCTGAATACATCTCTTAATTATTAGAAGAAAATTCTTTATGCTGCTTTCTGTGTTCCCCACCTCGTCCCTGGTGAATTTCTACTTTGGCCATCTTTCTCCATGTCTCTTCCTTCTCTGGTTCTTTAAAACTTGGTGTTTCTCAGATTTCCCTTCTTTTCTTGTGATCTATGCTCCCCTTGATTGATCTGATAGATTTTTCTAGGTTTAAGTAGTTGGTTACATCCAAATCTACATCTCTAGCTCTGACTTTTGCCCCTCTCGCCCTAGACTGGATTATTCAGCTATCTACCCTATTATTACTTGGATGTCTGTGGCAGAAATGGCTAGATGCTTACCCTACCCTGTTCTTCTTTCTGGGCACACAGGAAGACTATAATTGCTAGCCTCTCCTGCATTTAGTTTGGGAATGAGCCCTAGCTTCTGGATTGATGTGAACGGAAATGATATGCACCAATCCCTCACTTTCCTATCCTCATGCCTGGAAGCAAAGTTCTCCAAGATGGCAGAGTCACAATATGGGAGGAGCCTGGATTCCTGAGTCACTCCTTGAAGGGGAGCTTCCTAGGAGAACTGCCCAAATTGCAATAGGCTGTAATATGAGCAAGGAATAAAAGTTTGTTAAGCCACTGAGATTTTCGGGCTATTTGTTGCCACAGTAGAGCTTGATCTTTATTGATACAGTGTCCCTTAGGCACCTTGAGTTCTGCAGGTAGTCAGTTTTCCACCTCAGTTGATGGCACCGTCCTCTATTCAGTCACCCAACTCATAGCCCATAGTTCTCAACTGAATCCAGTTAATAACCAACTCCTGCGGATTTTAACTCCCATATTTTTTCTTGGAATTATCTTTTTTAAAAACCCATTACCCTAATTAAGGCTCTTGCTATTTCTTACCTGCCTGTTGATTTTAAATTTGAATGAATTTAAAACAAGCCAGGAATCCTCCTATTAGAATAGTTGGTCATTATTAAAAGGCATTCTCAGCAGGGAACATAAGAGAATGTGGTGACAATAAAACAGTGCAGTACAGTTGATGTCTGGAAATAAGTAAATCTCTACATCACTGATGAAGGAAGTGCGGACCTCCCTGCCCTTTGCTCTGTGCTGATGATGCTCGTATACAAAGAAAAAAAGACCCCATGTGATGCACAGATGCACAAGTGAGGCTTAATGCAATTAACCATGGACACCTGGATACTTCCTACCTACCGTCTTCTACTTTATCTTTTCATCCACTCACACATGCTTTTGATAAAGGGTCATGATGCCAGCTGCTTACTGGGCGCAGATCAAAGCTGGAGCAATAGTCTGGCAGGGGTCTTCTTGCTAAGCTTAACCCTACCTGGGAGAGTCAGTTAGCTCAAAACACTTCTAATCACCTGTGATCCCTCCTTATGTCTCCTACAGAGCGTGGGACTGTAGTTGACAGCTCCCAGGCTCCCCTGTCCCTTTAGTGATGCTCTCTTTATAAAAGCACCTCTTGATTTATCAGCCTATAGTCCCTCTCCCATGAAAAGGGAGCCCCTCTTCAATCATGCCACTCCTGTTTAGAAGCCCTTCCTATACTGGCATTAAGCAGTGGTCCTGCATGTTCTTAATTTCTGTGGCAGCTCTCCCTCTTCCAAACCTCAGGTGCATTACCTCTGAATATTGAAAGAAATTAAAATAAGTCTGTGTTTAAAAATAGGGTTCTCCTTTAAATAATTGTTCAGCAGTCCATAGTTCTGGTCTTCCTTGTAGAATAAAAAGATCTTATTGACTCTATTTACAATAACCAGGACATGGAAGCAACCTAAGTGTCCATCGACAGATGAATGGATAAAGAAGATGTGGCACATATATACAATGGAATATTACTCATCCATAAAAAGAAATGAAACAGTTATTTGCAGTGAGGTGGATGGACCTAGAGACTGTCATACAGAGTGAAGGTAGTCAGAAAGAGAAAAACAAATACCGTATGCTAACACATATATATGGAATCTAAAAAAAAAAAAAAAGGTTTCTGAAGAACCTAGGGGCAGGACAGGAATAAAGACACAGACATAGAGAATGGACTTGAGGACCCGGGGAGGGGGAAGGGTAAGCTGGGATGAAGTGAGAGAGTGGAATGGACATATATACACTACCAAATGTAAAATAGCTAGCTAGTGGGAAGCAGCCGCATTGCACAGGGAGATCAGCTCAGTGCTTTGTGACCACCTAGAGGGGTGGGATAGGGAGGGTGGGAGGGAGGGAGACGCAAGAGGGAGTAGATATGGGGATATATGTATATGTATAGCTGATTCACTTTGTTATACAGCAGAAACTAACATGCCTTGTAAAGCAATTATGCTCCAATAAAGATGTTAAAAAAAAAAAAGATCTTACTGAAACCTGGAATGGCAGCAAGGAACATATCAATTTTGACGTCTTTGGACATATTTGTGCTGGGTTTTATAGGAAAGTTTGTGACTACTAGAGAGCTGTACCAAAATGCAGTGGCTAAATTTGCCCTGCCCTGCTCAAGAAGGCATTTGGGAAATATCTCTGCACCTACAACTATTTCCCATATAAGTATGAAATCGGCCACACTAGTCATTCTTACTACCGACCTTCTTCTTCTGGACCTTTTTCACCTTGCTTGTTTCCTAACTCAGACCTGGACCTTAACCTGGTCCCTGTTTCAGGCTTACAGTTTCATTATGTTGTCCCCTTCTCCTTTCTCCAGAATCCTGGCCACACCCAACAGACAGTGACGCCGTCTACACTTCCATGGGAATGACAGCTACTCTGTTGTCTTTTCTAAGAGTATTTCCCTTTAACACACCATTACCAATTGTAAAATGAAAGATTTTGCTTCTATTAGAGGAATTTAAAGTGAACTTGAGTATAAGGATGCGAGGACATTTTTAAGAAGAATTGTTTTCTCTGAAATCCTTCCCTAACTCATAACTGCTGGCGGACATTCTCCATCTGGTTTGAGGCGGGCCCCATTAGCATCTCATTATCTGTCATAGGGAAATAGGTACTGTGCTATCTTTCATCTCCTATAAAAGTATTCCCTCTATGTAAAAAGAACAAAGACTTAAAAAGTGAGAACATAAATGGAGAAGCATTTCTCTGTTTTCTTCTTCTCTACAGTGCATACAGCCAGGTAATTTCCTAACTCTGTAGCTTTGCACACACCATTCCCATGTCAGAAATGCCTCTCTTCCTACCCTCCCATCCATCCTTTAAGAGGTGCTCCCCCCATGAGGTTCTCCGTGGTCCCTCCAACTGGATTTACTTATTTTCTCTGTTTATATCTTGGCTACAGCATTTTGCAACATTTTGCATTTTTGTAATCTATAGCACACTCAGGCACAAAAAAGTCTTGACCCTTTGCAAATACAATGCAGTGTGTTACTTGTGAGATTTTATAAGCTCTGAGCATTAAAATCTTGATTATTGCAGTCAGGTGGGATCCACCCAGTTTAGAATTACATGTATATGACAATATCTAAAAAGCGCTCTTTATCTTAGGAATTTATCAAGATAATAAAATGTTAGCTGCCTTGAAGAAACGTGGGGTATAAATAAGTAAAAAATAACTGAACCCATACTATGCAATGAGAACTACATGCAGTTACTAGACAAAATTATTTATAAAGAAGGAATTATACATTATACATGGGGGGATTCTGATGTTGGTCAGTTTTCTCCTCACTAAAGAATTGATAACCTAACTCAGCAGTGTGGCCAACAGAAGGTTTTCTGTTCTGTGCTGGATATTTTTTTTCCCCTCTTTGTATCCTCCAAGTTCTACCAGCTCCTGGATTCTTTCTGTGTCCCTTGTTGTTTTGATCCCACATTTGCAGTAAAATGTTGCTTTCTTCTATCAGAGCCCTTAATGTTATTTGCAGAAAACCCATAGTCCTTGATATTTCATTTGTTCTTATGTCCTACAAAATCACCGTACTTTTCCCTTTCTGTACTTTGTTTTTCTGCAGAGGTGGGAAGTCTTCCTGCCATGTCCTTGTATTGCAAGAGTAACTTCTTAAATCAACTATACTTCAGTTAAAAAAAGAGTAACTTCTTGAATGGGATCTGAGCTAAAACTAGATTCTCTGTTGGGGCACTGACATGGTAGAGACACCCCCGCTTCTCATCATTCGTCAGGAGACATGGAGGTGCAGCCTCTAGGAGTGTTACTCCTTAGTCACTCCGTACCCAGCCAACCTCTTGCGGAGCCTATCTCATGATAGTATTTGTGTCTGTGCTTTATCTGCTCTACTAGACTGTAACCTCTTGATGTCTAGACTGTAACCTCTTGACGTCAACAAGACTGTAACCTCTTGTGCCTTATCTGCTCTACTAGACTGTAACCTCTTGATGTCAAATTGTATCTCATTCAATTTGTACCCCCCAGGGCTCCAAACAGTCTTGCATAGGGTGGGTGCTCATGAAATGTTTAATGAATTGAATTGCATTAGCTGTTACTCTAAGTACACAAAAAGGGGTGCTAGATCTCTGAAGAGCCTTAATTCACCTCATGGGGTTACATGGAGATACTGTCAGACTTAGTTTATACACACCAGCTCTCCATGGGTAAAGTTAATGCCAATTAACGACGAGCTTCTGCAGTGGAGAAAAAACACATTTTTACCTAAAGGCTGATCAGTTTCTTTTCTGCTGTATATCTCAATGATCATAAAGCAAGAAGACCCCTGGGACTCTGTTCTATTTAGGCAAAGGCAGGTGTGCTGGGAAGCTTTGTATTTGCACACAAACACAGAAAGCAGGGCTTATTTTTGCAATTACTTGTGAAAGCTGCCCATGTTTTCCAGCATGTAAATTAGGACTTGAAGGAAAACATCTAATTGCATTTCGCTCCAACTAATTGCCAGCTCAAAAGTTTAGATCAGTGTGTATACCATACTTAACTTTTGTGTTGTTTTCATTACTAACACACTTAGCTCAGTAGAATGAAAAATAATGAGCCAGAATTAAAAAGGCTTGAGGGTTGCCCCATTAAGAAAATGCTTTGGGTGGTAAGGAAACTTGCAGGAATGCGGCAAAACCATGGCTAAAATTCCAGGCCAAGATTGCCTGGGGATTGTGCTTCTCTGTTGGTTTGCTGATAAAGGTTAGATAGAGAGAAAAAAAATAGAGATGGCATTTGGAGTCATTGCATGTATTCTGCCACAAGGAGGGGCCATGGTTACAACCACCGATGTGTCCTTGACTTGTATTAAACTAGTAGCCTTTCCTGCATGAAAAACAAAACCTACTTACAAGAGCTTTTTAAAAATGTGCTACACATCCAGAAAGAATGGTATGGTCTTTTGTGAGTAATATAAACATGCTGTGATATCCTTATGTTATTAAATGAACATTACAAAGCATGACAGAATCACACCACAAAAAAAAAAAATAAGGACAAGTTACAATGTTGATGGGAAAATAAAAAGGGAGAAGCTTTTTCACATGTTGTCACGAAAGCATAACTGGCCGCCTCAGAATTCTCCTGTTTTCTCAGCAAGAGTTATTCTCCAAAGGACACAATAAACTTTTTGTCCTTCTAAACACAGAAGTCAAAAAAATGTATCCTTGAAGCTCAGTTTAGCAGCAACGAGTTTGCACCCGTTGGGGAGACTTTATTCAGAAATGGTTAGTTCCTGGGTTTCTAAATGAAGGATCAGAAAGGAGACTGGATGCATCTTGGAAAAACATATGAATTAAATAATATGCTCCCACCACAGCATCCCTCTATACACATCCTCTGCCATTCTTTAGTGAGTAGTTTAATGCCAGGCACGGTGCTAGATGCAGCAGCTACGCCAGAGGTGATGCTCAGTGAAACACCTACTGTTGTTGAGTTTCTAGACAGGTGGGGAGCAGATATTTAAAAAATAGAGATGTAAGTAAATATATACTTATAAACTATGTGAAGTGCCACGAAGGAAAAAGAACAGGAATTGATGAAGACCCCGAATGTTGCACCTCATTGAATCAGGAAAGCTCAGCAAAGTCTCTCCTAAGAAATGACATTTAAGCTGAAACTTAGAGGGTGAGTAAGATTTAGCCAAAGCAGGGGGAATAGATATTTCCAGACAGATGGAAGGACTGGTGCGAAGGCCCTGCAGTTTGATACATTAGAGGGACTTGGAAGGCAGCACTTAGGATTGGGTCTTGGTGACTGAGGAGGAGAATGGCTTGAAATGAAAGATTTCAAGATTGTAGAGGCAGGACCACACAGGGCCCTGTAGACCATGCTAAGGGATTTAGTTGTTATCCTGGAAGCAATAGGAAGTTACTGAAGGTTAGAGGTGATGAAGATCAATTTATAAAGATCTCTGTGTAGAGAAAGGATGGGAGAGAGGCAAAAGTAAAAGCCAGGACACCAGTTGGGAGGAAATTACCATAGGGTTAGTGATTTACCTGTTCATCATTTACCTGTTCATTCTCAAATCCATTCTCCACCCTTCCCTTGCAAAACAAAGTCTATTTCCCAAACTCTCTGGCCAACTACCTTTTGGGTGGGCTGAACCAATGGAAGACAGTGGAAGGAGATGGCAGAACTAGAGGAAGGGAGAACCCAGGATATTTCCTCTTGTCTCTTTCTTCTTTGTGGTGCATCCCTAGCAATGTTAGTCATTTTGGTGTCAGCTGTTCTGCCCCCTGGACAGTCCCATTGTTTGTGGGCCCAGATCCTGCAGGACACTGTTCTTCATGGTTCATGTTTCTACCTGGCTTCTCTAGTTCTTAAACTTTAGCAGTGCCATCTCTTCCCTCGGTTCCTCCAGTCCTGGAGGGAATAGTGACTACCTGATGTCACTAATCTCCGGGTTGCATCATCATACCCCGTTTGGCTTTTCAGCTCTTCTAACACCTTTCTAACTAGCACCCTATATTAAATTCCCTCTAATCAGAGCTTGGACTTCATTTTCATCGCGTTATCCTGGTTGATGCAATGAGCAACAATGGTAACTTGGACCCAGGTGACAGCAGTGAAGGGTGAGCAAATATATGGACTTGAGAAAGTTTTTGGAATCCTGTGTAAATTGAGGGAAGACAGCGGAGAAATGAGATAGATCTGTGAGCTTTATGTAAAGTTTCCGAGCACCCTGAGCAGGATTAATTAATCTGTGGCTAAATTTAGCTGGCATTGACTTGACTGTGGAAAACAAATGACCATTGGATCATCTCCTATGCAGTATGAACATTTCCTGAAGCCCTCATTTATGGTCGTGAAGTGATCAACAATTGGATCCAAGCTAATCACTCCACCCACAAGCTCCCACCTTTACATTCTAATTTCTAAGGCCTGAGGTCTGGATAATTTTCTTGGGACTACAGAACAATGTCTGACTATAGCCTTTGCAAGACTGTCACTTAAAATAAGGAGGGGATGGTTTCCTTTTGTTAAGAAATAATTTTCCCCCAATTATTTCCTAGCTTTTTGTTCCTTTTTCTTAAAAGATTGATAGCCTTTCTTGTTTCTTCTGTCTTTTAAAGCAGCCTGTTCTAACATTTACTGTCTGTTCCCCTGACCCCATCTCCCCCTTGTAGCTCTGCTCTAGCACCCCCTGACTGGAGAAGCTGTTGTCTGTGTTGACACAGTCCTCCATCTCCCTTTTTCCTCTGGTCCACTTGAACCCTTTGAGCAGGACTCAGGACTCTGTGAAGTCACAGGGGATGTGGGTAACAAAGTGGGACAGAGCAAAGCATCAGCGACATTCCTGCTGTGGCTTACTGCGGGCTGTGCATATCAGGACGGTGACAAGCCATGCTGCTTCTGTGGGCCTTCCTTTGGATATCTCAGGCTGCAGAATAAACTATTCAGGAATATTTGGGAGTTTTTCTTAGAACAGATTTCTGTGGCCCTGGGAGTCTAAAAATAACTACTAGGAGATTAATGTGTGTGAAATGGTATGGGTGTAGGTGTTGTTGGAAGACAGCAGTGGTTTCAAGGTCTGTGGGTCTGCAAAAATCATCCTCCTTCCCTCCCTCCTTCCCTCCTTCCCTCCCTTCCTGCCTCCCTCCCTCCCTCCTTCCCTTCCTTCCTTCCTTCCTTCCTGTATCCATTAATCCAACAGGAATTTTCAGTACCTGTCATATGATTATTAGGGGTGTGTGTCAGTTGCTCTAAAGTTTATGAAAGAAGTACAAAACAGAGACTTGATCTCAAAGGTTGGATACATCCTAGACACACATCTGAAAAACAAAGTAGCAACAGTAGGGTAGACATAGGGTTAGGAATCAGGAGGTCAGCATTTTAATCTTAGTGGTGCTTTTTATTGACTGTGGTCTTGGGCAAGTCACACAGCCTTCCAAAGTCTCTATTCATGTATAGCATGAAAAGATTGAACTGAAAGATCTCTAAGTCACATCATTGTTCTGTGATTAATGGGCACAGTTATGAGTGATCCAGAACAATGGTTCTTGAACATTTTGGTTTCAGGATCCCTTTATGCTCTTAAAAATTATTGAGGACCTCAAAGAGCTTTTGTTTATGTGGGTTATATCTATCAACATTAACCATACATAACTGGCATTTAATACAAAAATGAGACACTTAAAATATTTATATACTAATTAATTTCAAAATAAATAACCTATTACATGTAAACATAAAATTATTTTCATGAAAAATAACCATATTTTTTAACCAAGAGCTCACAATCACCTTTTACTTATCCACTGAACTTTGGCTTGACCAAATTTTAATCAGGCTTCTCTCTTCCCCACAGGCCCCTAAATATTGGCTTGCCTCCAAGTTTGAGCACACACCAAAGCACAAAGTTGCAGACCGTCCCCTCCTTAACAGGTCATTCTGAGAGCTGGCTAACTACAAAAAGAAACATTTCTTGTTGAAGTGTCCTTCTCACCCCATTAGCTGGTCCTCCTCTCCCACAAAGTCCCTGCTACCCCTGCTAACCCCTCCCTATATAAGAGGAGCCTTTGTCTGTCGGAGTTTGAGACACTTGCTGGTCCTGAGGTCAAAGTGTTTCCCTCATTGCAATAGTCTCTCTAAATAAAGTTTTCCCTCATCTAAGTGTTGTTTTGCTTTTATTTGGCATTTTCAAAACCAAAAAAATTTAATGAGAAATGTGAAATTGTTTTAGATTTTTACAAATTTCATTAATATCTGGTTTACTGTCTGCTTCTTCAGTCTATCTGTTGTGATATGTTGCTTTGGTTGAAGTACATGGAGAAAATCTGGCCTCACCTGGCTATAGTTGGGAAAGGAGGATCTCACAGACCCCCTAATGGCATGTCAGGACCCCCAGGAGCACACTTTGAAAACTACTCTTCTAGAGACTGAGAGAGAGGAAAGAGCTGGATGTCGAGCTGGATTCTAAGGAATAGATTTTAGACTTGTAAAGATGGGGCATCCAAGCAAAGAAACAGTGTGAGAAAAGTCAAGAAGGAGAAAGTGAGCAAGCTGTGTTTGGGAGAGAGAAGAAAAAGGAGTATGGAAAGGGAAGGTCTGAATTCACATCAAGTTCAAGTTATGTCGGGGCTTAGGGACTTGAATCCCCCTCCCCTATCAAGGATTTGGTCTTGATCCTTTAAGTCCTAGATATCGACTGGAAGGTTGTAAACAGGGGAGTAACATTATGAATATGATGATTTAAGACAATAATCATGTTAATCATGTCTGATGGATTGGTACAAGGAGAAATGAAAGTCAGAGGGCCAGTTAGGATGCTACTGCAATAGTCTAGGCGTGAGGTGGGGAAAGTCTGCAGCAGAGTGGTCATGTGGGACTGTAAAAGGATGAGGAGTAAAAGGAGGAGGGGGGAATTTACATAGCTGATAGATTATTAAGGACCAAGGGACATAAGAAGACAAGTTAAATCCTAAATTTTGAGCCAAGTGAAGCAGAATGGAGGTAAAATCTGTTTTGGTAGAGATGGGAAATTTAACAAGAATAGTTTGAGGGAAGATGATGCAGGAGGTAATTTTGACATAATTTAGGATCTAAAGTTCAAAAATCTTCCTAAAGCCTATAAAAGATCCTTTGTGATCTGGCCTCTGCCCAGCTCTGTGACTTCCTCACTGCACTCTTTGCCTCATTCACTGTACTGCAGCCATGGTGACTGCTTTCTTTTCCTCCACCATCAAGTTCACTGCAACCCTTTCTTACCTCTGCCGGGAACATTCTCCTATGCCCTGTCTTTCTCCTCTCCACCAGCTCTTCCCAAGCTGGATACTCCTCAGCATTCAGGTTTTACTTCAAATGTCATCTCCTCCAAAAGACCTTCTCTTTCCCATTCCTGTCTATCTTTTCACCCTGTTTTAGTTTCCTTCTAGCACTTACTATGATCTAAATTGATCTTGCTTTTGTTGTTGTTGTTTATTTATCTGTTTATTTTCTGTTACAGTGGAGGCTGTACACTGTACTCCCTGCTACTGTGTAGGCTCCATAAGAGTAGGACATTTTATATATTGTTCACTTTTGTATTTCCAGGTAGTACATAGTAGGTGCTCAATAAATAATTGTAGGATATGGAAATGTACAGCAGGCTGTAGAAATTGCAGGATTTATTCTCAGGAGTGACTCCCAGATACATGATTTTGGAAGTCACGTCAGAGAGATGGAACTTGTGGTATGGCTGGAACTAGAGAAGTAGAGGACATCTGCTCTTTCTGACAAAGGGGGCAGGACAAGGTAACAGCCAGGATGCCCAGGGACTGTGGAGTCGGTTGTTAAGATACTGAGAGGTAGGAAGAGAGCTGTCATCAAACATTGTCCACTGCGATGAAGTCACATAGATGAGGTAGACAGTATGTCCATCCCATAGTCTCCTTTCATTCTGCAGAATCTCAGTTTCAATTTCTATATTTTTGATGGCAAGGCTGCGAAAAAGTTGGTTAGCCCAGCTAAGCACATCTGGCTCCTTATCTCACACATCCTATTCCAGGTCACCCTCCATAAATATTTTTCCGGACCCTCTAGTTCATCTTTTGTCACCTTTCCTTATCTCAGGGTTCCTTCTTAGATTTTCTAAAGTGTTCCTTGGTGAGCTGATGGTTGTCTACATGTTTGCTGCTCAGAATAGCCAGTCTAGCCTAGACCAGTTAGGGAGAAGGACTGTCCCTTTTTATAGGAAGATGTGTTCCTGCTGCTTTATTGAAGGGCAAATAGAAGTTAGAGAGCAGTACTCTCTAGAAAAGAACCCAAGTTAGAAGAAGATGGCCTCCAAAGATATCTTCTGACAAAAACCAATATGGAAGACATTGCGATGGACTGAAAGAGCCCTTATGCACCAGCCAAGAAGCTGGCCCTTGACAAACATGACCATTTTAAACAGATTCATTTTCCAAGCCAATATATTGACTTTTTTTCTATTTCAACCTCTGTGATTTTCAACAGAGTATATTGTGAGGAATTTCATGGCAAGAGATTGTGATGTGGGAAGTCTTTACACAAGGTTCAAGGATTTGGTGATATTCTGTGGTCAGCAGGGTAAGATGCCACCTAATAACATTTGCCCTTGTACAATTCCCTCCCTTTTGAGTATGGGTGGAGGCTGTGACTATGATGAGATATTGCTCCTGTGATTATGTTGTGTTATGTGACAAAAAGAGCTTTGCAGATGTAATCAAGGTCACTAATCAGTTAAATTAATCAAGGGGGAGATTATTGGGTGGGCCTGATCTAATTTGGGGAGCTTTTAAATGAAGAGCCACGGGTAGCTTGTAGGAGATGAAAGTGGCCCCAGCTGGCAATCAGCAAATAAACAGGAGCCTCGGTCATACAACTACAAGGAACTGAATTCTTCCAACAGCTATGTGAGTTTGAGTGAGAACTCTGAGGTCCAGACAGGAACCCAGCCCAGGTGACACCTTGATTTTAGCCTTATGAGACCCTGAGCAGAGTACTCAGCTGAGCTACGCCAGGGCTTCTGAGCCACAGAAATGGGTGAGATAACAAATGGGTATTGTTTTAAGCTGCTAATTTTGTGGAAATTTGTTACGTAGAAATACGAACCTAATAAGTATTCTAATAAACATTTGTATGTTTAATTGCCTATCTTAACTGAACCTTGCAACCTTCTTGAATTTTTCCATAACTATGAATCACAATGATAATACAAGAAGGCAGGCTAATGATCAAAACAATTCTGCAGCATTACCATGTGGGGACCACGCAGGTTGTCTCTCTCCTTAAATGATTTAAATGATATTGTTTTAAAAAGTCATTTAAAAGTGGGTAATTTGTTACTTCCTGCTCTAATTTTCCTTCATAATATACCAGCTCGTATTCATTTTCTCCAAATATTAGGAAATTTTTTAAAAAAATATCTGATTACCCAATCCTCTCCTACATTTTTTTCTTTGCAACACCACTGCCACCTTGGTCTAAGTCATTGTTTTCTTTTTTCAGGTCCCTCTGCTTCTTCTCTTTTTCCTCATGAGCCACACTCCACACAGTAGTCAAAGTGACCTTTAAAAAATGAAATTAGATGATCAGATGATCATCTGTTCACCTGTTTTAAACCCATTACAGACTGAATGTCTATGTCTCCTCCAAATTCATATGCTGAAGCCCTAACCCCCCAAAGTGACTGTATTTAGAGATGGGGTCTTTGTGGAAATAATTAAGGTTAAATGGGGTCATAAGGGTGGGTTTCTGATCTGGTTATAAGGCTTAGTGTCCTTATAAGAAGAGGGATCAAAGAGCTTATTCTCTCTCTGCACACATACCACAGAAAGGCCATGTGAGCACACAGCGAGAAGGCAGTGGTCTACGAGTCAGAGAGAGGGCCCTCGGCAGGAACCAAGCTGACTTGATCTTGGACTTCAAGCCTCCAGAACTGTGAGGAATAAATTTCTGGTGTTTAAGCCACTCAGGCTATGGTATTTTGTTATGGTGGCCCAAGCTGACTAATACAAAGCCCTATAGTGGCTTCCCATGGCCCCCAGAGTGAAATCGGGGCTCTTCACCATGGGCCCCGTCTCTGGCCACATCACCTCCCTTTCTTATCTGCTTTGCTCACTGCAAACTGAACACTCTTCAGACATCCCACTCTTTCCCAGTGCAGTGTCTCTGCCTTCACTGTGGCCTCTTCTCAGAAAGTTTGGTCCTTTAGATCTTAGCTCAAATGTTAGTTCCTCAGAGTGGCTGTCCCTGTAACCCTCTCTTGGTAGAATTCTGCCTCCCCCATTGTCCTCCATCACTTAGAATTATATATTTATTTGATTGTGCACTTTCTGTCCTACTTGACTGTAAACTCCATGATGGTAGAGATACATGTCTTTTATACACTGTTGTATCCCCAGTGCCTACCCCAGTACCTGGTGCCTAGTAGGTACTCTGACTATTTACTGAATGAACAACAGGCTGATATCTGAGAGGTGTTGGTTTTGGTGTATTTCACATAGGCTAGGAAGCCAGAGTTCCACATCCTGGACCCAACTCTTCCCTTCACTTGCTGAGTGCCTTGGGGGTATCCTTTGCTGGTGACATATGTGTGCGTTTGCTGTAAGAGGGAAAGCAACATTAATCCAGCTTCCAGGAAGTTGACGATGAATGAAACGTGTGTTTCTTTCAGAATGAATGCTAGCTATCCATTTTAAAGACAAAGATGCCATGGTTGGTTTCAAATAAATAGTGATGTTTATGGTATAAAACCAGCTAGGTAACATTTACAGTGAGTAGTTTCTTACTCCATAATGATCACCTTGGAAATAATTCTAATAATGTGGTACAAAAAGATGTATTTTTTGTGGTACAGAAAAAATGAATGTTTTTCATTCATTCTAATTTCTTTTCACTTTCCCAAAGCCAGTTTTATGAGCCTGAATAATGCTGCTACCTTAAAAAAAAAAAAAAAACCAAAAAACCCCTTCATTTTTATGTTCCCTAATTAATGGTCTTTAGGGCTTTTAAAAGTCCTCCTGAAAATGAATTTCTCTTTGAAAGCACTAAAAAAAATAGATTGTATTAGGTTTTTCAGTATAAGTAAGTGGGGGGTGGGAAGTGAGGGGAGAAAAGAAATCCCAATTGTTATAGGATAAGATTTCCAAATTTGGGTGCATGGGGAATTGTGTTTTAAGTATTTCACTTAAGCCACTTAAAAGTTGAATCTGGGTGCAGAAAAGATTGCTTTATTCGTGGTAGCCCCACTAGAACAATGAGATGCAATAGCTATAATATAGCATGTGTTTTCTCTTTCTCTCCCATAAATGAGGAGGGATATGTTGGCTTCCTCTTCTGTACCCTCTTTCCTTTAGGAAAGATACATTCTCTCCCCTAAATCACAGTTGAGACCTGCCTCATATATTCTGTTCTCATTAGAAATTTCTCCCTGCAGAGAGGCAGAAGCATGTTTCCAGAGTGCTCAGCGAGGCTGAATCAGGGATTCCCCCTGAACCATATCATGCCCACTAACATAGGTAACTCACAAATTCTCTTAGGGGTCCCGGAGAAATACTGCTGAGGATGTCCCACTCAGCTTTCAAAGCTCAGTTCAAATCCCACCTTTTCCACGGTCTTCTCTCCGGCACGTGTCCACCTGCATAAGTCATATTCAAATGCCTACAGGTGCCAAAGAGAAACATAATTTTGTGATTTGGGCAGATAAGAGACAATAGAGAGTGGTGTGGCCTGTCTACAGAAAGTATTTGACTCACGTAACAATATTCAGTTATTTTCAAAACCTCGGATTGCTGGCTGGATTTGCCCCTCAATGATGGATCATGATTTCTGTTCTACCGTAATTATTAGTCTTAACTCGTTTCTCACTTTGTATAAATTCTGGCATCTTAAATTCTGGGGGCCTAGGCCTAAACAGTAGTTTTCTCAACTATACTGCAGTCTCTCCAGGGAAAGGGATTTTGCCTTACGTTTGTTGCTCTGATGGGGATTTTTAGCCTATGGAGCTGCCCCAGTGCCCACCATAGTGCTCGCAGCAGATGCTCTTTGATTTTATGTTTATCGGTTGCTTGATTGACACATTGATGCCTGTGTGTGTGCTGCATTATGACTGCCCCCAGCTTGCTGCAGTGCATTTCCCCAAGTGTGTTCTGCTTAATGAAGGGCTGCTGCATGAGGAGTTCCATGGTCAAATACTTTGGGGAAAAGCTGAGATTAGCAAGGTTAAAGTTTAATAGTTTCCTTTACTGCAGGATATTTTTTATAGCCTAAAAATGCTAATAAGCACCATGCTTTTTTTTTTTTTTGGCAGTACGCGGGCCTCTCACTGTTGTGGCCTCTCCCGTTGCGGAGCACAGGCTCTGGACGCCCGGGCTCAGCGGCCATGGCTCACGGGGCCAGGCGCTCCGCAGCATGTGGGATCTTTCCAGACCGGGGCACGAACCCATGTCCTCTGTATCGACAGGCAGACTCTCAACCACTGCGCCACCAGGGAAGCCCAGCATCATGAATTTTTAAAAGGGGTATGATTGAGATTGTGATTGGTGTTATCAACCCCATTCTAAAAACTACATTTCCCAGACCCCCTTGCAACTAAAATCTGGTTGAGAATTCAGTTCTGCCAATCACATGCATTCCTATGAAATTTGGGAAGTAAAAGTGAGATGCCGGCAATATTCCTGCTGTTGTTGAAGCTGGCAAGCAAGGTCATAGGGACATTATTATTTATAGGCAGTTTTGGCTTTGTCATGTGACAGTAGCAGCTTCCAGACTTCAGTATTGTGGAGACAGTGATGGGCTCTTGGGCTGAATAGCCTGGGGCAGCTCATGACTTCTGCTTCTCCAGCCCTTCCAAAAATTTTGTAATCACTGAATTTCTCATATTAAATTCCTTTTCTGCTTGAAACGCTTAGTGGTTTCTGTCTCCTGTACTGAACCTCAGCTGATACAAGGGATATAGTGTGTGTGTGTGTGTGTTTGTGTCTTATTAGTTCAGAAATGCTTTTGTTTTCATGGCATAGCTCTCAAAACTATGGTCCTTCAGGAAAAAATTTGGGAAATTGTCTATGGAAGAAACACTGAAATTAATATCAGAAGGCCTATGTTAGAGTCATGACTTCATTATTTACTTGGTTGGGGAGGGGATATCCCCTCTGAGCCTTGAGTTCTTCTTCATTTGAAATATAAGAGCAATAATTCCTGCCCTGAAGACCTCACAGGATTGTCATGAGAATCAAATGAGATGATGAATGTGAAAGTGGTCTGGAAACTGTAAATTGTTATAGAAATTCAAAGCCTCATCATTAGTCATGCTGCCATCTACGGAAATGAATGTTAGATTCATGATGCAGGAACATCATCCTGATAAGGGTTGCCTGCATAGTCTATGGTTCCTTGAAAACATTGGGGGTTTGATAGATTAATCAGTTGGGAGCGAAAATACTACCAGCCTTGCTGAATAGACAATAAACCAAAGGGAACATTCCCCAGCTCCCAAGGTGGCCTCTTTAACAATGGTTGAACACAGACTTCTGTCTGTCCTCCCCATCTCTTCCAAATTAAAGCCTTTGGGGGGAAACATTCTTTTTTTTTTGGAAACATTCTTAACAGAATCCTTTACATCTTCAAAATAAACCAGAGGAAGTACAGCAAAATATTTTCTTCACTTGGCTTTCTTTTGGTAAGATGGGTCCTTTCATTAGCAGACTGAGTACGAACAGCCGTCACTGTCTACTCCAGGAATTTCCATAACATGGTTTTACAGAAATTTAACTTTGTAATTATGTGGTTATATTACTGTAATAAAATGACGAATAATGTGACACATGAAGCAGTTTCCTATGTTGAGATGGAAGTCAAATTCTTAGTCAAATTCTTAAAAGAATGGCTCATGTTCTCTATATGTGCTTTCCTACCTATTCTTTTTTTTTTTTAAGTGAGATATTTACTTGGTTTATTTTTGTGGTTATATTTGTTTCTAAATTTTATTTTAAATCAGAATAAAGATTCTGATTTACATGCACATAAAGAAAAAAATGTGGATGGTACTTCTAGCTATGAGTTTAGAGGGATAGTCTTAAGTCCTTATGTCACTTGATCTTGCATACAATATTTTTGTGCCTCTTTTTCTTTCGAAGAAACCTCTCTTGTTTTGGCTGCTAGGACATCACTCACTCCTGTTTTTTTGCCTCTGAGCCCTCAGTGTTCTTCCTCCATACATCTGTTAGGTATTGCTCTTCCCAAGGGATCTTTTCCTGGTCCTCCTTATTTTTTTTATAGTTCGTGCAAGCATGGGACAGTCCAGTGGAGAGATGTCCAGGGGCAGTTTTATATAGATAGAGGTCTGGGCTTGAGATAAAAGATTTGGGGTCTGTCAGCATATTAGGGGAAAGTGAAGACATAGGATTAGGGGAGATTATGTAAGAGTAAGAACCAACCCAGGAAAATCATATTTAAAAGACACATGGAGGAAAGGGTGCTGTGAGGGAGACTGAAAGGGAGCACCCAAAGAAGTAGACAGAAAATTAGAAGAGGTTGGTGAAATGGAAATCGAGGAAGGAGAGTTTCCAAAAGAGAGAATGTTATAGACACATTAAATAAAGTAAGGATGGGAAAGGATCTGTTGGACTTGGAAAAAGCTCATTAGTGAGGGCAGTTTCTATGTGTTAGAGACAGAAACCAGGTTTTCATGAGCTTTGTGTGAGTGGGGGCAGGGCTGAGAAAGTAGAAACAGCTAGTGTAGACTGCCTTATCTAAAACTGTGGCTGTGAAGAAAGGGAGAAATTGGGTGGTAGAAAGAAAAACATACTGTATTTGAGATGCGAAAGGCCTCCTTTATCAAGTTCTTTAGGCAAAGTGAAAGGTAAAAAGCTGTTAATTTTATATATCACCCAGTTTGCAGCTAGTCAATAGAAACAGACAAGAAAGCACAGAGAGCCGTATTAAGGAAAGCAGAGTATGTGAGATTCCAAATTTTCTCGTGTCGTGGGTTCATTTCTATTCTTTAAGTTTAATATATGTCCGGTGTTTCATTTCATTTCTTCACAGCATATCATAATTTAATTTTTTCCTTGATGTAGGTATGAATGGAGATGCTAAGGCATATTTATGTATACAGGGTCATTTCTAGGTACATGCACTAAATATTAATATTTCAATATTCTCTTCCCAGCTCATGAGCCAAGCAAGAAATGCATTTTTCATAGCAATGAATGTTTTTTATGACGCACAAGACTATTTGAGTGGGCTCTCTGTGCTCAGAGAAAACAGCATTATTTTTATTATTACATTTTCTTGTAGAAGAAACATTATTTAGAAAACATGATTAGCACAGGGGCTGGGTTCTGTATTCTATTTTTGTTCTATCCAGAGACATGATACCCAAATGCAACTGATCCAGAAGCAACAAATACTAATTGAACCTCTGTATTGGTGGATTTAATTTGTTTTGGTCATATTGTATTCCCCATTCTCACAACAGCATTCTCGGTTCCTCTGGGACATCATCCTTCTCTCCTTCAGTGTTTGTAAGTCAGTTGGGGCTGACTTTATCTCTGGCTGCAAAGCAAGGCATATGACCCAAGCCAGGCAAATCAGAGCAGTGAATTGTCTTGTCCCTAATGATTGGTTTAGAAGTAGCCCCATGGCCCAATCCAGGCCAACGAGGGCACTGTTAAGGGTTTGGGTAGAATTATGGTGAAAAAGCTCTGTAACTGGGAAGAATTGAGTCTAGAGCTGCCAGCTGCCATTTTGTTCCCTCAAGGAAAGCACCAACCTGAGGATAAAGTTAGCACAAATGAGAGCATAGCCAAGAGATAGAGAGAGCTGGGTTCCTGGTGACAACAGTTGAGTTCTTGCCTCTAGACACACCTAAAGCCCCAGCAAGCCAATAAATAACCTTTGGAGTTACATTTCTGTCCCTGCAGTTGCAAGAGCTCAGACAAATATTCTCACTTGGTGCCACGTTTATATGTGTGACCTTATGCAGTCCCAACCCTGCTGGGTAAGGGTTATTAACTTCATTTTATAGATAAAGGTCACAAAACTGCTAAATGACAGAGTCAGGAGTGAAAAGTCTTAAGTCT
Source organism: Aethalodelphis obliquidens (assembly GCF_003676395.1). NCBI lineage: Eukaryota > Metazoa > Chordata > Mammalia > Artiodactyla > Delphinidae > Aethalodelphis > Aethalodelphis obliquidens. The sequence goes on along the minus strand of NW_020837952.1, from coordinate 41,852,470 downwards.
TGTGCTTGGTCTGTTACACCATAGCTCTTTCCCACAACGTCTCTCTTTAAGGTTTTTCAAAAGGAATTTACAGTGATTAATGCTATAGCCTGACTTCGCCCTACTGAACATAGATTAAGGTAATGGGAGCACTCTCTGATTTAACACTTAATTCTGCCCTCAGGTCTAAATTTAGTTTATTTGCACTTCCTATGTCCTTTATTTCTTCTTCTTCTTGTCCATATATTAGTAACTTTTTTCTAGACCCCCATTAGAGTTAATAGACCCATGAGACATTTATTAATATTTAAATTATCATTTAAAACATTTATGCCTCAGCCTGACACTGCATATTGATTTAAATCTAAGTCATGCAGATGATGACTCTTAACACCTAGCACATAATAGGTGCTCAATAAACGTTTGTTGAATGATTGCTTGAGCACCCATAGTATCCACCAAGACCATTTACCTATTGCCTTCATGAATGATTCTTTTGCCATTTTACCTGAGGCAGTCTCTCCTCCACTTGTGCTGTTATTCATACCTTGTTTTTCTTTTGGGAGTCAAACAATGAGAGTGACCGTGTATACAAAATCCATGCAACTTGATTTCAGAGAACCTGGGTTCAAGATTCCTATTTGTTATTTAGTAGCTTTTTGACCTTAACCAAGTTATTCACTTTTCTGAGGCTTGTTTTCTTCAAATAGATTGTTTAGAGGATTAAAAGAAATATGATTATGAAGCCTCCATTCAAATATTAACTATTATTGGCACATTGTACATCCTAGTGGGAAACAAGAGAGAAAGGAAAAGAACTTGCTTTCTCCCAGCAGGAAATCAAGCAGAATCAGTGTATTAGGACAGCTGAGAAGTATAAGGAAAACAGAAGGAACACAGGGAAGTTTTGGTTCGACCCTCTGGCACTTTCACATCCCCTTCACCTTGTTTACTTTTCTCCATAGCACTCAGCACCTTCTAACGTACTTAATTTGCATACACATTATGTTAATTATCTATTTTGCCCCACTTGAATTTAAGCTCCATGGGGCCAAGGAATAATTGGGCACTAACACCGTTTGTCACGTGAATAAAAAATTTGAGAAGTTTATAGGGAAAAAGTCAGGTTTAGGAGACTGAAGTAGGGAGAGGAGCAAGAATCGAGGGTATTACTGAGAAGGAAGATAAGGACCACATAAAGAGACTATCTTTGAAAATATCCAGGGTCTGGAGTGGGGAACAACCTTCCCATATTTATTTTCCAAATAAACATATTTTTTGCCCTCAACAAACCTTATTATAAAAGCCACATTAAATAACCTTTACAGTTCAACATTCCTCCCAAGTAACAATGCATTCCCAGCACAAAAGGATGGAAATCTAATCACTATAATATTCCAAGCATTGGGACACCTCAAATCTTGTGCCTCTTCTATTGTGCTCTACACTCCCTTCACATTGAGCACACCGTGACACCCCTCTCATGACATCTTATCATGTTTTTCTTTCTTTCTTTTTAAAACCGTAAGACACAATAGAGTACAAGGTTAGCAATTTAAGTAGGTTTTTGCTGGCAAGTAAACATATTTCAAGTTCATAACAGATGCACAAGTCCACTTTGGGAGAGGTGCGTTATGGGCTCAGGCGCATCCTGAGAGCTCTTATGATCACGTTTCTTCATCTGTTCCTGTGGTGTACACCTGTACAAATTTGGCATGGACCTGGGTACGGTGTGGGAGAGTCTCAGTTTCCGTGCAAACTTCTGATCTTTGTTCAGTTCTCTGAGTGTTGCAGCTTGTTTTCCTCTCAACCCATGAAAAGATAGGATTCTTAGCGTATCTGGAAGCTGCCTTTGCCCTTTGGTGAAAAGTATTAAATACAGACACTAAGAAATCAACATGGATCAAAGAGCATAGATTTAATTTGCAAGTACTTTAAAGTAGGCAGCAAAAAGATAGACAAAGGTCTTCAGAGTTTTGTGTTAAAACAGAACAAGAGAGAGATTTCACAGGCGGGATAATCTGAGGGAGAGGATTGTCTTGTATATATTATATAAGTCTCTCTTCAGGAGGAGTGTATTAAGATGTTTTGACTTGCAGGTCTCTCAGAACTTCAATACTGGATTTTTCTATAAATACATATTTAAAAAATATCTGATACCAAGTATATGGAAGAGGGAAAAAAAATACTGAAAACCAAAGACTATTTCAAGGCTAAAGACTATTTCTTGACTTTTCAAAATGTTTAGCAGAAGGTTAATTAGCATAGAAAATGTTGAAAGACTTGAGTTTTCATTCTTGTTTTTTAGCGTATACATTGTGCTCTTCTGTTATATGTGAGATTGCAGAGTATTGTGCTTTATAGACCTAAAATCGAGACTTCAAAGATACGTATGATCAGACTTCAGTTTCGGCCTTTGCTGTAAGAATAAGGAATGTGGGGTCCCAGAGCAGCGCTTCCTTCCCTTCCTGGAAAGACAAGCAGGGTTTTCCAGTGGACAGCCCTGAGAGTACAACCCGAGTAGCTCCCCTTCGGTGCTGCAAAGGTTTGACTCAGCAGGCCTGGAATGTTCAAACCCTGCACATTCCAAAGAAAAGTCAAGGCCCTTGACTGGGTCCTGAGAGACAACCTCTGAGACCTTGGAATAGGATACCTGACAAGAGTGTCATTGTTTACCTGTGGCCTTGAACCATACCAGATGGTTTATACTCATGTTGTGATTTATGGTGGGGGTCTGGGACCACATGGTATCAGTTTGACCTCTGGAACTCCTGGAGGCTAAGAAACAAAGGTCAGCCACAAGGGTGATCCATGCCTACGTGGCTGACCCCCAATAACACCTTGAACAGTAAGGCTTCCCTGGTTGGCGATACTCTATATGTGTTGTCACACATTGTTTCTGGGAGAATTAAGTGCTCTCCATATAACTCCACTGGAAAAGGATAGCTGGAGGTTTGTGCCTTGTCCCTCTGCTGATTTAAATCTGTATCCTTTCTCTGTAGTTAACCATGACCGTGAATATAACAGCTTTTCTGAGTTTTGTGAGTCCTTCTAGGCATCAGTGAACCTGAGGGTGGAGTGGGGGACCTTCAAGAGCACCCTTCGTCCAGTGGGAGGAGCTGTCCTTGCACTCACGTTTGCAGCCTGTGTTCCTAACTCCTATAAACACCTCGCACCTACATGCAGACTATTTGGCAACCAAACTTGGGCTGTTTTGCCCTGCTTACAAGACCTTCTCATACTAGACCTTTTAAAAGGAGGAAAACAGAAGCCTAAAGCCCCTTTTGTGAATGTAACTGACTTACAGACCAAGCTGGCCTATCTGCAGAATGCTGAAAGATTGGGAGAGAATTGCTGACTTTTATTCTTCAGTGGTCTCTTGCTATGATGCTTCACGCAGCCTCTTGAAGATGGCAGCTTTCAAAAAGTCATTAATCTACCACCAGGAGGACAAATGTGTATATCTCTTTGTGACCTAGGTATCATGTTTCTGTAGGGAGGTGTCAATCAATATCATACTCATTAAAATCACCCTCAAAACAAATGTCGACTTTCTTCACCATTGTCTCCACAATCTTGCATTAGACCTAGACTCTGATGCCACGGAATTTAATATATCTGCCCTTCTTCTTTTGGAGAGGAAGGATAGATACAATAAAAACAAAGAGCAAGGCTGACAAAATTTCACAGGTGACATTAATGGATAGCCAGCACTGAGAACCATATTTTCAATCTAGGCTGATAGTTCTGAAGTATGGTGGACTGGTAGGATATTGAGGTGGACCCATCTAACTGGAGTAGAGAAGCTTGGAGAGGAGTGGGGCAGGCCTAGGAAGGCCATAAAGGCCAAGCAAATGTGTCTGATCTTCATACGTAGTTCAGGGGGCTTTCAGTGGTCTCAGGATTCTGCCTTCAACTCAAGTCTTTATTCCAGGTGCAAATGCATAATGGACTATCTTCCTTGCCAGTTCTGCATTGTCTTCTCCCTCTCATTCAACCTACAACTCTCTGTTCCTTCAAACTGAGCTTAAATTCAGCCCCATCCAGGAGCATGATTGGCCTGGCTATAGACTTGGTTATTTCAAAGACTTCTTAGTCATTCTGCGCTCTCTTCACTCCAGAGTTGACTTGAATTTTTGTAGTAGATACACTCCTGAAGCTGATCTGCGCAGTCGGTTTTGGTATAATGACCCTCTACTTTTCCATACGCTTTCAACATAAAACTGCACATATGTTTCACTGGAAAACTTTTTAGCAACCAAATCCAATCAAATCACATTTATAAACTCAGCTTTTGGAAATCATATCTAAAATTTATTTGAGTCAAGTTTTTCCTGATGAAATAATAATACAAAAATAAGTCAATATAAATGCAAAACAGCTGTTATTTTTTAAATTACAGTAACTTAAAGTTTTAAAGAAAAAATTTACAGCAGTAGCTTATCTGAACAGAACTCATTGATATTAAAAAAAAAAGTCCCAAATGGTTTACAAAAACTGTAGGTGAAATGCATGTCCCTCTGGATGCACAGATTTTTTTTTCTTGTGAAGAATTTTGTAGGCATGGCTGGTTTTTAAAAATGAACAGGGGATGTAGGCTGAGGGAAGAGGCAGCACTAGAGTGAAAGCAAGACAAAGATTTAAAACATATCAGTAAATGAACAATTGGTACCCCCCGTGTTTCCACATTTTCTTCTCTGCTTTATCCTCATATTTTTACACAATTAATAAGGGGAAGAACTGGGATTCCAGCAGTTCTAGCTCCACATTTGTGGCTCTTTCCAATTTATCACAACTGTCCTCAGCAGTGCTCATTAATCTTTGAAAATTCTCTTCTTTATATGGTAGACTACTAGATCTCAGTACTATTGCAGGTACTTCTAAATCAACATGACAAAAACAGAGCTCATCCTTGTCCCCAAACTTGCTTCTCTTTTATGACCTGTTACTAGCACTGTCATCAGCTCATATCCATCGTATATACTTCAGTGCACATTTGAGTCTTCTCTCTTGCCCAGCTCCTATATCCATTCATTCTCGTAGATTCTCCTCTCACGATGCCTCTCAATCTCTACCCTTCTTGTCTTCTCTGCTGCTGCCACCTTGGCTCAAGTACTTATTTTATTGATATTTATTTTTTGTTTGTGCACCTGCAGCAGCTCCTAATTGGTTCCCTAGCTTCCAGTTCCTCTCTTTCTTCCAGTCTCTTCTTTGCAGGGGAGAAACTGTATGTCTGTTCCTCTTATACCTGGAATACGCTTTCCCTGTCAAATTGACACTAGGCTTGTTCATGTGACTTGCTCTGGCTAATGAAACAGTAACAACTTGACTCAAGCAGAGGCTTAAAAAAGCTTTTTTTTCTCCCCTTTGATCCTCTTCATTTTTTTCTCTGAGGACATGTACAGGGAGTTTCATTGGAAATGAGACACGTGAAACAGAGCCAAGTCATGACCCATGCAGATGCATAATTGAGCCAAGCTGAGATCAGCAGAATCATTCAACTGACTCTTAGACTTGTGAGAAATTATTAATGGTTGGTGTTTGTAGTCCGAGTTTGGGGTGCTTTGTTATGCAGCAATAGCTACCTGATAAATCCACTATGCCTCTTTCTGAAATACTCCCATAGCACTTTGTACATACTGTTATAGCATTCATTATGTCTGATTCTTCTACTGGACTGGGTCCTTTTAAGTCAAGGGCTGTATTTTTTATATCCCTAGTATCTAGCACATAACCTAGCACACAGTAGGTTCTCAAGAAATATTTATTAATGTAAGGAATGTAAATGTACATCAACTCACCTGTCCCTAATCTATTACAAAACAATTGAGTCAAATGTGTTTTCATGGCCATTCAGATTTAGCAAGAGCTTCTGTTTCAGTCTAGTCTGGCTTAATTGTGAAAGAAAAGTGTTTTTAGTCTTTAAAGTTTTTTCCTTTCAAGCCTTATATTTGGAGATTAAGTACGTTTTCTCCAAGAGAAGGAGCAGTCAGTCACCTCAGCTCCAGTTTATGGTTTGAGACTTCCCAAGGGGAGGACATGTGCTGGATCTTGGATATGGCGAAGATGCCTCCCAGGGTAGGGAAAGTATTGGGATTTAGAGAAAAGGAGGGAGATGAGAGCATGTGAGTGATTTCTACAAAGCCTTCCTTTTCCCTTTACTGTAGACAATGGTAAAATATGTATGGCCTTTTAATTGAACCATCTTTTCCCTCTTGAAAAACCCAAGTCAACTTTCACAGAGAAAACTCAACAGGCAACACTAGTTTCCACGCAGAGAGGTAAAAACGACTATATATATATTTGAATCTTTTTCAGCATGTCTGCGCATATATTTGACAGTCTATCAATCTTCTATGAAGAGACTAGATAACACAGTGAATTTGTTTTTCTGATTTATAAAATATTTAGGCTGTAAAATATTTAAGTTATACTTGTACCTTAAATACCAGTCATTGATTTACAGGTGTATTTTATGGTTATTTTGATTTCCTAACCAGTGGCAAGTATGTTTGTGTGTGTGTGTGTGTGCGTGTGTGTGTATATATATATATGAATATATATGTGCTATATGTGTATATCCATATTCACATATATAATATGCACATTATATATTCACTATTCATATATATAATACACTATGTAATTTTAGGGTCCATTGTCTCAGCCTCTACCCCCTCCTCCCAAGCCCACAGCCTGCCTAGTAGAGTGTTGTATTCACGCAGACATTTAGTAGATTCACTTACCATTTCTCAGCCAACCCCACCTTCTGCCCCTTTGAAGTTTCTGAAACAATAGACATTCCTATCTTCAATCTTCTTGGTACCAGAATTGGCACAATATTTGCTACACACTTGCACACTGACTAATGGCATCATCTAGGGAAGAACAAGTAGCAGATTCATGCACTTCATTTCTTTTCAGGCTTTATTGCCAAGGCTAATTGCTTTTTTAAGTAAATGCACCTGACTTGAATAGCAATTCAGGATGTTTTGGGATAGTTTGAGTATTGAATTTCACAGGCAGTACCAAGACTAAGAAAATCCAGGTTAATGTCCTGAAAACTTTTAATCAATACAGAGGCCTTTCCTTGCAGAAAGAAATTCGCCTTGGCAATAGACAGACATAATCAAGTGCCCACAGAGGTCAGACAGGTAACAGAAATAAGATAAGAAGGTGGGCATTGTGGTGACTTGGGGCTGGCCCAGTGGCCCCTCCTGACTCTGCTGTGATGTGGGAAGGCAGGTCCAGGGTGGCCAGATCATCCAATTTTTAAAGCCAAACTGGAAATTCAAATTTTATTTAAATGTGAAATTTGAGCTTCAATTGTTGACAACTAGTTCAAGAATATGAATTATCCTCATGGCTATCAGTTTGCTTCCTTTAAGCTTAAGAGAAACAGTTAATGGATTTTCCAATTCTTTTTTTTACTGTAGGAATTAGCCATTATTCTGTTTTGACCTGTGACAGCTGTGTCACAGGGTAAAATGGCAAATTACTTGGAGGGCATCTGAAGCTATGTTTTAAGCAAGTGTCATTTATTTTTGAGCAGAAAATCTGTTTGTATGAGTATCTTTGAATATATTTGTTTCCTGTAAACGTAGTGCTTCCTGTAAAATTGCTGCAACTTGTGTTGGAAATGCCTGGGAAAACATCACCTTTTGCGAGTGGGGGCTAACCAGCTAGTGACATAGGGACTCCTCTGACTCAGCAAGACCCCCCTCACATGGACGGTTAAGGCCCAGGTAAAACAAGGCCACAGCTCAGTGGCTTAAGGGGACCTTGGGGAGCTGTAGCAAGGGACAGCTGGGAGAACTCACAATGTACCCCAAAGAAAATACCTACCAATATCCTTTATGGTAGTGTGTCTACAGATAGTTACAGTCAAGGCGAGTTTTGCGGTATAAATTTGCACAGAGTTGGTCTTTACCTGGTTCACACTGATACAATTGATCAGTTGGTAAATATGATCCTGTGTCCCTGGAGTGTCCCTTGTTACCCTGGCCACCCTGATCCTTCTTCTGGACCCCCCAGGCCTCCTCCAGCATCTAGGCACTAACAGGTTAATGCCTGTCCCTGTATTGCAAAGGGCAGAGTCTGTTCTCTTTGCCAGTTTGTCCAAGCCATACCAATTTTTAAATATCTAATTATTATTTTGGAACACGTGAACCAGAAATGCCAGGACTCCATGAACAGCAGTGTGGTTCAGATATTACAGTGTTTTTCCCTTACTGCTTTCCTTTTGGTAGCCATGGGCTATAGGGAAGCCTGAGACGAGTGTGAACAAAACAGCTCAAGAAACACAACATATATTTTCCTAAAAGCCAGAGGTCCTTTGTTCCAGTCCCAGTATAACCAATATATGGTAGATGCCCTAAGGCATATTTCAAAGGTTTCATCTCACATTTTTCTGTTATTGGAAAATTTTGACTGGCTAATTTTAAAACACGGATTTTTCCCCCTTGCAAATATGCAGGCTCTGCACACACACCCAGAGGTAGCTGTGAAACAGTTGGAGAATTCCCTGTATTCAGTGACCTCAAAGTCACACTTCAAGCTGTGCCGTGGTCTCTTGCTAGTACAATAAAACATATATGAGTCGTGACTGGCTGCAGAATTAGGAGCAGGTATTTAGTGTTTTGATAATCTGGCATCATTAATTTTGGTGGTTGCTGTACATGTTTCTATTTTTGTCTCCAGTTAGAACCGTCAAGAAAGGAGCCAACCAGATTTCTGCAGACGCTTTTGTAAAACTCTCATTTGCAAAATCACATGTCCAAGACAGTGATCACACTTTCACAGTGATGCATGCCTATCACGTGCTTTCCCATAAATGACCACCCAAGAGCCTGAGCAGAGAGCAAGAAGGAAGCAGGAAGTGGGAGAGAAAGTAATGAGGCGACAGAGCTTGGCTTTCACAAACAAGCCTTTTCTCTGATTGCTCCCTCCTGTTGCAGCCACCACGGCAGCAGCAGCAGCCTCTGACCTTAGCCGCTGTGGTCTACCTGGGTAACAAGGAGCCACACACATCAGCAGAGAGAGGAGCAGGACCTGCATGGACATAAACATCAAAATCACATATTGTTGTCTGAAGATTGTTAGGGGTGGAATTGTGGCTTCCAAATTCATATATTGAAATCCTAACCTTCAGTAACTGAGAATGAAACCTTATTTGGAAATAGGGTGATTGCAGATGTCATTAGCTAAGTAATGATGAGATCATACTGTAGTGGGGTGGGCCTTAGATCCAGCATGACTGGTGTCCTTATTTGGACACAATAATTTGGAAATTTGGACACAGACACACAAGGGGAGCACACTGTGTGAAGACAGAGGCAGAGATTGGAGTGATGCATCCACAGCCCCAGGAACACCAGGGATTGCAGCAAGCCACCAGAATCTAAGAGGAGGCAAGGAAAGATTCTCTCCTGCAGGTTTCAGAGGGAGCATGGCCCTGCCAATACCTTGATTTCAGACTTCTAGCCTCCAGAACCATGAGATAATAATTTCTGTTGTTTTAAGCCTCTCACTTTGTTTTGGCAGCCCTGACACTGATACAGAGACCACATCTCAACTGCTGTGGCATGAAGTTTTGAATGTAAGGGTGTGTTACATCTTAGATAGCCCCAAATATCTGAATTTAGGAGCATAAAATCTGTTGGCTCGCTCTGATGTTATATTTTCCTACCTATAGAACTTAACATCAGAGGGATATAAAAGTTCAGAGATTGAGAGCACTAACTTTGGGGTCATGCTTGGGCTCAGTCACTTAGGGGCTGTGTGATCTTGGGACCATTACTCAATCTCTTTACTTTTCAGGTTCCTCATCTATAAAATGGGGATAATAATAGTACTCATGGAAATGGGAATAATAATACTTCATCATGGAAGTAAACACGATTCATAAAGATCAAGTGAGGTAAAGCATTAACCGATATTCATTCAACAACTATTTATTGAATCATGGTATGTGCAGCATTTACAGTCAAGTAGGGAAAAATAAACAAGAAAAAAGACAAAGAAAATAATTATAAACTCTGACAAAGATTGGGAAAGAGACCAATAGGGTCTTCAAAGAGAGTAGAAATGGGGGGGGACCCACTTCAGATAAGAATTTCAAAGACTGCTTCTATGAAGAAGTGAAATTTGACCTGACACAAAATATGAACAAAAGGTGTTAGCTGGGTGAGGAGTTGGGGAAAGAGATCATAGAGGAATCAGCCTGTGCAAAGGCCCTGAGGTAGAAAGATCACGGCATGTTCAAAAACTGTTTGTTATGGTATAGGGTGGATAGCTGTAGTAGTTTTCTATCATTGCCATAACAAATGACCACAAACTTAGGGGCCTAAAACAACATCCATTTATTATCTAACAGCTTCTGTGGGTCAGAAGTCTGGGTACAGCTGAGTTCTCTGCTTGGGGTCTCCCAAGGCTGAAATCAAGCTGTCAGTCAGGATGCAGTTCTCATCTGGGGCTCGGGGGGCTTCACTGGTGGTTGGCAGAATTCATTTCTTTTTCACACTATCCATGTGGCTCCTTCCATCCTCAAGCCAACAACAGCAGGTTAAGTCCTTCTCAGATTTCACTTCTGTACCTTGCCTGTCTTTGCTTTTAAGGGTGCATGCGATTTTATTGGACCCACCTGGATAATCTGTGATACTCTATTTTAAAGTCAATTGATTAGTTGCTTAAACATATTTACTGTAACATATTCATGGGAGTGATATCTCATCAGATTCACAGTCTCGGATTGGGGATTGGGGCGTGGAATCTTCCTGATAGCCGTAATTCTGCCTACCACAAGGTATGATGACTATGGAGAGGAATCTAATGATGTAGGGATTTATGGTCATGATGAAGATTTTGGAATTTAATTTAATGGCAATAATTATAGTGATAACTATTATCATGTAACTACTATATATAGTATCTGTTTATTAGCACTAAGTACTCTGCCAAACATTGTAAACATAATCTCATTTGATCCTCCTAGTGGCCCTTTGAGAGAAGTACCACTATACTCAGTTTACAGATGAGGAAACTGAGGCTCAAGTGACTTACCCAAGACCAAAAATCTCCTGATGAATCCATATTTAAACACAGATCTGTCTTGTTCCAAATTCATTAGCGTTTTGATTTAAACCCCACCCCCCCCTTAGACTAGCTTCTAAGGTATATATTTTTAGAGGTTTCAGCCGGATATTTTCTGTTCTTATGGGCAAAAGCATAATTGCATCTAACTAGTCATTTTTCTGTTTGAGTCTCTTAACCATGCATAGGAGGAGCTTGGTAATTCCAATCATTAGGTCATAGCCCAGGACTAGAGTAGATATGGCACCTTACATGTGAAAGAGAGTTTTAAAGAATCACTGGAGCTCAAAGGAAACGATGAAAGCTTGCTCAGTTTTTTATATGCTTTTCTCAATATTTAGTTGGTGGAATTTTAATTTTCATGGGACCAATTTGTTCCTGAATACGATCTCCTGGTTTGCCTTTGGATATACATACCTTGATTTTGGTTGAGGGGTTTGAGCTTCGGAAATTTTCAAAGTAGATAGCAAGCACACACGAGTGAGGCAGTGTTTAATAACAGCGCCGTAGCATCTGCATCCTAATGTTCTTCAAGGATCTCATTAATTATCTGTATTTTATTGACAGAATCTTGGCCATTTCTATGAATTGTTTCATAACAGCTAGACAGAACCTTCTAGTCCAGGGGATTGTAAAGGGGCACATTATTACTTGACGCTAGAGAATATGCCCTGCTCTTATCCCATTGGCCTCCCTCTTCTCCTCTTGGTCCACCCTTCCCAGGACAAAGTTCTAGGATCTGTCTCCATGTTGGGGACAAGAGGTGACCATTCACGTATTTGTCCCTACTTCCCATCAGCTGCCTATACACAGTGATCTCTGTGCTTTAGGATCTTGGCAGGAAATATAGAGGACTATAGTTGTGGAGCCCACCTGCAGAGGGTAGACAAACCTTTTCCAAGTGCCTGGGGAGAAGATGGACTCTGCTTCTCTCTGGAAAAGCAGGTGGAGATGTTGTAGAGGAAGAGGGAGTAGGGGAACGGCATGTCCCACTGACTGGAGCCGCCTGTGTCCTGGGAGATTGCCCGGTGGGCGTACTTTGCAGAGATGATCTGGACCCAGTCCCCAGGCACCTGCTGATTCAGGGCGACTCATCATTAGTTAATATTTCAGTGCCCATTGGGTGCTGCTTTCCTGTGCTCACTGTAGCTCCAGAAATGCTTGCTTGGGGATATGCTGCTAGAACCCAGGGCTCCAGGAGAGAATAAGAAACAAGCATGCATCCACATTGTTCAAAACCATTTCTTTGCAGCTGCAGTACAGAAACAGGTATCTGTACATTTGAGCCATGTGGGAGGGGAAAGAATTCCACCCAGAATGAAACTTTTTTTGCCAAATTTCTTGCTAGTCTTTCCTATACAGGGGGTAGGAAACATTCCCAGGAAGAGAATGCCAAAGGAAGTAACAACAAACTAAAAAAGGGCAATTCATGAGGGAGCAAGATCTTCAACAAATGAAGAAGTGTAAATGCTAATATTCCAGTAAATTAGCTCCTAGAGAAGCCCTTAGACAGAACTGTAAGCCGTTATAATTAAGGATTTGGAAAATATCAGTATTTAATTAGAGCCTCTTTTCTTGGTGAAATACTGTTGTTTTGCTGTAACTTCAGGTGTAAACAGCTAAACATACCCATTTCAAAAACGTGTTTTGTTGCAAGCCTAGAATCTGTGCTAATGTTAATTTGCTTATCACGGCTTCCTCGCCTGGTGTTTTTGTTTGTTTCTGATCAGAGCTGAATTTTAAGAGCAGTTTTATCGTTAGTTCCCAAATACAGCAATCTCTAGTTCCCAGGCTGTTATAAATACTTCTTCACAAACACTCAGGAACATCCTAATCATTCAGTCCAACATCATAAACCTATCAACTTCCCCATTATCTAATAAACACAGTTTCTCTAATATCTAATGCATATTTGCGGCAGTTGTTTTAGACAAGGAGTTTTCAAATCCATTTCCAACATAATCAAATATCGACAATAGCAAAATGTTTCAGTTTTATCACTTAACAGCAAACGTTTTAGAAATTGGTTCGTGCCACCTGAAATGCAGACTTAAAAAAAGAATACAGCATTCACACAGGGAATGCCTAGCGCCTAACTCAGGATCAGTCTTAAGCCCCACTTTTCGCACCTGTAATTCCTGACAACAGATAAACCTTTATTCCTTTGCCTGTATGGGGACGCATGTAACTCAAAATGTTTTCCTGCCGTGATGGAGAAGATGAGGCATTATCAAGACTAACACTGCAATTTAACGCTTCAGAGGAGCAGTGTATATCATTACTCCCTCTATAGCCAAGCACACTAATTAATATTTATTGTACCTGTCAAGCCAGAAGCCACGGCCAATCCATTCCTGTGGCAGTTCAATGGGAGACTGGACACCGTATTTCTCCTTGGCAGACATGTTTGGGTCATCAGCAAAGACAGAAGCCCCTTTCCCCAGTGAGACATCGTAAACTCTCTTTCTCTGGCAAAATTAAACCATTAATTCTATTCGTGTTAATTTTTATTCTTGTTGGGGATTGCTGTAAAAAGTAAGAGAGGGAAGGGTGGAGGAAGGGTGAGAAACAGCTACATGTTCAGAATCAGCTGTCTAACATATTTATTAGAACAAGGGCTTTTGGAGCCCACGACCTTTACTTTTTATCAGACATCCCTTAAAGGTTACAGACATGTAGGGGGAATGATGGTTATAAATCCTCATGAAGTTTAATCAAAAGTGGCAGACCACCTAGCAGTAAACACGTTATTAAAACTCTTTGGATTAAAACTTTGTTCAGCATTGTCAACAGAACTCCATCATCAACAGGTAGCTGGCAGCAGAATTAATTAAGCGAGGGTGAAATAATAAATGGATTCTGATATCGCACCTACAGAAGGAATTTGGCACTCAGAGCGGAGAAGTTTATATCGAGGCTGTGAATCATTCTGCAGTGCATCTGAGCAAACCCAGCATGGCTGTGGAACAGAATTTACTCAAAAATTTAATTAGGAGAACATGTAAACGGTACTGGAGAAAAGTAGGGCACCAAATGCTGCTTTATTTTATTTTACTTTTTTGCTAATTCTATCAGGAGCACCTGTGTCATTAGAAACTGCACGACCCAAACTGCCAAACTTTTGACTAACAAGAGGAATACCCATGAACTTTTCACTGAAGACGATTTAGTCCATTATATTTTGCCTTTAAAAATAATTGTTCTTCCCTCGAGGATGATGATATTAATGATGATAATAATCAAGCAACAATAGCAATAATAATAAAAGAGCCAGAATCTTCTGAACTAGTATGATGCCCCAGGCACTAAGTGCCTAATGTTACACATGTTATTTAATTCTTACAACCCTTTGAGGTAGGAATTATTAGTTCCATTAAACAGATGAGTAATTGAGGTATGGAGGGGTATTGTAACCAATGTCACTCATGCACCCTCTGTTACACTCCAAAGCCATCCTCCTGACTGCTCCCTTTTCTCTAGGATATAGGTTTCTTTGGAGGGCAGTGGGGGTAACTGTGGGTGGGAATTCATTTATATGACATAGAAGCCCCTCTACAACCACCCTGCTGCTTGTCCGCTGGCTCCTGTGTAGGTCATTGTTTCACCTTGGCGGTGTTCTTCATGTCCCGATCTCTGATTTCTAACTCGTTTCTATTTTGACTGTCCCCATTGTCTCTCCAGGATTCTTGATGGCTCCCTGGCGGTTTTCTCTATTACTCACTCGTGGTAAGATCCACACTTCTCAGTTCCTAATGCAATTCTGTTGGAGCCTTCCATTCTCTTATTCCATTTCTCTCTCCCTTTGGGCCTGGCACATCCATTCAGATGCTGTCTGCAGTATTGTTAATTATCCTTTCACAGTGCATTATTGCAGCACCAATAACGTTTAACCATAAACATCTTTCGGTGTGTCTGGGGGCTTACTGCTGCTATAGACTTTGAAAGTCATTATAGTGATTTTTTTTTTTTTTTTCCTGTACGTGGGCCTCTCACTGTTGTGGCCTCTCCCATTGCGGAGCAACAGGCTCCGGACGCACAGGCCCAGCGGCCATGGCTCACGGACCCAGCCGCTCCGCGGCATTTGGGATCTTCCCGGACCGCGGCACAAACCTGCATCCCCTGCATCGGCAGGTGGACTCTAACCACTGCGCCACCAGGGAAGCCCAGTATAGTGACTTTTTTTTTTAATTTTGGGGGGTGGGCAGGGGAAGGTCAGTGATGACTTATTTGGAATTGATAGTGCCCTAGTTTGAAGCGAGGTTCTTAAATTTGGGTCCAATGCTGAGAAGACTGTACAGAGTAGCAGTTAAGATGACTAGGCTTTAGAATTAGACTGAATTTTCCACTCATTGAGCTGGCCAGTCACCTAATGCCCCAGCCTCAGTTTCGTCATTGTAAAATGGAGATATTTATTCCCCCTTCACAGTGTCTACTGACACTGGGTTGTGGTGAAGGAAAGTACAGCGTATATTGCAGGGTGCCAAGCAAAGAGAACAGACAGGTCATGCTCAAAAGACCTGAAATTCCTGATGGCTTTCAGGGACGGGGTTTTAAAGGCAGTGTGAGGGAGGGGGGCTGCAGGGTGTGTGATCAGCTCATGCACAGTTCTCGATTGGTTGGCATCAAGGTGAAGTTTCAAGCATCGTCAGCCTTCTGGTTTCAACCAGCCTAGGGTCTATGTGCTTGCGGTCAGCAGTTTCCATCTGGTGGGGGTCTGTTTCCTGTAACAACTTAAGAACGTGCGTCAGGCCTTTGTATCTTCCCAGGAACTGGGAGCTTGGTGATTCTGCCATGTGGTGGATTTATAGTCTAAATTGTTTCCAGTTTCCAGATCTAACACCTATTCTTTGTTTCTCCATCTTCGTATTTCCTAATCATTAACTCTTTTTAAAAAATATATATCAAAAAAATTTATTTCGCAGTGTTTACAAGAGAAAAACAGTTGTACTAATCATTAACTCTTGAGTCAGCCGTTTGAGACCCAAGGGAGGCCTGGAAGACTAAGGCAAAAACCTTTTACTTCAAAAGACAGGGAAACAGGGGCATGTATATGGTTTCATTCCCCCCTTTTCTTTGATACCCCTCAACCTTGAGAGGAACAATTTCAGGAAAAGAAATGGAGTAAAGTTTTGGATCATAAACTTGGCAGAAGAACTCAGTTTTAGGGGGACTCAGTTTCAACCCTAGACCTACCCAATAGGAAATTCTGGGGGTGGGTCCCAGTCATTGTATTTTAACAGGCCCTCATGTGATTGTGATGCTCTAATCTTTGGGCACCACTGGTCTGTGTACCAGTGTTTCTTGTTGACCAAAGTTACATTTTGTTGGCTGTACATCTGTTTTCGCCTTCCCCTCTCTGTCTTCTGGATAATGATTATGGCGGCTTGTCCACCATCTTTCTCCTTTTCATGCTTGGTGTCTAGGGTAGAGAATTCAGCTGGTTTCCCTATCCAAAGTAAAATTTCAAGTGGGAAACTTTGCTCCATTACTGGCTCACCTAATAAATGTCTCCTGCTTCCCCATGCTGTTCTAGTGAAATTGTAGGATCCTCTGGGTAGGAGCTAATTCTATGCTCTGTGGATTGTCTATCTCACTTTTTACTCCTAATGATGACTCCTAATAATAATAATTACTGAAAGCTTTTCTTTGACTTGATTACTGCTTCATGCTGGAGAAGAAAAATCCCTTCCATTTTTCTTTCATTTTCTGAGTCCTGACAAATGACTATTACCACGTTAAATCATTCACCTGTGTAAGGAAAGCTTTTTATTTATGTCTCTGATGTTTGTTCTTTAATATCTTTAGAAAAACATAAAAATTGTATTAAATTCTAAACAGGGACATTCACTTTAAAGAAGTGTCAGTGGCTTTTTCCTTTTACTTGTTTTGCCATATTTAATTTAATTGGAAGACCAGCGTACACATCCTTTCCTCCTCATCTCTGTTTCACTGTTGAGTGAAGTGTTTTGAATTAATTTTGTTAAATTATTAATAGCTCATGACTGGAAAACATTCCAGCATTGGAGTTTGTGTTTCACCACGTGCTGTGCACTAATATGGCAAATTCCATGCACACGGATGAATATGTGGCTACCGGTTAGGTGAAGTGTGGGCTCCTGCCTAACCTGTAATGAATTCTCGTGAAGACAAAATTTAATAATGAAGTAAATATTTTATTTTCATTTAATCAGGGCAGTTTCCTGGAAGTCAAATGACTAGAGTTAGAGCATGCATTGGGTCATTCATTTATTCAACAGAAATGTGCTAGGCACTCTATTAGGCAATGGGAATACAATGGGGGTACAAGGAGGTACTGGCTTTGCCCTTATGGAGCTTACAGTCTGGTGGAGAAGACAGGCATTAATCAAAGAATCATCAGAATAAATGTAAAATGACAACCCTGATTAAAAAAAAAACAAAAAACGGTATGTAAGTGTGATCATATGACAGGGAGATTGACCTAGTCTTCCCTGGGAAGTGGTTGCCCTGAGGTGAGGCAGGAATGTGATTTATTTCTGGTAAGGGAGTGGGATGGTCATGGGAAAGGGCACTTCAGGCAAAAGAAATGACATGTGCAAATGTCTTGTCACAGGAGGGAGTGTGGCATTTAAGGGGGGTTGAGAAAAGATGGCTAGGGGTCAGGGAAAAATGGGGAACCATTGGAGAGTTTAAAGCAGAGGAAGCTGTAAGTAGATTTAAGTTTGGGTGAGATCACTCCGGTTGCAGCGTGGAGCATGGATTGTCAGAATGGCTGCTGGCAGGCCAGCCAGCAAGCTATTTCAGGAGACATAGCATAGAAGGGCTGGATTGGGGTGGAAGTGGCAGGGACAGAGAGAATGAATGAATGTAAAGATAATTACGAGACGGGGCTTCCCTGGTGGTATGGTGGTTAGGAATCTGCCTGCCAATGCAGGGGACATGGGTTCGAGCCCTGGTCCAGGAAGATCCCACATGCCTCGGAGCAACTAAGCCCGTGTGCCACAACTACTGAGCCTGCACTCTAGAGCCCGTGAGCCACAACTACTGAAGCCCACACGCCTAGAGCCTGTGCTCCGCAACAAGAGAAGCCACTGCATTGAGAAGCCAGCACAGCATAATGAAGAGTAGCCCCCGATCGCCGTGACTAGAAAACGTCCGTGAGCAACAACGAAGACCCAATGCAGCCAAAAATAAATAAATAAAATAAATAAATTTATATATAAAAAAAGATAATTATGAGGCAAAAATGACAGGATGGTAATGGGCAGAGAGGTGATTCTCAGATTCTGGTGCACATAGGGGTACTATTCAGTGAGCTAAGAGACCCCTGGAAGAAAACCAGGTTCACCAGGAAAGCTAATGTCTCTTTTTGGACTGTTGAGTGTGGTGCATCAAAGAAGTAGCTGGATATTTGGGTCTGGAGCTCAGAGGAAAGTCTAAAATGGCATATGCACATTTGGACGTATCTGCATGTATGTGGTGACATAACCACAGGCATAGAAGAGAAGATGGGGGCCTGGATTCCAACTTTAAGGACCAACAACATTTATGCTAAGTAGAGGAGAAGTAAAAAAGAAGGAATGGCTAGAGGGAGAGAAGGAAATCGGGAGAGTGAGGTATCACTGAAGCTGAGAAAAGAGGGTATTTCAAAGAGCAGGAGTGGCCAAAAGAGTCAGAGTATACCAGAGAAAAGGCCAGCAATGAGATCTACTGGATATGGAGAATCCCATGGTTTGGTTATTTGACATTTGATCTTGGGAAAATAATAAGTGATAATGAACATAACAATGGTTCCTAGAGGATAATGGTGACATGTGCTATTGAAGTTATCCTCCCTTCCTGATCCCATGCCCATAGGGCCCCGAGAGGGAGGAGAGCAGAGAAGAGGTAGTGAAGTGCATGTCAAAGGACACTTTGGAGGAAGACATCAGGGTTTAAATTCTGACTCCAAACTATGTGGCTTGAGTGGATTTCTTTACCTCACTAAATTTAAGTTCCTTTATCTGTAAGGTGAACATAACTACTTTATAGGTAGTTGTGAGTATTAAAGATAAATGTATCAAAAGCTTAGCAAGGTGCTTGGCCTACAGTAAAGGTTAGTAGATAATTGTCCATTCAATAAATGAATGACAGACTTCAAACAAGGGAATAATGTAGAGATGTGCATTTTTGCAGGATGACTATATATATGGCTTCATCACTGGAAGGATGATAAATACAAAGGATGCTCATTTCTGTTACCTTCCAAGGGGGTGCCAATACTGTGCCATAGTGCTCCGCCCTCTGCCCCAAATAGTTTAACTGTTCAATTAATGTCTTTGATGAGGATATAACAGCAATTTTATGAAATGTACAGATGATAAGATGATATGAGCATGGAAGTGATAGTAAATAAAACCTGTGAAAATAAAGATTATAAACTATACAGAACAAATGGTCTGAATTGAATCAGACAAAAATTTAACAAACATATCTACTCTTGAGTTTAATAAACCAACTATACAAATTTAGGACAGTACAATTCATGTGGCTTTTTGTAAGAGATTTAGGGTTTAAATGGGCAGTGAATTTGCTATAAGGCCATGGTGAGTGACAGCTGCCAAAAAAGCTGTGTGGACACTACTGTAATCAACGTAATTCAGCTTCTTTCTTTTTGCCGGGCACCCATCTAGACTACATTTCCCAACCTCCCTAGTGATGGGTTTTTGCCAATAGAACATGAGGAAAAGATGTGCTTCCCCTGTGGGCCAAGATAGTTAAGAGCACTAAGCCTTCTCCACAATTTCTCTTTTCCCTTTTCATCCATTGGGGCCTTCTGAGGCCCTAGTGTTACTGAGTCCAAGCTCATAATGCTCATCACAAGACAGGCCAAGAAATTGAGAGACAAAGTGTTGGGGCGAGGAATAGCGACTTTATTCCGAAAGCCAGCAGACCAAGAAGATGGTGGACTAGTGTCCAAAGAACCATCTCACCTGAGTTAGAATTCAGGCTTCTTTTCTACTAAAAGGGGAGGGGGTGTTGCTGGTTATTTCAGACTTCTTGGTGTAGGAATCCTTTGCTCTTGCAGCTGTCCACACGTCTGGTCACAATGTTCCTGTAAACTTCCAACAAGAGAACAAGTGTTATTGTCTGTTTCTGCAACTTTTTATCTCTATATACCTTGAAAGGTCGGAGCCTTGAGAATGGACTTGAGAGTAGGCTGTATATTTCAGACTCTAGGCAACATTCTTTTACAAAGGTGCAGAGCCAACATGACTAAGCACAGACAACAGAGCCCAAGGGTTAGAGCTAAAGGAAGAAATCCAGGTATGTGTATGGCTGAGTTGATTTGCTGTGCACCTGAAGCTATTACAACATTGTTAATCAGCTATACTCCAATATAAAAAAAAAAAGTAAAAAAAAAAAAAAAGATGAATAGATCCAATATGGAGTCAGGTTTGTTCTTCTCTGTTACACTAGGAGATGCCAAATTCTGGGTCCATGAAAGACTCTGTGGAGCAGAGCCCCTCCCCTGCCCTTGCCTTCTGATCTGTGACCTCATATCACCTGAAAAGTGAGCAAAAGAAAACCATTAAAGGGTTAAGCCATGGAGATTTTGGAATTGTTGCCACAATGACCGCCATTATTGCCGACTAAAACCAACAACAACCAAAAATAGAAACAAGATAAAACTGCTTCAGTCTTCAGTTATAATAATAGAAGTATAGCTTCTAGTCTAATGGGAAATGATATTCTGGAAGAAACTCATCCAGAAAGATACTAAATGACCAAGTTTTTGTAGTCTGTCTGCAGAGCTGTAAATCACATCTGTAGCGTGATTTTTAGTTCTTTGCTTCACATGAGAGTATATGAATATATTGCGAGAGTTCTTGGCATACTGTAGGCACTCAATAAATATCTGTCAAATGAATAAATACTGAAATGTATACAGTCTGTGACATGACCACAAGGAAAGATGGTGACCTGAATTCATGTCCTATTAAGGGTGGTTATGAGACAGGCTGGGACCTGGGACCTGGGACCCTTTGCTGCAGTGCTTGCCCCTGGACAAACATCTCCTCAAGCAACAGAATACAAAGAAACTATAAGGGACTAAAAATAACAGCGTGCTTGCACTGTTGGGGCAAATTATGAACAGCAAGATACAAAAAGACCAAACACAACTGCCACCTCTGAGGAGCTGAGAACAAAAACAGGTTACCGGTAGCAAAACAGGGTCTGTTACCGACCTAGGTTCTTGGCCTCCTTAATCAATACAAATTAATGAGGCCAGACCAGAAATTCAGGCAAGGTTTTACTGGGGCTCCTGCTGCAGCAGGAGGGAACGAAAACAAGTAACAGTCTCCTTTGCTCACGCTCACTGGCGGAGGTGGGGGTTGGGGGTGGGAGCTGGTTCCTTATATGGAGCGAAGGGTAGGGGTGGGTCCAGGGGTCAGGCTGGAGGGTTCGCTTAGGTGGTTTGTCCACCGCCTTGGTGGTGCTGTGTGCAGGAGGCATGTGCAGTACCCTGTTGCTCAAGGAGATGTTTGTCCAGGTGCAAGCACTGCAGCAAAGCAGCCCAGGTCCCAGTTCCCAACCTGTCTCAGTTAGAGGAGCTGGGATTGTTTAGCTGGAAGAAAAGGAGACAGGATGGGTATCACAAACTATTAAAAGTACTATTTTGTAGAAGAAGAATTAGATCAGCTGTCTGGGAACCCACCAGGTGGAACAGGAATTATTATGTCAAAGTTAGACATTTCTGTTCATTGTATGGCAGTGAAACATGGAAGGCCCTCATCTTTCAGACATATTCAGAGGAGAAATGCCCCTTACAGCATTGGAAATGCTTCAGCAAAGAGTTAGTGGCAATCATTTGGGGGATATTATGGAAGAAATTCAAGCATTGGATGGAATGCTGGATAAGATGCCCCTTAAGACCCCTTACAACCCTAAGATTCTATGCTTACGTGGTTCTAACTTAAACTTCATCTGGAGCTACAGTCAACAATGGCGTTAAGACAGAGTCGTGTGGTGGGAGGGAAAAGT
Organism: Aethalodelphis obliquidens; assembly: GCF_003676395.1. Classification (NCBI taxonomy): domain Eukaryota; kingdom Metazoa; phylum Chordata; class Mammalia; order Artiodactyla; family Delphinidae; genus Aethalodelphis; species Aethalodelphis obliquidens. Next base: position 41,830,396 of record NW_020837952.1, on the reverse strand, counting down.
CCCTTCTGTCTTTTCAATAATAGTCACAGTTCTGTTCCTTACAGAGCAAGGATTTTTTTTTTTTCATATTTTTTTTGCGGTACGCGGGCCTCTTACTGTTGTGGCCTCTCCCGTTGCGGAGCACAGGCTCCGGACGCGCAGGCTCAGCGGCCATGGCTCACGGGCCCAGCCGCTCCGTGGCATGTGGGATCTTCCCGGACCGGGGCATGAACCCGTGTCCCCTGCATCAGCAGGCGGACTCTCAACCACTGCACCACCAGGGAAGCCCCAGAGCGAGGATTATTAACACCTCCCAGTTGTCATCTCCTGGTTGCTAAAAGTGGCTCTGCTGATAATTTTCCATCAAGAAAACAGTATTTACAAGGGGGCTTTGTTTTATAAGTGGTCCTGAACCACTGTAGAGATTTTTTAGCTGAAGCTCAGTTGATTTGATATCTATTGCTACATCAAGTTGAGTTGAAATGAGTGCCCACAAAATGCCAGGAGCTTTACAGATAACAGGCACCTTCAAGAAGGGTCATTCCAAGCTGTTAAAGTCAGGTCTACCACTGAAATCAGCGAAGCCCCGGAGCCCAGCTCTCTGCACACTGAGGCTTGTAGGAAAACACTTACCTCGTCTTGTGTGAGTTTCCATTCACCAAACAGAGGTACCAAGGCTGGTTTTCTGGAGAGGGATATTGTAAAGATAAAAAAGAACACTTGTGAAATTGCTTTGAGTACTTAGAAGAATAAAGAAAATCTTGGACAGTCAAGCCAAGATTTACACCAGCTATTCTTTTTTTTTTTTAACATCTTTATTGGAGTATAATTGCTTTACAGTAGTATGTTAGTTTCTGCTTTATAACAAAGTGAATCAGTTATACATATACATATGTTCCCATAATCTCTTCCAGCTATTCTTTTAAGAAAACACTTGGAGTCTGAAGGATGGACTTGATTCTTCCATGGGCTCTGCATCATGCTTCCCAGCTAAGTCTTCAACTGAAAAGTTAATATGTTACACCTAAAACATTTACAAGTCCCCTTATTGCCATGCTAATGAGTGAAAACCAGAGTTCGTTGATAAAAAACAATGATTTGTCTGAGAGTGAGTTGGCTGAATGGCTGGTATTTAATAAAACCAATAAGGGGTAAAATTAGGAACTTAGTAGAAATTTCCATCTAGCACTGTAGAAGAAGAGAAATAGAAGTGGGAGAAGAAAGCACATGTCATATATTTCTGTAAGAAAATATGTAAAGGTAAATGATATAGTGTGCTGAAGTTTGATGAGAGTTTTCAGGAAATATTTAGATCATTTCCATGGGGCCCCTGACATTCCAAGGGGGCTGTTAATCTGTCTGAAACTTTGAATGCTTTAATATGCTCTGCAAGTACTTTCTGAGTAAACACTGGGAACGAATAAAGTGAATTTTAAAGGGAATTCTTCATTTTATTCACAGTTGTCGTGCATTCTATTTCAAATACCACTCTGGTAGAAAAAGCTCTAATTTGAGAGAAACACCAGATAGTTCCACCTAATGTAATGAAATCAGCAGGACTTGAGGCTCTCCACAGTCTCTTTCTTCATTTGCTCTGCTGACAAAGGCTTTGCTTCCGTTTAGGAAACACATCTCCCCAGAATGTGTCAGGCTTTTCTCTGGGCGTGAGAGATACAAGAGATGTATGACACAGAGTCCCTGCCTCGGAGGAGTGCACAGTCTAGAGCCGCTGGGAGAAGTTTTATCCGGTGCCCTAATACTGGGCTTAGAATGAATCTGAGGCTAGATTAACCAGGAACATCCTATGAACAGTTACTTAGCTCTAATTATCTATTTCTTGAATCTTTTTCTATCTCCAAGATATTGTCTTGGGCTGTGAATCCTATAGATTTTTATATAGCCCTTTCAGGCACAGAAAGAAAATACTTCAAGTCCAAAGGATGGGCCTTTCTTTATTCATGTTGCCCAGTGGGGTGCTCTGCATCTTGGGCATATTTAATTAATTTTATGCCCACTGGCTGCTCTCTCCACACTTAAGAGCATTTGCAGCTGGTATGGATTGAATTCTGTTCCCTCAAAATTCATATGTTGAAGTCCTAACCCCTAGCACCTTAGAATATGACTGTATTTGGAGGTACGGTGTTTAAAGAGCTAATTAAGGTTAAAAAGGTCATATAAGTGGGCCCTAATCCAGTATGATTTGTGTCCTTATAAGAAGAGGGAGAGATATCAGGGATGTACTCACTCAGTAAAGACCATGTGAGGACACAATGTGAAGATACCATCTGCAAGCCAAGGAGAGATCTCAGGAGAAACCAACCCTGCCAACACCTTGCTCTTGGCCTCCTAGCCTCCAGAACTGTAAGGAAATAAATTTTTGTTGTTTAAGCCACCCAGTCTGTGATATTTTGCTATGGCAGCCTGAGCTAAGACAGCAGCTGTTTTTGATACTGTTTCATTTTTGGTAAAGTTGCCAAATTGAGCAGTTATTCCAAAATTCTCCTCCAGGTTCTACAATGACCCCTCTGAGTCCCAACCATTCTTTCGTGCCTCTGTGATCAAAATTCTTTAATATCTTTCCAGACTTGCCATGAGATTTGAAAAATTTCAAGGCTAAAGAAGAAAAAACTCCATTTTTCTATTTGAACCCTGTAAATGTCAACTATAAGAAAAGGTTTGATTGTCACATTGTTCTCTTCCCAGGAGACAGGGATGGAGAACTTGGCTAAGATGTAATGCTGAGCCCTCTCAGTGATGTTCAAGTCTCAAAATATACCACAGAAAGTACACAAGTGGGGGTAGTGGTCTGGCCCTGCCCATCTGCAGTGGGGCAGTAGTGGGTTAATTTCTTAAAATCCTAGGCATTGGAAATGTACCTGCAGGAACTTCGTAAAGACAGCTATATTACAAAGCAGAAACACTAATAGGAGTTCAAATTAAAGAAATGACACGAAATTGCATTTCTTAAGGAGGGAAATAACACTCCAGGAACATTAAATGATTTAATTATGCCTGAAAGAGCTTTTTGAGCTAAAAATGCAGTAAAAGTGAAATGTGTCGGGATACAAGTTTGAGATAGCAGCCTTAAGAAAAATCTTGAGACCAAAGTATGCAAGACTGTAATCGCCCACAGCTGTGCTGAGGGCAAAAAGGATCCTCCATTAATATCCATTTTGCTTTTTCTAGGACAAAGACCTGGGAGAACAGAATAGTAATTTTGTGTATTGTTGAGGCCTAACCATCCCTAGTGGAAAGGAATACTGTGAGTCTTAAGATTGTTCAACTTAATAGTTCTCAAATATATTAATATATATTTTAACATATAGCATTAGAATTAATCCCTATTCTAGTTTTCTTAAAGACACATATAAAAGGTGACCACCATCAGAACCGTCACATTGATGATATGGTAGCAAACACTTTCTGTCAATAACATGTGAAAGATATATATATATATATATATATATATATATATATATATATATATAAGAAAATATAGAAAATTCCAAATACGCCAGTTACTATATTCTGAAAAAGTTACTTTTTACTCTATTTACTTTTACTATATTCTGAAAAAGTCCATGGGCATATTTACCTCCAAATGTTTTCCTAATAATGAATGAGCATTATGAATGGAATCTATGATTTAAGTAGATGCTTTAGCCACGTCTGCATCCTCAGGTTTCAGTTCGAAACTTTAAACAGAATACAAAATGGTCCACGTGGAATGGGCTACAAAGTCTCTCTGACTGAACAGTTCCTGGTATGGTGCACATTTTGTTTTATGGTGCCAGTTAGTGTCTGACTTGTCTTTTTGCCATGTGATGAATTAAAAATGCATGATTTGGATGCTGGAAAGCTAACCAGCTTCTGGATAGAATCCCCTGGACACTGCCATTCTTCCAGCTGATCTTTTTGCCCTCCCTGTGTTGGCAAATACCAACTCTCTCGCCCACTGCTTACATCTTTCCCTAACAGATGGCTCTTTTTACTAGTCAAGATCCAATCTGGTGATTTACTTTAATATGCTTTGGCCTAAAGAATACCCATGACAGACAGCTAGCACAGCCTCCTGCAGCAAAATTTTTGCAAAGAAAAAGTTAAGTAGACACATGCTATCTAGACGGCGTTCCATTTTATGCACCCCATAAATCAGAATATTTGTCAACAACAATTAAAATGTAGTTTCCCTGGTAATAAACATTACAGGGAGGAACAAATCAAGTTTCATTTATTCTGTCAGAAAGCGAAGGCAAGCGCTTCATATTATTTTGTGGATAATCTCTGAGGAGTAAACTAAGCACAATTACATTCTTGATTTTAATTAAAACTCTGGGCACCTTTCAAGATCCGTTAGGGAGATGTCCTGGGTCTGCTTAGCTGAGGTCTGCACTGTGAAGTTAATTTGACACATAACATATTTTTCATGAGGTAACTGTCGCAGGAAGCTGTTTGTCAGAGCAGCCTCTCCAGTGCCTGTGGGCCCCACGAAAAGTAATGACTTCTCCTGAAGCAGCAACTTCGCCAGGAAGTACATCTGCATAACAGTCCCTGGAGCCCTCACAATAATGTCATTAAGCTGGAAAAATCAAAGGAACAGGTGCCCAAAAGATGCTGTTAAAAATGTTTCGTTACTCATTGTACACAGAACAACAATAGAATTGAGTCATGGAATAATTTCAAATCACAATAAAAGTGAAATGATCCCCAAATACCTGAAGGGTGGCAGAGATTATGAGCTGTGAGCTGCAGCCACAACTCCCGGAGGGCCCATGTTCCTGGTTCCTGCTTCAGGAGTGGGCCAGAGTCTCCACTATTAGCCATTTGTTTTTATGTTGCTTGACCAGGGGTTGGCTTCTAGTCTGCCGATTTCTATTTGGCCTGTGTTTTCTCTACATCCTAACTACAAACCAGACCAGAATTTGGCCACACTATTCAATTTACAGAGTGATATATATTGTCTTGCTTTTCTATGAGCTCATGGAACACCACATTTTGGCTTATTTCTGTGAAGTAATGAGCAGAAGTGCAATGAGGGTGCTGACTGGTGTGAGCCAGGTTTGGGGGGGAGGTGGATTGGACTGTAAAGGGGAGAGGTCATGCCTGTGGCTTTTCGTCCTGACCCCTCTACCATAACCCTCCTCCCCACCCATCCTCACCAGGATTTTCCCCACACTTGAGTCTGAAGACTAGATGCTCCTCTGGGGCATTTCTTAAAATCACAGCCAACCTGAGCTACTATTGGCCTTTGGAGACCATCTTGTCCAGCTGGTCTGTTAATTCACAGATGGTGAGGCTAAAGCAAAAAGAGGAATTACAGCCCTTCTGGGTCTCTCCAGCCACACATATTTATTGCCACCTTTGCCTCTGAAGGGCACTTGATTTATATTTCCATGCTGGAGCTTTCCACGTCCAAGCCTGTATTATTCCATTCCACACAAGTCTGTAAAATTTTGAAGTGGTTGACATTGATCAAGCATGTACTCTGTGCTGGGTGCTGGGTGATAAGAACTTGACATGATGGTGTCACTTTATTCTCATGGCACTCCTGTGAGACGAGGTTTGTTATGAACCTTATCTCACAGTCAAGGAAACTGAGGCGGAGAGATGTTCTGCAACATGCTTAAGGCCCCCCTGCTGCCACCCAGCATAAGAGTAGAAGAGCAGGGATTCAAATTTCGTTAGTCTGACTCTGGGTCCAGAGCTTGTACCCAACCTGTTTAGTGAAGAAAGCACTGAGCTTGGGGCTGACAGGGGCCCAGAAATGGATACAGCTGTATCCTTCAAATAAACCCCCATTTCTTTAAAGTGGACTGAGTGTTTTTTGCAATAAATAGTAATGGTATTTATCGTTAATTTTTTATTGAATAAATTTGACATAACATTGTGTAAGTTTGAGGTGTACAGTATGTTACTTTGATATATTTGTATATTGTAATATGATTGCTGATGTAGTAGTGTTTATCACATTACATCATTTATATAGTGTAAACATTGTTGACTATATCCGTTACACTGTGCATTAGATCTCTGTGGCTTATTTACTACTCATTACAAAGTTGTAGCCTTAAACACCCTCGATCTTGTCCCCTTATGGTAACCACCACTTTCTGTCTGTTTTTATAGGTTTGGCTCTTTTAGATTTCATGTATAAGCGAAATTGTACAGTACTTGTCTCTCTCTGACATATTTTGCTTAGCATGATGTGCTCAAGGTCCATCCACATTGTTGCAAATGGCTGGATATCCTCCTTTCTCATGGCTGAATAATATTTCAAGTAATGGTATTTGTTATTGTTAATAACTCAAAGTCTGACTACAATGAACATGTTAATAAGTGTACCAAGTATTGACCATTTAGTATATACCTGATTCTAAGTTCTTGATGTAAACCATCTCTAACATTCATAGTAGTTTTCTGACGAAGTGAGGGTTATAAACTCTACTCTTCAGATGAGCAAATGGAAATTCAATTAGTTTAAGCAGGTTGCCAAAAGTAACACAACTACTAAATGGCAAAACCAGTACTGCCCATGCCATGCTGAAGTCAGTGTTACATGCTGAACGGTTTGTATGGTTAAAGCTTAGAGAGGATTTGAGGGATAGTGGGCTAGTACTGGGATATGAACTGGAAGGGTAGGACCCTGTGTTATCACAGTTATGATGGTAAGAGGTCCCTCCTCTCAAGAAGAACGAGGCAGCATCTCACTCATCCCTGTACTGCCAGTACCCTCCTCACACAGGTTGCAGAGAGGAGAAGCTCAGTAATCATCTGTTGATTAAAGAAAAGGAACTGGACCACACGCTGGCAGCCCAGTGCTTGTTCCATCACCCCAAACCTTAGAGTTGGCCTCTCATTACTAACCTTACCTCTTACTTTTCTGCCAACATTCCAACAAGGACTTTTCCCCTAACATTCCCTAGTTTCTACAGTTTAGTTATATCACTATTTATCCAAGACTTATTTTAAAGTTGTGGTCTTCTTTTGCAAATGTAGAAAGCCCCAGTAAAGCCGGCACTTATTTTCTGAGTTGGTATTGAGCAGGGAAAAGAAAATAAACACACAAAAACAAAGCCCAGTTAGACAGGTCCAATTCAGGCTACAAGTACTAATCACTGCCATACATTTTAGGTGTTTCCCTGAGTAACTTCTCTCTGGAGATATTAATCATCAGAGAACATGGGGCAGGATATCACTGTTATCACTGCACACACATAGACACACACACACACAATGGTAGTTATGTGAGAGGAGAGGAGAGGAGAGGAGAGGAGAGGAGAGAATGGAGGTGTTAACCTCACTGTGCTAAACATTTTGCAGTATATATGTGTATCCAATCACCATGTGTACACCTTAATCTTATATATGTTATATGACAGTATCTCAGTAAAGCTGGAAAAATGTACCATAATGAATGTATATTCTACCTTTTGAAAAACATTTAGGCTATTTGTTAGTATCTATGTGTTTGTTTTATTATGATTAAAAAGCAGCAAGGAACATCCTGTACACATGACTTTGCAAATTTATGTGAGTTTATCTATGAAATAAATTTATACAAGAAAAAAAAAGGGTGGGTACGTGAAACCCCAGGTATTAATACACAAGAATTTCCTAACTTTGCATATTCCTCAAATTACCCAATCCTTAGTGAGTAGCAAATGGAAGGAAATACACGTGGCCAGTGGAAGGAAAGTTGTACAGGACATTATCTAAGCTGGGATTCTGGATTATTCAGCAACTTCTGGCACTGTTGCAAAGTCCTTTCTTCCTTTTGTGGAGGGGTCTTTCTTTTTTCCTTTGGTCTTACTCCAGGATATCAAATGGCTTGAAAGAGTTAATGCAATTCCCCATCAGTCTTGCTCCCTAGGCTCAGTTTTCTCATTTGTAAAATGGGTTGCTATGGTCTGACTGTTTGTGTCTTCCCCAAATTCATAATGTTGAAATCTTAATGGCCAGTGTGATGGTATTAGGAGGTGAAGCCTGTGGGAGGTGCTTAGACCATGAGGGTAGAACCCTTGTGAATGGGATTAGTGCCCTTATTACAGAGGCCGGTGTGATGGTATTAGGAGGTGAAGCCTCTGGGAGGTGCTTAGACCATGAGGGTAGAACCCTCGTGAATGGGATTAGTGCCCTTATTACAGAGGCCCCACGGAGTTCCCTAGCCATTTGCACCATGTGAGGGCACAGTGAAAAGATAACCCTCTAGGAGGCAGGCTTTCACCAAACACTAAATCTGCCTGTGCCTTGATCTTGAACTTCCAACCTCCAGAACTGTGAGAAACAAATTTCTGTTGTTTATAAGCCACCTAGTCTCTGTGGTTTTTCTTTATAGCAGTCGGAACAGACTAAGACATGAGCACAACAAATTCTACCTTCCCTGTAAGAATTAAATACAACATTCATAATAATAGTAGCTCACTTTACTATTCTAAGATATATTTACATCTATCTATGTTGATGTCTTTCTATACCCCCCCCCCTCTCTTTCTCTCTAATCATTTAATCCTTGTAACAACCCCTGTGAGATAGAAATCATTTTCTCTCTAACAGATAAGGAAACCCAGTTCAGTAACTTCCCAAGATCACGCACAGGGGCAGATCTGCGAACCCCACTGGGGCTGACCATCTCTGGAACTTGTAAGGCTTTTTGAGGTCTGGCATAGTGCTAGGCACAGAGTGGCACCTGCAAACGTACCTTGACTCTGAATTTGGATGCCAGTGTTTTTCTCTGCAAAGTCAGATTTCAAAAATCAAGAGGTATATAAGAAGACCATGTAATTAGTAGTGTAAGTTGTGCATTTTTATTCTCCTGCTTGGCGTATGGCTACCAGTCATGGTGTTTAAAAATAGCGGTGGGCAGCATGTCTACCCCTGCTCAATCTCTGCTGGCATTCCATGACTTCTTATCTGATGAAATAATGTCCCATACTGGCACGTGAATAAGCCCAGTGTGGGTTTTTTTAGGGCAGAGTGTATAAAATGGAGAAAAACCGTCCGGACTGACGTGGTGTGCCGACGGCCATTATGGATGATCCCATTGTCTTCAGTACAGCACTTGGTTAGACTTGAAAAATTCCCTAGTTTCCTGCTACATGCAATTCAGGTTTGCCATTTAGCCTCTGCAATGTTAATCCATATAGCCACAGGATATCTTCAGTCACAGAGTACAGATCTCTGGGCTAGAAGGTCAAAAACCACATCACCATCACTCTAGATCCCTCCTCCAGCATCCCTCCCCACCACTGCTAGCTCCTTGGCCCTCATCACTTCAAATCCCCTGAAGAAATGGAACATGCAGTCGTTCAGAAAAATACGTATCATTGCAAAGGTCAAAGCAGTAAACTCCAATTCAACAGAATCTAAGAAGGATTACAATACTGATCCCCCTGCTCGGTGACGAATGTCATCTTTGGAGGAGAAAAAAAGCAGTGAGCCATCAATCCGGTCTAGTAGAGAGGGCAGGAGGACTTGTGAACTTAACTATTCTGGTCCCAGGAGGACTCAGGGAAATCTCCCAAGGACATGCTGTGAACAGATATGGCTGTGGCTCTGGCAGAGTTTTTTGTCTCAGTCCATTGTTAACACAGAGCCTGGAAGTAGTTAATGAGCCCCTTTGAAATGACTTCTTTGCATTGTGGAAAGAAGTTCACTGTGGATGGAATGCCATCTCCATTTCTGAACAGAGATGAAAAAGTAGTGCTGCATAATCGTGAGTTGTAAAGGATGGAAGAACTGAAAGTTAAGCAGAGATTCTATTGCCCTCAGTGGATGTGGGTTGAAATTTAAAAATAATCAAGCTAACCATCATGGCTTTTCTTAAGGGGCAGGTTGATTATTCTTCCTTTTTTTTTTTGGTAAGTAGACGAGGCGATACTTTAAATAATACCTTGTGTATATCTGAGGGTGCCCCCTTTATCCTTGTAAGAAGCGAAGAGAAGTTTATTAGAAAAGAAGTCATGAAAAGAATGAAGTATGACTATACTTTCATGAAGAATTGCAAATACATATTAAGTTTGAGGTGTGAGGCAAGCCTAATATAATGTTAGGTTCAGAGCTCATGCAAAATGAGGGTGGCATGTGAAACTCAGAAACAAGAAAATGTGGGGATGATAGATTGAAGGGGAAATTCTTTGTATCTGCTAATTTTCACAGTCTGAAGCTCGAAAGAAGATTGGAGTGTGCAAGGAAGATGTGTCAAAAGTTTTAGCCAAGAGGAGAATGTTCTAAGCAGACCGATTTATAATGCTTTGGGTGGATCAGAACTCATTATTCAGGTTCTTACCACTAGCAGCAGTTCTGTGTGGGAACTTGTTAGATATACAGACTCTCAGGCCTACTCATTGAATCAGAGTGTGAATGTTTAACAAAACCTCCAGTGACCTGAATGCATGTGAAAGTCTGAGAAGTACTGATACAGTCTCGTACTTTACACCGGTACTTTGAGTTATTAAGTTTCTCACCTTTTCCTCCCACCACTTATTTACCAAATCGACCACACAGTAAAATTGCAGAGATCTAAGACCCATATTATCTGGCAAATATTTTTCTTCAAAAGAAGGAAGTTCAGAGGCTGAAGCTATCTAATGAAACTTTCCCTTGACCTTCACCCTAAGATTTTACCCCACGTGTCAGCAAGTCTAGTCATAAATAGAAGTCGCATTGTCAAAACACAGAGGCCATGCCAAGTGGCAGCAGTGGCATCCACTGAACTCTGTTAATTGTACAAAAGGCTAGTTAGGTTCACTGTGACTGGCTAACAGCTATGCAGAGAGAATGCTCCTTGGGAGTGTGTATCCTTCCAATTAACAAAATATAATTAAAATTTGAACTATTAAATGAACTGTCAAGAACACTATTATCCCCCCCTCCATTTCTTCTTAAAGAAAAGTTGGGCTACATTAAAGGTGAAATTCAGATATCAGATCTATATGGTTTTTCTGCCTTGGAATTTTTCCAATAAAAGGGGTTTTCCAAGTTACTGTCTCCTATAATAAGCAGCGTTTCTGAATCCTGAGATTGTTATAGGCATATGGAGAATGTGGTCTGCCTGTGGTTAATTGCTGAGGGCAAATTTTTAAGAGTCTCCAATTTGCTTACAAGTTGATTTTTAAAAAATGTATTATTCCAGATTCTCTTGCTCAGATGATAGGAAATATGATAGAGTAAACCATACTGCCATCAACATGACGTCAGGTAAAGCTCTTTGTTCTGGTGGATTTTTTTGTTCCTAATGTTTAGACACTTAAGAGTGTTTTGTCTCTGATTAAAAAACAAATCTGGCTCAGGCTAAAGTTAAGGAAAGCGAAAGTTGAATAAATGAAGAATAGAGAAAGGTGAAAAAAGTTGCTAAGAGGAAAGTGAACTTATCTAAATACTTGGGATAGTTTTAAAAATTCATTTATTTTTCAAATATTTATTGAGGGTCCTTTATTCTAGATATTCTGCTAGGCATTGAGGATACATAAAAGTAATACATAACATTGTGGTACATGACTCTCTTTGAATTAGGGTTTTCTCAGGGTATATGCCCAGTAGTGGGATTGCTGGGTCTTATGGTAGTTCTATTTTTAGTTTTTTGAGGAACCTCCATACTGTTCTCCATAGTGGCTGTATCAATTTACATTCCCACCAACAGTGCAAGAGGGTTCCCTTTTCTTCACACCCCCTCCAGCATTTATTGTTTGTAGATGTTTTGATGATGGCCATTCTGACTGGTGTGAGGTGATACCTCATTTGATTTGCATTTCTCTAATGATTAGTGATGTTGAGCATCCTTTCATGTGTTTGTTGGCAATCTGTATATCATCTTTGTAAAGCAATTATACTCCAATAAAGATGTTAAAAAAAAAAAAAAGTAGGGCTTCCCTGGTGGCGCAATGGTTGAGAGTCTGTCTGCCAATGCAGGGGACATGGGTTCGTTCCCCAGTCTGGGAAGATCCCACATGCCGCAGAGCGGCCAGGCCCGTGAGCCATGGCTGCTGAGCCTGCGCGTCCGGAGCCTGTGCTTCGCAACGGGAGAGGCCACAACCGTGAGAGGCCCCCGTAAACCACAAAAAAAAAAAAAAAAAAAAAAAGTAATACATAAAAGATAATGTCCCTGCCCTCATGGAGGTAATAGTCTAGTGAGTGGTGATGGGAACCAATCAGTAAAATATATATTGAGTTCTTGCTCTGTGTTTTGCACTTACTTTTTGGCTAGGTACTCTGGGGAATACCAGAGAAATATAATACAGTAAAGCCTCTTAAGAGAAATTCAGATCACCTGGAACATGTGTCATTTCCCTTTTTCCCCTTTTTACTCCTCAGCATCTGTTACCCTTTTTTCTAGTAACAGTACCCTTTTTTTTTTAAGCTACAATTTACCCATTGGGTACCATATAGACAGATTGTAAATTGAACCTCCCTAATTTCCCTTCTAAAGAGTGGGCACAGGCTCAAGCACAGCCAATTGAATGTTTTCTCATTGGAATTTCAATCCTGAGCAAAATTGCAAAGAACTGAATTACTGACTCATCCTCAGTGATGGTAGCTTGAAGAGCTAGTTCTCAGGTTGTTGGACCTACACTATCAGAGCTTCCCTGGTTTCTGGCCTTTCTAAGCTAAGTCCTTTATCTCTGGGCTCCTCCATATATTTAAAATAAAATCCTTTTTGCTTAAATTAGCAGAGTTGGTTTCTGTTTCTTGCAATCAAAGAACCTTATCTGATGAAGTTAGTACCAGAAATGGGAAATGGATTATGAGTAGTAAGGAAAAGTGTGCTACAAATATAGTCACAGCCCTCAAGGAGAATACAGTTCATCTAGAGCTTCCATGGTGTGTTCTGGAGCTTTTGGTTTGCCAGAATTAGCTCTACAAGTACTGGTATTAAAACCCTGATCTTACCTTCTTACTTCCACAGGCAATTTCTATAGGATTTCAGATTTCAGTGAACTTGAAGGAAAAGAGAAGAAGAAAAAGAGCAAGAGAGGGGAGATGGGTGAGGGGGTGGTGAGGAGAGAGAGGAGAGAATTTTGTTATGTGTCTTAATTTTTATTTTCGGTTCTGAAATTATTTTGTGAAGATTTGTAGAAAAAGGCTCCCTCTGGCACAATACCACAATACATCTTGTCAACTGTGAAGAGTATATTCAGAAGAATGAAAAAGATGCCTCCCCCCCACTCCCCAATTCATAGCCTGTAGCTTCTGGATGATGGCTCACCTGTGAGACACTTGAAAAATAGAATCAGTTTCAAGATTCTTTAGCCAGTAAATAACATTTCATACAGAGGGATTTCAGTCACCCAGAGGCATCTGTCTTGATGACTCTATTTGTAGATAGTAAAATTATCAATGTTTATGAGGGGGTGAAATATTGGCAGGTCCATTCTGTATCTTACTATCTGAAAAAACTTCTATTTTTCAAGCAAAAATGTTTAACAAGCAAATCACATATAATGACATATATCAGGATCTCACTGTACAATCTTTGCTTCTAGACAATTTAAATCAGATTTGAGCAGGGAAAACTAGATGCTGATAAGCATATTAGCCAGTGTTTTTAAACAATGAGCTTGACCTCGTCTCTCTAAAGATGTATAGCCCTTAAAGCACAATTAGACAGGAGCATTGCCCAAAGTCACTATGTTGCTTCACGTGTGTATACCTTTGTATTCTGCACTGTTGAAAATGCTCTTCTTAGCCTGGTTACCTTCTCTTGATATGCTTCTTTCTGTTTCTCTTTTCTTCCGTGGAAATAAAGGACAGTTGCCTCAAAGGCCTGATGTTCCTTTTAATGTAGCTGAGTGTCTTATCCGGGGAATGTCATGCTTGAGGCCCCCTGATCCTCACTTCTTTACCTACAGAAGTTACCTGTTAGGGCTCAGACCATGCAAGGGTTAACTCAGCATGGTAACCACTAATTTTAGCTTTTCTCAAAAAGGTAGCTTTTGGCACTGTCTTCATCTGTTCAGGCTGCTATACCACGATACTATAGACGAGGTGGCTTATAAACAATAAAAATTTATTTCTCACAGTTCTGGAGGCTGGGAAGTCCAAGATCAAGGCACTGGCAGATCTGGTGTCTGGTGAGAGCCAGCTTCCTCATAGAGGGCAGTCTTTTCTCTGTGTCCTCAGGTGGCATAAGGTGTGAGGGAGCTCTCTGAGGGTCTCTTTATAATGGCACTAATCACATTGATGAGGGATCCATCTTCATAACTTAATCACTTCTCAAAGGCCCCACCTCTTAATACCATCAAATGGGGGTTAGGATTTCAACAGATGAATTTGGAGAGGCAGGGAGACACATTCAGTCCATAATGCACACTATAGGAACACTAATAGCTTCTCTTGGTAGAGTTATATAGGAAAAGTGACATGAATGATCAGGAGAAAAGGGTAACAAGAGACTTTTTATATTTGGGGTGGCAGGGAAGAGGACTCATCCTTTGGGAGATGTAAGAATGGTTTTAGGTGTAGGGATAATTTAGACGTCATATCCTTGCGGGGAGGGGATGGATTTAGGTGCCCTTATGCCGACTTATGCCCTAACAGTTGGGAATTATGTGAACCGAAAAGATGTCCACTAGAATTACAATCTTGGAGCACTGAGGAAATGAGACCACAGAACCTGGACATGGCATAACCAGAGTGAACATGAGCTCAGGGACTGTGGGACTGTGTAGGGATGAGCTTTAATTTTGACACCATATGATGGTGAGGAGCAGTGATGGTGGTGATCTGCAGAATTCTCTGTGCACCTGGAAAAGGGGGAGAAGGGATTTACCTTTGGAAGCTCTCAGGAGTTCTTGGATAATTGGCAGGGACAGGATAATATTGGACTTCCTGCTTCTATGGCAGATGGGAACTTAACTGATTATTGGCAACAATGAAAGAGATGTGACTTTACTTGTACTGGTATTTTTGGGAGCATATCTTATCAGTAACATTTAATAGTTAGCAATTATATTTCAATGGGTAACTTACATATTCTCACAAGTAGCTAAAAACGTTTTATATCTTGATAACAATTATAGTATAATTCATATATACTTTAAGTAGTCTTCCCTTGGTATATGCAGGAGATTGGTTCCAAAAGCCCGCAGGGATACCAAAACCTGAGACCGCTCAAGTCCCATAGTCAGCTCTCCATATCTGTGGTTCTACATCCACAGATTCGACTGAATGCAAATTGTATAGTACTGTGCGTATTTATTGAAAAAAACCCTCATATAAGTGTACCCTCATAGTTCAAGCCCATGTTGTTCAAGGGTCAACTGTATTTGATAAAACAATATGTAGTACCTAATATGTAATGATAAAGCTATGACTATGTAGTCAGTTTAGAATTGGATTCTGTCCTTTCACTAGTCTTCTTGGTGATTAACACAGTTTTGCTAAGAGAAGAAATTCAAACTTGGCTAAATTGAAGCCTTTGTAAGACCATATTCCTACCAACTATATATCATTGACTGGTTGAGTCATTTATTCATTCATTGACTAAATATTTATTCAGCATCTAGCATATATTAAGCACAAGATAGGATGCTGGAGTTTCAAATGTAGAGGTGACATGATGTCTTTTCATAAAGAATTTACAGATTATTAGGATGGAGAGCCACATGAATAGAAATTACATTCCCTTGCAGTCAGTGCTTCAGTAGAGGTGTGTTCAACATGCTAAGGAAGGGAACAGGCTCTAGAAGCTCTGGATATTGTGGAAAAGACTTCACAGGGGAGGTGAAATTTCATCTCAGTGTCTTCCAAGATGAGGAGTCATTTACCAGGTGAATGAAGAAAAGGGCAGGTCATACCAAAGGAGAAAGATAGTGGGTATAAAATAACTGAAAAGCAAAAGCTATAACCAGTGGAGTGTGTTGATGATGCAGCTCAGATATTGTGTCTATGGGGGTAATGGCAGAAAAACACTTTGAGGCAGCGCTCAGCACAGAAGGGTCTATTGCCACGGAGTCTGAGTCAGCAACAAAACTTCTAACTCAGGAGAGACTAGAAGGTGTTGCTCTGCATTTGTAGCAGGCATAGTTTTCAGAGTGAGCAGTAAAGGAAAGATGTATTTCCTGAAGTTCCCAAATGTGCAATGATCTGTAGAGTTACTAACAGCAGCAGGCCTGGCTATGGTTAATTCAATAAACAGTACTTATAGGTGTTACCTAAGAGAGACATCTGAAGCAGAAGAATACAACTAACAGTTGCGGTTAAGATTGTGGTGCCATAATGGACAGAACTGGTAAGCGACATACATATTATATGTATTGTATACATATTAAATACATCACATAAATTCATAGCAAGAGATATTTGGGACTATTAAGAATTTTAGCACCGTCGAAGGGTTAGCAGTGAGGGAGAGGTATGGAAAATAATGGGTTGTATGCAATGCTTGGAAATCTAAACTTTATTTTGTATTTTGTTATTTGCCAAACCAGTGCTCAGTGTCTGTGAGTTGTTTGTATTGATTAGGATTGCATTCAGCTACAAGTAACAGAACATCCAAAACAGAGTAGCTTAAATGATAAAGGAGTTTAATTTTCTTACGGGAAGTCCAGGGTTGGTTCATGGGTTAATGATGTTATTAGGGAAACACGCTCCTCCCATGTTCCTGCTCTTCCCTAGATAGTGCCATCCCTCAGGAAGAGAAGACGGGAAACAGGTAATAGGAAGGGCTCTCCATGGCTTCTGTCTATATCCCACTGATCAGAACTGTCACTCAGGCACCCTGGCAGCCAGGAAGTTTAGGAAATGAGTTTGTTTTTATTATTCTAACTTCTATAATAGAAGAATATAGAGAATTAAGATGTTGGCATGGTTAAGGAGTGAGCCAACCTACAATATCAGACTCAGTTTCACATGAAAAAAGTCTCAAATCAAATATGTTGGGAAATACTTACTTCCTCTTGGAGACTCATCATACGGGGTAGGGTATCACAAACTCTAAGAAGTCCTGCAACAAAGAAACCTATTTAAATGCGTTTAAGCCAATATTGCCCCAAATTATTTAACCATAGGACACTTTCTCAATGAAACATTTCTAACAATGTAATTTGAGAGTCATTAAAGATTTTTATGAGAGTGACCTAAAATGTGTGCAAGATGAAATTGAAGATGGTAAAGAATGTTGACAGGGAGACTATTGGAAGCAACTTCAGTGGTTCAAGCAAGGGATAATTAGACTTGCTATTGCCATGGCAATTGAGACCAAGGGGAAGAGAAAAATTCAGGTGGATTCAATGTATTAATATTCATGAGGGAAAATAAAAAGAAATCAGTGAGGATTGGAGAGTGAATAAACAAAAAAAGAGCTTGGTGAATCAAGAGAGACCAGAGTTTTTAACTTGAGCAACCAAGAGGATTTCAGTGTCATTATATGATATAAGGAAAACAACAGGAGAAGTAGGTTTTAGAGACAAAGTAAAAAGTTTAATTTTGACTCTGTTGAATTTGAGAAAACTCATCAAATATAACTGACATTAATATTACTATATAGCAAACTAATTGAATCTTCTATCAAAATAATTTTATTTATGGACTGGAGGAGTATTAATCTAATTCAGCTTTCTTCTAGGAAAGGAATATGATTAACCATTTTAATATTCATTTATCCTTTTATTTATATGTGCTTATTTGGAGGAGAATTTATTAAGGTTGTGCCATATCCTAGGTGCTGTTAGGAGATGGACAAGAGGTTTCTCATCTATAATGGGTATAAAGCATGAACACAACACAAGGCATAAAGAGCTCTGAGTCAGCAAGATATAAAAGGGATATAGAGGAGGAAAAATAGCCAGCTTGGTATTTGAGCCTTGTACTCGTGTAAAGGCAATATTTCAGTAGGCTAGAATGGAGGAGGGAAGGGTACTCAGAGACCTATTTTCCTAATTTTTTTTTCTCTTGGTAAATGTTAATGTTTAATCTTCCTAAATGTAAGTAGTTAATATTCTTCCTTAGAATGTTAAGCTCCAGTAGAATGGGCATGTTATATGTTTTGTTTACTGTTGTATCACTACCACCTAGAAAAGTACCTGGAACATAGTAGATGCCCCCCAAATTTTTGTTGAAAGAGTGAATGAATTAATGAATGGACAAAATGCCTGCCCTTGGTCTCTTTTTACTGCACTTTGTCACATATCCATAATGTCCTTTTGGGAGACATGTGTAGGTCTCCTTTTCTCTCTAATAAAGGTGAAAGAATATGCAGAATCAAAGAATATGGAGTGGGAATTTTTACTAGTCCTTGTCAGTGGATTTCTAGGGAAATTTTAGTTTTGATTCTTCCTTTTCATTTTTACATGAAGAGTAAGACACTACCATGTCTGTCTTGTCCATTGCTGCATTGCCAGCACTTAGCACCATGTTTGGACCTCAAATAACTGTTAAATGAATAAATGGCTGAGTGAATGAATGAGTGAGTGAATAAAATAATAAATCAATAAATAGAAAAGGATCACTCTACCTTTCAGTTCAGAATGCAGTATTTAAAATCTTCCTGCTGACCAATTCAATACCCCAGTCTGTTCCCCCTAGCAATATTAAACTAGCCGTGGAAAGTGATTTTTTAATTTCCAAAAGTTGGAAGAACTCATCAGAAACCTGTCAGAAGCATTATCTAGTGTCAAATTTGAAATGTGGGAAGCAGCTGTAGAATGCACATATCCTCATAATACATGCTAATGAATTTGGTTTACTCAAAAGAGGCGAGTTGACTCCAACAATTGGACCAAATGTCTAACTCCTTTTTATTGCTCTGTTTCTTCACTGTTACAGTGTAACCCATGGACTCTTTGTACCACTCAAGAAAGAACCACATTACTAAGTTTTGCAACAATCTTATTCTGTGTGGGAAAAATGCAATAGAGATTATTACTTCTCCATACGTATTTATAGCCTCGAGCTCTCAGGGTTTTGTTCTTTTGTTGTTGTTGTGCTCCTTGGAAATTCTAAGTACTAGTCCTTGGTCTGGGTTGAGGACAAGAGCATTGAATATGCCATGGTCATATATTCTCTGCCACAAATATACTCCAGAGAAGACTGAGAGACAATTTCTAAACTTTAATCAGTGAGGCTAACTTGTTTTTTTTTGTTCAAAATAAAAACAGCTTTTAAATTTTGTAGGTTAAATATAATTTATACTTATTATACAAATTTTGAGCAACACAGAAAAGCAAACGTAAGATAGGTCAGCTGGCTTACATCTAACACTCAGGCCAAATTACAAATTACTTACAAATGAGTGTGAGAGGGCCCATTTCTCCGTATCTTTGCCCACACTGAGCAGTGTCAGACTTAAAGTCTTTGCTCAGGTGATGGATTAAATCATTCTTGACAGCATGAGAAAGCCATCGACTGCAAAACTACTGAAAAGTATAGAATTTGGTGGTAACATGGCTTAATGACGTAGGGTCTATGCTTCTTCAGTTTTCTAAAACAGGCTTGACATCAATAATCTCTCCTATTGGATGCATTAATAATAATAGTAGCTAATATTTATTGAGTATTTGTTATCTACTTCTAAGTGTCTGGGGAACAGTGAACTATTATTATAATATACATTTTACCAGTGAAGAACCTGAGGCATAGAAAGGTAGAGTACCTTGCCCAAAGTCACATAGCTGGGAAACTTACCTACATTTTTCATTTCAGTGTCCTGTTTTTGATTCAAAAATATGTTTATCATGCATGTTTAATAGCTAACATATAGACAGGAGATGGAGAATATGCCTTTTGTGTGTTGGGAAAGAGGGAAGTATAACTATATAATTATACTGACAGAAGAATAGCCCCAAATCACTAAGAGAGTAATAGGGAAAATTAGGAGAGGTGGTATAGCCTAGAACATGTGTATAGGTGTATTGGTTTTCCATCGTTGCTGTGACAGACTATCACAGGCTTGAAACAACACAAATTATCATCTTTCCAGTTCTGTTGGTTAGAAGTCTGACGTGGGTTTTACTGGCTAAAATCAAAGTTTTGGCAGCATTGTGTTTCCTTCTGGAGGCTTGAGGGGAGAATCTGTTTCCTTACTTTTTGCAGCTTCTAGAGGCTGCCTGCCTTCCTTGGCTCATGTCCCCCTTTCTTCATTGTCAAAGCCAGCAATGCTGCATCCAGTCCTTCTACATCAATCACATCACTCTCACCTCCTTTTCTGCCTTCTTCTTCTATGTTGAAGGAACTTTGTGATTGCATTGGGCCCACCTGCATTATCTAGGCTGAGATGCCTACTTTAAAATCATCATACTAGCAACTGTAACTTCATCTGTAACATAGTCACAGGAATAGGACGTGGATATCTTTGAGGGGCAGTAATTCTGCTTACCACAATAGGCTCCAGATTCCCTTTTCCTTCCTTCCTTCCTCCTTTCCTTCCTTCCTCCCTTCCTTCTTTCCTTCCTTCCTTCCTTCCTCCCTCCCCCTTTCCCTCCCTCCCTTTCTTCCCTTCCTCCCTTCCTTCCTTCCTTCTCTCTTCTTTCATTAATTAAACCAATACTTACGCATTCCTCTAAGGTTGAATCATGATTCTAGGTTCTGGGTATACAGCAGAGAGCTTGACTAATCAAGTCCTTGCTCTCATGGAGCTTACATTTGAAGGAAATGAAAGATGAAGGCATGAATACCCCTGCAACAAAATGTCGGCTAGTAGAAAGCATCCCAAAAAGAAGGAGAATAAGAAGAGACAATAAACAGTAATGGGGGGCAGGGAATATGGGGTGATTTTTGAGAGTGGTAGCGAAAGCTGACTGTTGAGCAAAAGCCTGCATGAAACGAGAGATCTAAGAGAGGAGCATTCCAGGCAGAAAGAATGGCAAGTGCAAAGGTCATGATGTGAGGAGGACTGGCATTTTTGAGAAAGAGCAATATGGTCAGTGTGTCTAGGATGAAGCGAATGGCGCAGAACTTTGTAAGAGATAAGGACAGCAAGGGGACAGCAGTCAGGCCCTCTAGTACCTTGTAGGCCATGGAGCTGATTGTGGGAGGTACAGAGGTTTTGATCAAAGGAATGGCTGTGATCTGATTTGCATTTTGAAAAGATCATTCTGCCTAGTGTATGGTTAAATGCCTTTAAGAAGGTAAAAATGGAAGCAGGGAGACCAGTCAAAACACTCCTGCAATCACCTAACAAAAGGTTATGATGCCTTGGACTCTGGTGGTGAGTAATGGAGCTGGTACGATATCAGACTCAGGACAGGGCTTGCTGTGGGTTGTAGGGGGGCACAGAGGAAAGAGGGATCAAGAGTGACCTTATGTTTTCAGCTTGAGCAATGAGATAAATGTGCCTACATTCTGACATAGAGATGGGAAAAGCTAGGCAGGAACAGATTCTGGGGAGTGATGAAATTTTAAGAAATTTTGGACATCTTGGAGTTGTCTATTAGAGATATAAGTGGAGATGTTCTGAAGACAGCTGGATACCTGAGACTGGAATTTTTGGAAGAGGTTAGGCCTAGAGATATAAATTTGGAAGTAATCAGCTTATGGGTGGTTTATGCATGGAGACTGGGTGTGAGTACTGGACAGTGGGAGAGTGGATTTCTTGCTGGGTGATGCTGAGGTACCTCTGAGCTTTGGGATCGTTTAAGGTAATACATGTTAGCACAGTTGTGTGTTTTCCTCTAGCCGCATGCACTTGGGTAGTGAAAGAGGAGGTTGGAAGATGACTGCAACAAAGACTTAGGAGCTCTGATTGGAATTCCAGTTCTTCACTTCCATGTTATAGCCTGCAGCTTTTCTCAGCTCCGTTTTTTTCTGACAATGGGGAGAATAGCAACACCCATTTTTAGGGACTGCTGTGAGGATGAAGGATGCAAAGGGCTTAGCCCAGCGTCTTGAGCAGAATGAGCTAAATGATTGGCAGCTGGGATCACAATGATGATATTTATCATCATCACCGTCACTGGGATGATTAACACTGCGTCAGAATGTCCCAAAGAATTGAACTTATTTTTTAAACTTATTTTATTTTATTTTTAAAATAAATTTTATTTATTTATTTATTTAGGCTATGTTGAGTCTTCGTTGCTGCGTGCGGGCTTTCTCTAGTTGCAGCAAGCGGGGGCTACTCTTCATTGCAGTGTGCAGGCTTCTCATTGTGGTGGCTTCTCTTTGTTGTGGAGCACAGGCTCTAGGCACGTGGGCTTCAGTAGTTGTGGCACGCAGGCTCAGTAGCTGTGGCTCGCAGTCTCTAGAGCACAGGCTCAGTAGTTGTGGAGCACGGGCTTTGTTGCTCTGCAGCATGTGAGATCTTCCTGGACCAGGGCTCGAACCCGTGTCCCCTTCATTGGCAGGAGGATTCTTAACCACTGGTGCCACCAGGGAAGTCCCTGAACTTATTTTTAAAGAATAACGTGTTGGAAATATGTCTCTAAAAGTGACAAACAGTAATGTGAAGTGAGTAATTTGGCTTCATATTGATAGTAAATTACTCACGAAATAATATTTTTTAGACATTGAGATGACCTCACTCTACTTTCCCTGTGCTTTAACCAATTCTTTGTATTTTGTAGCTAGTTCCAGTGAATCCTAGTGATTTCTACCCTCTCCCCATCTTCTCTGTTTATTTCTAGGTGCTTTTAGTTACACTCAGTGTCCCTTTCTCTAGATCACTTTTAGATCTCCCATATGACTCCTCATTCTGAAGCAGTTTATATATGTATATATAAACTGGATATATATGTATATCCAGCTCTCATGGAAGACACCCTGAAGAAATGAGATAATCAAGGGTCAAGAGTTGCCATAGACTAAATGTTTGTTTCCTCCCAAATTCATGTGTTAAAACCTAATCCCCAATGTGACGGTACTAGGAAGTGAAGGCCTTTAGGATGTTATTAGGTCTTAAGGGTGGAACCCTCCTGAATGGGATTAGTGTCCTTATAAAAGAGATCCCATGGCCATTATAAAAAAAAAAGAGAAGTGCCTGGGAGGATGTGGATAAAAGGGAACTCTTGTGCACTGTTGGTAGGAATGTAAACTGGTATTGTCACTGTGGAAAACAGAATGGAAGTTTCTCAGGAAATTAAAAATAAGACTGTCATATGATCCAGCAATTCCACTTATGGGTATATCTCCAAAGGAAATGAAACCACTATCTCAAAGATATATCTATACTCCCATGTTCATTGCAGCATTATTCATGAAAGCCAAAGTAAGGAAACAACCTAAGTGTCAATCAGTGGATGAAGGATCAAGAAAATGTGATATATACATACAGTGGAATATTATTCAATCTTAAAAAAGAAGGAAATCCTGTCATTTGTGACAACGTGGATGAACCTGGAGGACATTATGCTGAGTGAAATGAGCCAGACAGAGAAGGACAAATACTGCATGGTATCACTTACATGTGGAATCTAAAAAAATAAGTCAAACTCATAGAAATGGAGAATAGAAAAGTAGTTGCTGGGGGCTGAATGATGAAGGAAACAGGGAGAGGTTGATAAAAGGTACAAAGTTTTAGTTATAAGATGAATAAGGTCTGGGGATCTAATGTAAAACATGGTGACTATAGTTGATAATGCTGTATTGTATAATTTAAATTTGCTAGGAAAGTAGAACTTAAAGGTACCCCCTACCCCCCACCAAAGGGGGTAAATATAGGAGGGATGGAGGTGTTAATTAACTCAATGGCAGGACTCCTTTCACAATATATATCAAATTATCATAAATAGCTTATAATTTTGTTTATCAATAAGCTGGGGGCAAGAATGTTCCCAGAGAAATCCCTCACTCCTTCTGCCATGTGAGGACACAGCAAAATGATGTCCCTCTATGAGATAGGAAACAGACTCTCACTAGACTGCCGGTGCCTTGATCTTGGACTTCTCAACCCCAAGAACTGTGAGAAATAAACAATGGTTATGTATATGCCACTCAGTGTATGGCATTCTGTTACAGCAGCCTGAATGGACTAAGACAAGTGTTCATTTACTAAAGATTCTGAAATTAGAGTACCAACAATAGATGACACGAATTAGCAAATTATATTAATTTGAGGAGGGTTTTTTTTTTTTAAACAAAAAGTTGGATAGGGTGTGTGAACCACAAAAAACAGTGCAGTAACCCAGGGCTACTAGCAGAGACTCTGTTATGACCTCCAGGTTTGAAGAGATCAGGGGAAAGATCAATGATTGGATTCACCTCATGAAGACCCTACAGTCAAGGAACCAAGGAAATAAATATCCTGACCTCACTCTCCTCCCACCCCTACTCCCCACATGTCTTGTCAGGACTCTGCATTGACTGACCCAGCTGGAAGCCAGAGAGTATAGGAGCCACCGATGGGGTGTGCCCCCCAGGGCTGACACTCTCTGGGCAGGGAGTAGGGAGCTGGGAGGAGGATTTAGAGTGCATCTGGAGGGATCAGTAACTCAGAAAAGATTTCTGACACAATGCCTAGTGAAAACACCTGCCCTCAATACAAATATCTCCTGCAGGAAGAAGCCCTTTGCATCTCCCGAACCCCCCACTTGGAACACCTGGGCTACCATCACTGTGTAACATTGGCCTTCAGCCCTCATGCATCTTTTCTCCTCTCACCTCCATCTCTCTGTGAAGTGGATTTCTTTAATTAGGCCTTGAAATGAGAACCCTTCACTGAATGTCTCCATTCAAGTAGCTCAATAAATAAAACTGTAGGAATTTAAATGCATTCAATTCACAGCATCTGCTTCCAACCTGATGTACTCTACATTTGAATTACACTGTCTATGCATATTACTTTGAGAATTCCTGGACCAGGTCCGGTACTATCCCTGAGACTATATTCAGGAGTTAGTATTCCATAGAAGGTAATGAGAAGCAAATGAATCTTAAAGGTGTGCCATAAAAAGTCACTTAAAAATGTTGGCTCCAAGTACCCTTCTAAAGCCAGTTACTTAAGAAGACAGTGTTTTTAAAGGAACACTGTCATGTTAGTTTGGTCCAGCATAATTTATAGAGTTTTAAGTTGCTTTGGCCATACAGTTGTTAACAATGTCCCTGATATCAAGATGCATTTCAGAAATTGCCAACATATGCAATGGCCATGGCCTTTTAAAAATCATTTCCAGCCTTCTGTCTCCAGGGCTATCAACTCTAAATAAAATGATGGTGTTCCCCTGAGTCCCCAAACTGACAAGAAACAAGCATTGCTGTTCTGGCTCCAAAAGGAAACCAGAAATATTTCTAGGGCTTTTCTAGATGGAGACCCAGTGAAAAGAACTTGGTTCAGAGATTGAATTTTTATTTGAGAGAGTCCTTTTGAACAACTGAGGGAGAAGAGGGAGGGAATGGTGTCTGAGGAAGACACTGTAGCAGAAATAACAAAATGGCAGCCTTGGAGGCTAGAGTCGGCTCTGTGGTCAGAGAGGGGGTGACGCTGAGTGTGGTGCTCAAGCAGGGAAGATGCAGGTACCTCTTTTGACTTATGGCTTCAAAGGTTTGGGGGGACAATGGCCTTGGAAGCAGGTGGGGCTGCCATTCTTGACTCTCTTTTCCAATTATATGAAGTGTGGGGAAAAAGGATATTAGAAACAGAGACCCAGATGTGCAGAGTGACAGTTCAAATGTAATGAGGACAAAGAACAGCAAGTGCAAGAGGAAAGATGTTTTAATCTCAGGTGTCTGCAGTTTTCCAGTGTCGTATAAAAGGAGCAAGCAGCAATAATGGAAGAGAAATAATAACGTGAATTGGTCCCCCTCTTGTAGTGCCTTCTGGTACCGAACTGAACCTTGATTCAGTCACTCAAGAGAAAGCCCACTAGACAAAATGAGGGAGACGGAGTAGATAAGCTTGCTGTAGAATTTAGAGTGTGTAGACGAATCAAATTTGAGTAACACCTCTTCCTTATGTTATGCCACATGGTAGTGAGTTTAAAGGGACTGTTTGAGAAAAGGGAGAGGTTAGCTCTTGGGGAGAAACGAAGCAGGGAAGTACTTACCTCTTTCCATTCCCTTCTCTCCCTCCTGCCCCTTCTCCCCTGTCTCTCTCTGCCTCTGTGCTTCACACAGTGTTAGAAATAATTCCAGAGCGTGAACAGCTTGGGAGCTGCCCACAGAAGTGTTTGTGGAGCTGGAATCTTGGGCATCAAAAATAATTCAGACTATTCTCTTCATGTGTCATAGACACAGCTTGAACGACAGAACAAACTTCCTACAGAAATGCAGATCCATTTTGTCTAGTTACTTTAGCAGCTAAGTTTTACTGATTACATCATATGCTATTTTTAGCAAGACTTCAGTGTAACCATGGAAACTGCTTTTGCGAAAACTCTCACATTACTTCCTTCGAAATTAGCCATAGAAAAGAAAACCTTTGCAGAAAACTAATAAGGAATAAATGAGTTAGATTCAAGGGGGGAAAAAGAACAAACTTAGTAGCTCACAATAACATTTATATGTATGTAGACACCTATACATATGTTCGGGACAGAGTTGCCACCCATGTCCATATTTGTATGTAAAATCACTTGAATTTTTACATTCTTTTTGACTGGCAACAGCCTGAGCACATGACACAATGTAGTTTATTACAGTGGTACAGCACTGCATGTAAATCTAAGGGGAAGCCTGCTCCTCAGGGAATGGGGACCATGGTTTCCTAGCAACAAAAGATGTTGGAAAGTTTCACAAGATAATCCCTTTGACCAATTGGGAACTTGCTGGGGTGTGTGCAGTAGGTGCAAAGAGAGCATCTCTCCATAAATGCTTGAAAAGACTGAACTAGTCCCCCAAACATTGCCATGGGGGGGAAGATGTCTAGTCAGGTGACTGTAGATGGTAAAATTATTTAGTGCAGCTTTGTGATTCTACCCTCTGGTAGGCAGGATAGCCACCCCCAAAAGTTTCCACACTCTAATCCCTGAAAGCTATAATATGTTCCATTACATGCCTAAAGGGACTTTGCAGAGGTAATTAAGGGATGGACCTTAAAATAGGGAGATTATTCTGGATTATTGGGTGAGCCCATTCTAATCACATGAGCCCTTAAAAGCAGAGAACTTTCTTGGCTGGAGTCAGAGAGATGTAGCAGAAGAAGTCAGAGACATTCCAGGCATGAGAAGGACCCCAGTAGCTGGTTTCAAGATGGAAGGAGTCATGTGGCAACTGTGAGAAGGAAATGAATCCTGCCAATAACTGAATGAGCCTGGAACAAGTGTGGAAACAAGAGGTACCCCCAGAGCCTCCAGATAAGAACGCAGGCTAACTGACACCTAAACAGAGCAGCCAGCCAAGCCCTCTGGACTTCTGACCTAGAGAATGGTGAGACAATGAATGGATGCCATAACTGTGAAGTTTGTAGCAATATGTTACCACAGCATGTAGTAACATGCTGCAGCAATATGTTACTACTATATGTTAATACATATCCCAAAACGTTTGTGTTAGGAATGTAGCTTGTTAGTGAATCTTCTTTTCCACTGGTGCAAAAAGGGTCAAGGAAGAAGTTCTTTCGGTGTTTTAAAAATCCCATTGTCATTTATCAAAAATTTTGAAGACTTAATACCTGTTATCAAGTGATGAACTTCTAGGAGCATATCTCAAGGATGAAGATATATGTAAAAGTTTATAATGTGTATAATGTTATGCATACCAGCACAATATTGGAAGTAACCTAAAATTCTGGTTAAATAAATTATGGAACATGTGTTTGATAGAATATTATGCTTCATTAAAATTATGCTGCATAAAAATATTGACTGGGCTCTTCTCCCTCCAGCCACTTCCACGCTATGCCCTGGGGTAGCCATGTGGCTGACAGGGACTTGGGGCTCTGGCCGGGTGTCAGGCCTAAGCCTCTGAGGTGGGAGAGCCGAGTTCAGGACATTGGACCACCAGAGAACTCCTGGCCCCATGTAATATCAAACGGCGAGAGCTCTCCCAGAGATCTCCATCTCAACGCTAAAACCCAGCTCCACTCAATGACCAGCAAGCTACAGTGCTGGACGCCCTATGCCAAACAACTAGCAAGACAAGAACACAACCCCACCCATTAGCAGAGAGGCTACCTAAAATCATAAGTTCACAGACACCCCAAAACACACCACAAGACGCAGCCCTGCCCACCAGAAAGACAAGGTTCAGCCTCCTCCCCCAGAACACAGGCACCAGTCCCCTCCACCAGGAAGCCTACACAACCCACTGAACCAAAATTACCCACTGGGAGCAGACACCAGAAACAACGGGAACTATGAACCTGCAAGCTGTGAAACGGAGACCCCAAACACAGTAAGTTAAGCAAAATGAGAACACAGAGAAATACACAGCGGATGAAGGAGCAAGGTAAAAACCCACCAGACCAAACAAATGAAGAGGAAATAGGCAGTCTACCTGAAAAAGAATTCACAGTAATGATAGTAAAGGTGATCCAAAATCTTGGAAATAGAATGGAGAACATATAAGAAACGTTTAACAAGGACCTAGAAGAACTAAAGGGCAAACAGACAATGATGAACAACACAATAAATGAAATTAAAAATTCTCTAGAAGGAATCAATAGCAGCATAACTGAGGCAGAAGAACGGATAAGTGACCTGGAAGATAAAATAGTGGAAATAACTACCATAGACCAGAAGAAAGAAGAAAGAATGAAAAGAATTGAGGACAATCTCAGAGACCTCTGGGACAACATTAAATGCATCAATATTCGAATTATAGGGATCCCAGAAGAAGAAGAGAAAAAGAAAGGGACTGAGAAAATATTTGAAGAGATTATAGTTGAAAACTTCCCTAATACGGGTAAGGAAATAGTCAATCAAGTCCAGGAAGTGCAGAGAGTCCCATACAGGATAAATCCAAGGAGAAACATGCCAAGACACATATTAATCAAACTATCAAAAATTAAAAACAAAGAAAAAATATTAAAAGCAGCAAGGGAAAAGCAACAATTAACATACAGGGGAATCCCCATAAGGTTAACTGCTGATCTTTCAGCAGAAACTCTGCAAGCCAGAAGGGAGTGGCAGAACATATTTAAAGCAATGAAAAGGAAAAACCTACAGGCAAGATTACTCTACCCAGCAAGGATCTCATTCATATTCGACAGAGAAATTAAAACCTTTACAGACAAGCAAAAGCTGAGAGAATTCAGCACCACCAAACCAGCTCTACAACAAATGCTAAAGGAACTTCTCGAGGAAGGGAACACAAGAGAAGGAAAAGGCTTACAAAAACAAACTCAAAACAATTAAGAAAATGGTAATAGGAACATACATATTGATAACTACCTTAAATGTAAATGGATTAAGTGCTCAAACCAAAAGACATAAGCTGGCTGAATGGATACAAAAACAAGACCTATACATATGCTGTCTTACAAGAGACCCGCTTCAGACCTAGGGACACATACAGACTGAAAGTGAGGGGATGGAAAAAGATATTTCATGCAAATGGAAATCAAAAGAAAGCTGGAGTAGCAATTATCATATCAGACAAAATAAATTTTAAAGTAAAGACTATTACAAGACACAAAAAAGGACACTACATAATGATCAAGGGATCAAACCAAAAAGAAGATATAACAATTGTAAATATTTATGCACCCAACATAGGAGCACCTCAATACATAAGGCAAATGCTAACAGCCATAAAAGGGGAAATTGATGGTAACATAATCATAGAAGGGGATTTTAACACCCCACTTTCACCAATGGACAGATCAACCAAAATGAAAATAAATAAGGAAACACAAGCTTTAAATGACACATTAAACAAGATGGACTTAATTGATATTTATAGGACATTCTATCCAAAAACAGCAGATTACACTTTCTTCTCAAGTGCTCATGGAACATTCTCCAGGATAGATCATATCTTGGGTCACATATCAAGCCTTGGTAAATTTAAGAAAATTGAAATTATATCAAGTATCTTTTCCGACCACAACGCTATGAGACTAGATATCAATGACAGGAAACATCTGTAAAAAATACAAACACATGGAGGCTAAATAATAAACTGCTAAATAACCAGGAGATCACTGAAGAAAACAAAGGAAATCAAAAAACACCTATAAACAAATGACAATGAAAACATGACAAAACAAAACCTATGGGATGCAGCAAAAGCAGTTCTAAGAGGGACGTTTACAGCAATACAATCCTACCTCAAGAAAGAAGAAACATCTCAAATAAACAACCTAACCTTACACCTAAAGCAATTACAGAAGGAAGAACAAAAAACCCGCAAAGTTAGCCGAAGGAAAGAAATCATAAAGATCAGATGAGAAATAAATGAAATAAAAACAAAGAAAACAATAGCAAAGATCAATGAAACTAAAAGCTGGTTTTTTGAGAAGATAAACAAAATTGATAAACCATTAGCCACTCATCAGGAAAAAAAGGGAGAAGACTCAAATCAATAGAATTAGAAACAAAAAAGGAGAAGTAAAAACTAACACTGCAGAAATACAAAGGATCATGAGAGATTACTACAAGCAACTATATGCCAATAAAATGGACAACCTGGAAGAAATGGACAAATTCTTAGAAATGCACAACCTTCTGAGGTTGAACCAGGAAGAAATAGAAAATATGAACAGACCAATCACAAGCACTGAAATTGTGATTAAAAAGCTTCCAACAAACAAAAGCCCAGGACCAGATGGCTTCACAGGCAAATTCTATCAAACATTTAGAGAAGAGCTAAGACCTATCTTTCTTAAACTCTTCCAAAATATAGCAGAGGGAGGAACACTCCCAAACTCATTCTATGAGACCGCCATCACCCTGATACCAAAACCAGAGAAAGATGCCACAAAAAAAGAAAACTACAGACAAATATCACTGATGAACATAGATGCAAAAATCCTCAACAAAATATTAGCTAACAGAATCCAACAGCACATTAAAAGGATCATACACCATGATCAAGTGGGATTTATCCCAGGAATGCAAGGATTGTTCAATATATGCAAATCAATCAATGTGATAAACCATATTAACAAATTGAAGGAGAAAAACCATATGATCATCTCTAGGTTTCGACAAAGTTCAACATGTATTTATGATAAAAACCCTCCAGAAAGTAGGCAAAGAGGGAACTTACCTCAACATAATAAAGCCATATATGACAAACCCACAGCCAGTTTCATTCTCAATGGTGACAAACTGAAACCATTTCCTCTAAGATCAGGAACAAGATAAGGTTGCCCACTCTCACCACTATTATTCAACAGAGTTTCGCAAGGTTTAGCGACAGTGATCAGAGAAGAAAAAGAAAAGAAAGGAATCCAAATCAGAAAAGAAGAAGTAAAACTGTCACTGTTTGCTGGTGACATGATACTATACAGAGAATCTTAAAGATGCTACCAGAAAACTACTAGAGCTAATCAATGAATTTGGTAAAGTAGCAGGATACAAAATTAATGCACAGAAATCTCTTGCAGTCCTATACACTAATGATGAAAAATCTGACAGAGAAATTAAGGAAACACTCCCATTTATCATTGCAACAGAAAGAATAAAATACCTAGGAGTAAACCAACATAAGGAGACAAAAGATCTGTATGCAGAAAACTGTAAGACACTGATGAAAGAAATTAAAGATGATACAAACAGGTGGAGAGATATACCATGTTCTTGGATTGGAAGAATCAACATTTTGAAAATTACTATTTTACCCAAAGCAATCTACAGATTCAATGCAATCCTGTCAAACTACTAATGACATTTTTCACAGAGCCTGAACAAAAATTTTCACAATTTGTACGGACACACAAAAGACCCCAAATAGCCAAAGCAATCTTGAGAAAGAAAAACAGAGCCGGAGGAATCAGGCTCCCTGACTTCAGACTATACTACAAAGCTATGGTAATCAAGCCAGTATGGTACTGGCACAAGAACAGAAATATAGATCAATGGAACAGGGTAGGAAGCCCAGAAATAAACCCACACACATATGGTCACCTTACCTTTGATAAAGGAGGCAAGAATATACAATGGAGAAAAGACAGTCGCTTCAATAAGTGGTGCTGGGAAAACTGCACAAGTACATGTAAAAGAATGAAATTAGAACACTCCCTAACACCATACACAAAAATAAAATGGATTAAAGACCTAAATGTAAGGCCAGACACTATAAAACTCTTAGAGGAAAACATAGGAAGAACACTCTATGACATAAATCACAGCAAGATCCTTCTTGACCCACCTCCTAGAGAAATGGAAAGAAAAACAAAAGTAAACAAATGGGACCTAATGAAACTTAAAAGCTTTTGCATAGCAAAGGAAACCATGAACAAGACAAAAAGACAACTCTCAGATGGAGGAAAATATTTGCAAATGAAGCAACTGACAAAGGATTAATCTCCAAAATATACAAGCAGCTCCTGCAGCTCTATATGAAAAAAACCCCAATCCAATCCAATAATGGGCAGAAGACCTAAGCAGACATTTCTCCAAAGAAGATATACAGATTGCCAACAAACATATGAAAGGATGCTCAACATCACTAATCATTTGAGAAATGCAAATCAAAACTACAATGAGGTATCACCTGACACCAGTCAGAATGGCCATCATTAAAAAATCTACAAACAATAAATGCTGGAGAGGGTGTGGAGAAAAGGGAACCCTCTTGCACTGTTGGTGGCAATGTAAATTGATACAGCCACTATGGAGAACAGTATGGAGGTTCCTCAAAAAACTAAAAATAGAACTACCATATGACCCAGCAATCCCACTACTGGGCATATACCCTGAGAAAACCGTAATTCAAAAAGAGTCATGTACCACAATGTTCATTGCAGCTCTGTTTACAATAGCCAAGACATGGAAGCAATCTAAATGTCCATCGACAGATGAATGGATAAAGAAGATGTGGCACACATATACAATGGAATATTACTCAACCATATAAAGAAATGAAATTGAGTTATTTGTAATGAGGTGGATGGACCTCAAGACTGTCATACAGAGTGAAGTACGTCAGAAAGAGAAAAACAAATACCATATGGTAACACATATATATGGAATCTAAAAAAAAAAAAAAGTGGTTCTGATGTACCTAGGGGCAGGACAAGAATAAAGACGCAGACATAGAGGATGGACTTGAGGACTCGGGGAGTGGGAAGTGTAAGCTGGCACGAAGTGAGAGAGTGGCATGGACATATATACACTACCAAATATAAAATAGATAGCTAGTGAAAAGCAGCCGCATAGCACAGGGAAATCATCTCAGTGCTTTGTGTCCATCTAGATTGGTGGGTTAGAGAGGGTGGAAGGGAGATGCAAGAGGGAGGAGATATGGGGATGTATGTAAATGTATAGCTGATTCACTTCGTTATAAAGCAGAAACTAACACACCATTGTAAAGCAATTATGCTGCAATAAAGACATTAAGAAAATAATGATTCATGTGGAAAATGTTTATGTAGTACTAAGTTAAAGTTAAAAGGGGGAAGGATAATTTTAAAAGTAGTATATGCATTTATAAGTTGTATATGCATTTAAAAGTCTGAATGTTAAAGTGTTTAATACTATTTTCTTCCAGGTGGTGGGAGTACGTTTTCTGTTTTTAAGTGCTTTCTATGATAAAAATATGTAACTTTTGTAACTAAAAAACATAATAAATGTCATTACAGTCTTAAAAATAAATAGAATAGCTTGATTTTGAGCAGGGTGGTTGGTAAGGGGGCAGTTTGAGGCTATGCATCAAACAGCTTCTTTCAAAAGACTCACCATTTTGCTGGCTTGGAAAGGGAACTCTATGACTTAAGTTTCCTCCCACTTCTTTGTTTTTCTGTTTTTTTTAAATAAACACTACAGTTTATTGATTACATTACAATTGATTCTTTTTTTAACATCTTTATTACAGTATAATTGCTTTACAATGATGTGTCAGTTTCTGCTTTATAACAAAGTGAATCAGTTATACATATACATATGTCCCTATATCTCTTCCCTCTTGCATCTCCCTCCCTCCCACCCTCCCTATCCCACCTCTCTAGGTGGTCACAAAGCACCAAGCTGATCTCCCTATGCTATGCGGCTGCTTTGCACTAGCTACCTATTTTACATTTGGTAGTGTATATATGCCCATGCCACTCTTTCAGTTTGTCCCAGCTTACCCTTCACCCTTCACCCTTCCCATATCCTCAAGTCCATTCTCTGGTAGGTCTGCATATTTATTCCCATCTTGCCGCTAGGTTCTTCTGACCATTTTCTTTCTTTTTTTTTTAGATTCCATATATATGTGTTAGCATACGGTATTTGTTTTTCTCTTTCTGACTTCACTCTGTATGACAGTCTCTAGGTCTATCCACCTCACTACAAATAACTCAGTTTCGTTCCTTCTTATGGCTGAGTAATATTCCCTTGTATATATGTGCCACATCTTCTTCATTCATTCATCTATTGATGAACACTTCGGTTGATTCCACGTCCTGGCTATTGTAAATAGACCTGCAATGAACATTGTGGTACATGACTCTTTTTGAATTATGGTTTTCTCAGGGTATATGCCCAGTAGGGGGATTGCTCGGTTGTATGGTAGTTCTATTTTTAGTTTTTTAAGGAACCTCCATACTGTTCTCCATAATGGCTGTATCAATTTCCATTCCCACCAACACTGCAAGAGGGTTCCCTTTTCTCTACACCCTCTCCAGCATTTAGTGTTTGTAGATTTTTTGATGATGGCCATTCTGAGCAGTGTGAGGTGATACCTCATTGTAGTTTTGATTTGCATTTCTCTAATGATTAATGATGTTGAGCATCCTTTCATGTGTTTGTTGACAATCTGTATATCTTCTTTGGAGAAATGTCTATTTACGTCTTCTGCCCATTTTTGTATTGGGTTGTTTGTTTTTTTGACATTGAGCTTCATGAGTTGCTTGTGTGTTTTGAAGATTAATCCTTTTTCAGCTGCTTCATTTGCAAATATTTTCTCCCATTCTGAAGGTTGTGTTTTCGTCTTGTTTATGGTTTCCTTTGCTGTGCAAAAGCTTTTAAGTTTCATTAGGTCCCATTTGTTTGTTTTTCTATCCACTTCTCTAGGAGGTGGGTCAAAATGGATCTTACTGTGATTTATGTCATAGAATGTTCTGTCTGTGTTTTCCTCTAAGAGTTTGATGGTGTCTGGCCTTACATTTAGGTCTTTAATCCATTTTGAGTTTACTTTTGTGTATATGGTGTTCTAATTTCATTCTTCTACATGTAGCTGTCCAGTTTTCCCAGCACCACTTATTGAAGCGACTGTGTTTTCTCCATTGTATATTCTCGTCTCCTTTATCAAAGATAAGGTGACCATATGTGCGTGGGTTTATCTCTGGGCTTTCTACCCTTTTTCATTGATCTATATTTCTGTTTTTGTGCCAGTACCATAGTGTCTTGATTACTGTAGCTTTGTAGTATAGTCTGAAGTCAGGGAGCGTGATTCCTCCAGCTCTGTTTTTCTTTCTCAAGATTGCTTTGGCTACTCGGGGTCTTTTGTGTTTCCATACAAATTGTGAGATTTTTTGTTCTAGTTCTGTGAAAAATGCCATTGGTAGTTTGATAGAGATTGCATTGAATCTGTAGATTGCTTTGGGTAGTATAATCATTTTCACAGTGTTGATTCTTCCAATCCAAGAACATGGTATATCTCTCCATCTGTTTGTATCATCTTTAATTTCTTTAATCACTGTCCTACATTTTTATGCATACAGGTCTTTTGTCTCTTTATGTAGGTTTATTCCTAGGTATTGTATTCTTTTTGTTGCAGTGGTAAATGGGAGTGTTTCCATAATTTCTCTGTCAAATTTTTCATCATTAGTGTATAGGACTGCAAGAGATTTCTGTACACATTAATTTTGTATCCTGCTACTTTACCAATTCATTGATTAGCTCTTGTAGTTTTCTGGTAGCCTCTTTAGTATTCTCTATGTATAGTATCATATCATCTACATCAGTGACCATTTTACTTCTTTTCCGATTTGGATTCCTTTTATTTCTTTTTCTTCTCTGATCACTGTCAGTAAAACTTTCAAAACTCTGTTGAATAATAGTGGTGAGAGTGGGCAACCTTATCTTGTTCCTGATCTTAGTGGAAATGGTTTCAGTTTTTCACCATTGAGAACGAAATTGGCTCTGGGTTTGTCCTATATGGCCTTTATTATGTTGAGGTAAGTTCCCTCTTTGCCTACTTTCTGGAGGGTTTTTATCATAAATACATGTTGAACTTTGTCGAAACCTTTATCTGCATCTAGAGATGATCATATGGTTTTTCTCCTTCAATTTGTTAATATGGTTTATCACATTGATTGATTTGCATATATTGAATAATTCTTGCATTCCTGGGATAAATCCCACTTGATCATGGTGTATGATGTTTTCAGTGTGCTGTTCGATTCTGTTTGCTAATATTTTGTTGAGGATTTTTGCATCTATGTTCATCAGTGATATTGGCCTGTAGTTTCTTTGTGACATCTTTGTCTGGTTTTGGTATCAGAGTGATGGTGGCCTTGTAGAATGAGTTTGGGAGTGTTCCTCCCTCTGCTATATTTTGGAAGAGTTTGAGAAAGATAGGTGTTCTCTTCTCTAAATGTTTGATAGGTTTCGCCTGTGAAGCCATCTGGTCCTGGGCTTTTGTTTGTTGGAAGATTTTTAATCACAGTTTCAATTTCAGTGCTTGTGATTGGTCTGTTCATATTTTCTATTTCTTCCTGGTTCAGTTTCAGAAGGTTGTGCATTTCTAAGAATTTGTCCATTTCTTCCAGGTTGTCCATTTTATTGGCATATAGTTGCTTGTAGTAATCTCTCATGATCCTTCGTATTTCTGCAGTGTTAATTGTTACTTCTCCTTTTTCATTTCTAATTCTATTGATTTGAGTCTTCTCCCTTTTTTTCCTGATGAGTGGCTAATGGTTTATCAATTTTGTTTATCTTCTCAAAGAACCAGCTTTTAGTTTTATTGTTCTTTGCTATTGTTTCCTTCATTTCTTTTTCATCTATTTCTGATCTGATCTTTATGATTTCTTTCCTTCTGCTAACCATGGGGTTTTTTTGTTCTTCTTTCTCTAATTGCTTTAGGTGTAAGGTTAGGTTGTTTATTTGAGATATTTCTTGTTTCTTAAGGTAGGCTTGTATAGCTATATAGTTCCCTTTTAGAACTGCTTTTGTTGCATCCCATAGGTTTTGGGTCGTCATGTTTTCATTGTCATTTGTTTCTAGGTATTTTTTGATTTCCCCTTTAATTTCTTCAGTGATCTCTTGATTATTAAGTGGTGTGTTGTTTAGCCTCTGTGTGTTTGTATTTCTCACAGGTTTTTTCCTATAACTGATATCTAATCTCAAAGCGTTGTCCTCCCACTTTTTAATTGTTCTTCAGCAAGCCTGGTTTGGGAGTGGTTTGGAGCATGCTTTCTTTTGTATTAGTTAGCAGTTTTGCAGGTTTTTTTTTTTTTTTTTTTTTTTTTTAACAGAAATCTGATTCAAAGCAGCTAAGTCTCAAGTAATGAAAAGTCCGGGGGTAGATTCTGACTTCCAGTGCCCCAGCCATGTCTTTATGGTTCTGCATTTCTCTTCACCTCTTGGACAAGCACTTTCTCAAGTGCAGCAGAAAGAGAGGTCTGACAATAAAAGTCTAGGACTCTGGTAGTCTCGCCATAGGAAGAAGGGAGATGAGTATTGTGAAGGTTTAGTCTCACCTGAGTCATGTAGAATGGATTTTCTAGAGGCAGTTGGGGTTCTGTTAGTAGAAAGAGGGAGAAGAGATACTGTGCAGGGGCAAGAAGAGTCATCCATCGGATTTGTGCAGGACCCTGGCTTGGGACAGCCGAACCACTGGAGTCTTCCCTTGACGATGACTCAGAGTCTATTTGTTGCTCTCCCATTGGAGGCACATACTTCCAAGGGATGTATGTGATGAGCTAGAATGCTCCTCATCTCCAGTCACTCTGTGGGCTATTGCCACCATCTGTCCCGTAGCCTCTGTCTTACCCGCATGCATTACCACTTCTGAAACTTGAGGAAGTCTCTTTCCACATTTGAGGACCACCATGCAATGTCACATTATAAATGATTCATACTATAATAAAGGCTGAATCTTTTGGCTTCTTCCTGATTCATAACGAGTTCCTTGCCTTTCTAGCC
The DNA here is from genome assembly GCF_003676395.1 of Aethalodelphis obliquidens. Taxonomy (NCBI): domain Eukaryota; kingdom Metazoa; phylum Chordata; class Mammalia; order Artiodactyla; family Delphinidae; genus Aethalodelphis; species Aethalodelphis obliquidens. The sequence goes on along the minus strand of NW_020837952.1, from coordinate 41,792,384 downwards.
CTGTCTGGCTCATGGCAGGATGTCAGTAAATATTTGTTGAGTGAGTGGAAGTCTGTGTCTTCTGAGCTTGGGGTAAATATGTATTGCTGTTCTTTGTTCAGGTCTTAACCTCATTGTCACTGGATCTTTACTGCCAACCTTAACGTGTTCACTGAGGTTCCCAGGAGATTGAGGCGCTTCCTATGTTCCGTGAAACGCTGAGTTTGTAGGTGCTCATTCAGACTGTGCTCTCCATTCAAACCTTACAATAACCAAGTCAGCTGTTATTATGAATTGTCTAATCTTCCACAAAATGGAAGTCTCCTATTTTTCCATATTTCCTCCCTCTGCGTAATCCTCAGCTGCTAAACATGGCTGTGGAATTTTGAATAAAACATTTAAAAACCACAGTAAATTCTTACCAGTTTTGAGGGCATAGGCAGAGTTGCTGGGATAGGAAAACGAGAGGCTAAGGGAGCTTTCAAATGACCATTGAATATCTTGATTTTCTGACCTTATTCATGTTTCTTTATAAATGTCGTTAAATTTCTGGATATTCTCTGCTAGCAAGAAACTTGTGCATGATGGGCCCCAATATTTAAGCTGGTAAACAAACAGGAAGAAATGAGTTGCTGAGGGCTTGTTCCATGATATACGTATTGGATAATGACCTGTGTTGCTGCAGAGAGCAGGGCTGGCTGACCACTTGTCTTTTCCATTTAGAAATTCTCTGTTTCTGATACTCTGAGAGGATCTTTGGACAAACTCTTCTTGGACTGGCAGCAATTGCCTTGCACTTTCTTGAAAACTCTTGAAAAATACTCCTGAGTATATGAAAAGGCCCAGAAATCAGAGGCAGTGTGTACTTTCAGGTTATTACCCATTTCTTGAATTCTCTTTGGAGGATACTTGCTAGATAATTACCAGACAAATCACTGAGTGACTAGCGGACCTGCGAGGCAGAGGCTGTCTGTAGACAGAATGGCAAAGTAGGCACAGTTGTCATTTGGTGCATCTGGTTTTCCCTACCCCATCTCCACTTCCCACCTCTTGTTTTCCCAAGGCTTCATGCTACCTCCCTGCTGCCCAGGACCATCAGCTGTACATGCCATTAAAACATAAGCTGTTCTGCTCTGATCTCTTTCCTAGTAAATGCAGATTCATGCTATATTCCAGTCCCTCAGGCATCCTTGAAGGAGAGCTCTTTCTGAGTGACAGTTAGCTCATCTGGCAAAGGTATTCATGCTATGAATTAGTGTTTCCCATATAATTTGCAGGTTAGCAGGGGCTCTCTGGAGATAGCATGCTAACATACTAAAGCTTAATCAAAGTCTAAAAAACCTTTTCTTCACACTGTTTACTTCAAGCTACATCCTATATTATTCTCTTTTACCAAAATAATCTTAAGGGAGTACATTATACTTGATAGGTCCATTTCCTTTCTTACTCTCTTATAATTTGTATGCCCTTCTTGCTATTCCATAGCTACTGGGCTCTCAAAAATTTCCACCAACCACCTAATCACCAAACTCTCTTTGTTAAGCCTGTTGACCTGTCCATAACGTTAGACAGTGCCTGCTCCTCCAAATTCCAGCCTCCTTTGGAACTCCACCAGTTCTTTTTTTCCTCCTCTGGTGGAATCCAGATCTCATTTACCGGCTTCTCTTCCCTTATTTAAACCCTTAAAACTGGAGCTTCCACAAGCTTCGCTTGGCCTTCTCTCTCATGCTCCCTAACCCATACAGCTAATCACAGAATCCTCAGCCCAACATCTGCTAGATCTCAACTCTGTTACCATTGCTTCCATTTAACCCCATGTTACGTTTCCTTTAGCTTTTGTAATAGTTTCCCATCTCTAGCTTATTCCTGTGCAAGTCTGTCTCACACATAACACCAATTATCCAGTCTTAATAATTGCCTACTTTTCCTACTTTGCCTACTTCTACTATGTCTCAAATGTTTGTGGGTTTCTCCATTCCTGTTCAAAGAGCTTGCCACATCATTTGTGGCTTTCTTTGAAGTCTTATCCTTTCATTATTCTCTTTCCTTTCTCCCCTCAGTCTCTTGACAACAAGCACCGTTCAAGAAAGAGCCAGGTGCACCACTCATATTCCATTCCTGAGAACATCCCCTGTATTAGTTCCCCAGGGCTCCCATAACAAATTACCACAAACTAGGTAGCAAAAAAAAAAAGAAAAAAGCAAAGCAACCCAGAACTTTATTCTCTCAAAGTTCTCTGAGCCACAAGTCCAAAATCAAGCTGTTGGCGGGGCTTCACTCCCTGTGAAGGCCATGGGGAAGAATTCTTCCTTGCCTCCTCCAGCTTCTGATGGCTCCTGGTGTTCCTTGGTTTGTGACAGCATAACTCTAATCCCTGCCTCCATCATGACATAGTTTTTCCCCTTTGTCTCTGTGTGTCTTCTCCTTTTATGTCTCTTATAAGGACACCTGTCATCAGATTTAGGGCCCACTCTAAACCCAGGATGATCTCACCTTCAGATCCTTTACATAGATCCACATCTATAAAGAATCTCTTTTTGAAGGTCACATTCACAGATGTTGGAGGTTAGAACTTGGACATTATCTTTTGGGGGAAGCTATTCAACTCACTACACTTCTGTCCTCTGAATTGTTCCTTTACGACAATCTTTGCTTCTGAAATGCCCTCCCTACCATTTTGGCTTGTCTAACTCCAACTCAGTTTTGAAATGTAACCCAAATTCCAACTTCTCCATGAGAATTCCCCAGAGTCCCCTAGCATTAACGGTCTTTTAAAAACTCTCAGAGTACCTTCTACCTCTTACCTCAGAACTTACCATAATATGCCTTAAGGCAGAAGTTTTATGAACTTATCCTTCTTCTTCAAAAGACTTTTAGTTTTATGGGGCTTCATAACCCCCACCAGAAATTTCCAAGTTGGAGCCATTTATGCGTTAGCTGATTTGAATGGACTGCACAGGCATGGCTCTAGTGTAGGGTACTTCATGTCCATGGGTGGACAGAGGGTATCGCTATGGGCTGACTGGGGCTGTGGTTTCTTCTGCCCTATCCAGATAGAAGCTTTTGGGAGAGGGGTGCAATTTAAACAAGGTAAGGCAGTTAAGTAATCCCCATTAATCTTGAAGAAAAGGCAGAATTTCAAAAGAAGAATCCAGAAAAATATCCTTTTGAAACACCTTATTTTTTTTAAATTTTTAATTTAATTTTTTTTCAACATCTTTATTGGAGTATAATTGCTCTACAATGGTGCATTAGCTTCTGCTGTGTAACAAAGTGAATCAGCTATACATATACACATATCCCCATATCCCCTCCCTCTTGTGTCTCCCTCCCACCCTCCACATCCCACCCCTCTAGGTGGTCACAAAGCACTGAGCTGATTTCCCTGTGCTATGTGGCTGCTTCCCAGTAGCTAGCTATTTTGCGTTAGGTAGTGTACGTATGTCCATGCCACTCTCTCACTTCATCCCAGCTTACCCTTCCCCCTCCCTGTGTCCTCAAGTCCATTCTCTACGTCTGCGTCTTTGTTCCTGTCCTGCCCCTAGGTTCTTCAGAACCATTTTTTTTTTAAGATTCCATACATATGTGTTAGCATACTTATTGGTTTTTCTCTTTCTGACTTACTTCACTCTGTGTGACAGACTCTAGGTCCATCCACCTCACTACAAGTAACTCAATTTCATTTCTTTTTATGGCTGAGTAATATTCCATTGTATATATGTGCCACATCTTTATCCATTCATCTGTTGATGGACACTTAGGTTGCTTCCATGTCCTGGCTATTGTAAATAGAGCTGCAATGAACATTGTGGTACATGACTCTTTTTTTTTTTTTTGCGGTACGCGGGCCTCTCACTGTTGTGGCCCCTCCCTCTGTGGAGCACAGGCTCCGGACGCGCAGGCCCAATGGCCATGGCCCACGGGCCCAGCCGCTCTGCGGCATGTGGGATCCTCCCGGACTGGGCCACGAACCTGTGTCCCCTGCATCGGCAGGCGGACTCTCAACCACTGCGCCACCAGGGAAGCCCCCATGACTCTTTTTGAATTATAGTTTTCTCAGGGTATATGCCCAGTAGTGGGATTGTTGGGTCGTATGGTAATTCTATTTTTAGTTTTTTAAGGAACCTCCGTACTGTTCTCCATAGTGGCTGTATCAATTTACATTCCCACCAACAGTGCAAGAGGGGGTTCCCTTTTCTCCGCACCCTCTGCAGCATTTATTGTTTGTAGACTTTTTGATGATGACCATTCTGACCAGTGTGAGGTGATACCTCGTTGTAGTTCTGATTTGCATTTCCTTATTTTTTTATTTGTAACTTTTTTTATTTTACAAAATTGATCAGTCTTATAATTCATGGGTTGCTAAGCACTAAAGGGCCTCAGTGGTCTTGCAGTCCAGTCATAAAAATGAGTGTATGATTTGCCTAAAGCCACATAGCTGCTCCATGACAGAGTCAGGAATGGAGAATCCAGGTCTTCTCACTCAAAACCTAAAGAATAGTTTCTTCTAGTATTTTCCTGTTGAGATATAGCCAGTTTAATCTCCTTCTGTGAAGCCGCCACACTATAATTAATAGCAAGGATGACAAAAATCACTTAGTTCTTTAAAAGTGCTTTGGATTCTCAGATGCCTTCGACATGAATATCCTAAATTGGAAAATAACTAAGCACAAATAACACTAAGATGTATTTCTCATATTTTTAGTGTATAAAGCAGCCTGTTTGTTTTTCATCTCATCTTTTTACATTCTCACTAATAAGCAAAAGTCAGTGGATCATGTGTTCATTGGGTCTTGTGGTCATTAGTGTGAATCACAAAGGTTGTACTCTAATTGCTTACATCCTGCATAAAGCACTCTGTTGACTGAGGTACAAACAAGCTTCCTTAGAGACAAAATGAATCTCTAGGTCAAAAGCCCTCACCACATTTTTTTGTAGTTCTTAGATGTGTTGTTACCAACATGGGAATCATTAGAACCTATTCTTTTAAAATTACATACATTCATTATAACCATTTTCAGAAGGAAGTCAGGACCAAAAGATTTCTACTTGATTTTTAAAATTATGTATTTAGAAATCTTGCCATGATATAAAAATGAAATCCCATTTATCTATGTATTCAGCAAATCAAAGCCTTTTATGAAAAAAGAATAAAATTAGGTTATCCAAGAAAATCTGGGACATGTGGTCACTGTGTTATGCTTTGTCAGCATTATTAAAAGCTGTAGATAAATAGCATATACACACATACTCAAAAGTATTCTAAAATTGAGGGTTAATCATAGAATTAAGTGAGATCATAGAATGATTGATAAGAAGTAGTGTTGAAAATAATACTCAAAATGCAGGGATTGGATGGTCTTTTATGATCCCTCACAATCTTGTGATGTTAAATTGCTGTTAATATTAGCAATAATGATAACTAATATTTACTAAACTCTAACTATATGCCTGATCTGCTATTGCATTAGTAGAATCTACTGTCCTAATAGCTTTATGTCTATTTACTTAGTCCTCAGAATAAACCCATAACACAGGTTGTAATAATAAAATAGGTACTAATATATCCACATTTTACAATTTTACAGATGAGGAAACTGAGGCACAGAGAAACTAAGTAGCAAGGCCAAAGACACTCAACTTAATAAACAGCAAAGCAGGGATGGACTGTGGTGCTTAGGCTCTAGAACCTGTTCTCTTAATCTTTATGTCATCATACGTTTGGCTATATATACTGTAAAGAAATGTAAAATAGGCTGAGACGGTTGGTTAAAATGTCCCTGAAATAGTGCGTGTGGGTGACTAGGATGTGTGTATTCACTTTCTGACTAGGAGTTATTGGGAAAGGTACAGGAGGAGGAGATCCTTTTGTTCCCACCATTTTTTATTTATTTCCAACTCTATAGCATGACTAGGTCTTTTGACAGCCACACATGCAAACACAATATGAAAAGTTTGGGCAGTTACTCAAGCATCTGGCACCATGTGGATGGAACATACTGATGGCTGAGCTGTTCCACTGTGAGGCCAGGTGCTCTGGCACCACGCAGGCAGAGTGAGACAGCAAGCGGGATCCGGGTTCTTGGCTCCACTCTAATTGCTGCTCTTTCCCCTCCTCTTGTCTTCCTGATTCCTTCTACTTCCAGTACATACTGGACTGGCCTCATCACAAAGAGCAGGAGGAGAAGCCTAGTGAGTTAGGGATCTAAAGTGAGATGGGGATGCCTCGGGACTGTCTTCTTCCAGGAAAGACTCTTCTACTTTTCTTTCCTCTTCCTCTTCTCATACCTAGGATTCCAAGAAAAAGATCTATGACTCTGCTTAGTTAGGTATTCCTTTCTTAATGTCAGGTTGATTTTTTTTTTCCTTTGGTGATGTGCAAGATCCAGGTGAGCATAGACCTGCCTCGTCAAGAATTAGTTATCAGCATAGTGGTCATTTAGAGTTGTCTGGAATTCTGTGGTGAAACAAATCCATTGTAGGTCAGGCATGTCTCTTCACTCCTAGCTTTCAGGAATTGTTTCCTTTTGTTCCCTCAGAGAGGGGACAGGGGAATAAGGCACTGCTGTTGATACTAAGGCTCTTATGTGCCATGTGGTCTACATTCATTGTTTTTTTAATTTCTTATAGAACTCTGCCAGATAGACATTATCACCCCATCTTACAGATGTGGAAATAGAGACCTTGAGAAGTAAGCTCAGACAGCTAAAGCAGTAGAAGTGGGATTTGATTTCTAGCTGGGCTGATTCCAAAGCCAGCATGCTTTCCAAGGTGCCATTGCCATGGGGGTTACATGCATTTTAACTGAGAGTTTTAACAAGAAGGAACTGATTCTTTCAATAGAGTTTTGGGCATCAGTCTGACATTTCTTTCGAGGAATCCTTGTCCTGAAATTATGGCACAGAAATAGTGGTTTGGTGTTCTTCTGTGGATAATCTGCCCTGGTGGTCCAGTAAAACTAATCTTATACTTCATGAAGGGAAAACACCTTCCCAGGAAACACAAGACTGATGCATTTCATACAAGCCATAACTCTTACAGGCAGGGATGACCTAGCAATCAAGGACATCTCTGTCCAGGCAACAGGACTCTAGTTAATGAATTTGCTAATAGTTGCTTCCTATTGACTTACATTGGTCAAAGTTCAGTCATTGTCATTACTGTCTGAATCCCGAATGCTTGACCTTTTGAGTGATGTGACAGAGGTACTGCAAGACAAGCACCATCCCTGGGTATTTCCCTAGCTGGGATGGCTGTTGACTAGATACCTGCCCCTACTCTTCTCTCCTCATACTCTCCCCAGTGGAGAGCTGGTTCAAATTCCATCGTTTCATTATCCTTTCTGCGCAAATAACTTCCAAATTGGCATCACCCCTGTTCCATTTCCACAAATATCCCCCTGTCTACCAGATATTTCCAGCAGGACATCTCACAGTCACTTCAAGCCCAGGATTTCCAAAATCACAAATTGTCTCCCCTTGGAGCAAGGTTTTTCTCCAAAACAGTTCATCTGCTGGTAACTCAACAATGCTAGTCATCCTTACTTTGGAATCCTTTATGAACCACCTCTTTTATTTATCCCTTACTTTTCTTCCTAAGTAAATTTTCTGGGACCCATTTTTTCATCCTGAATTCCACGGACATCACTCTGCTCCCTAAAGGCCTGGCTCTTGCCCTGGTAGATCTCGATTTTCTTGCAGTTGCAGATTGGGTTCTATCTTCAAATTCTGGGACTCATCCCATTTCTAGACAAAAGAAAATTAATACTGGACTAATTGTTTTCCTCTCCCTCAGGAGCAAGCATCATAGTTTCAATCATGCCTTGGAACATTTTAAAATTAATTTTTATTAACCAAGTAATAAGTGAGTATTCTCCTTCTAATAATTAAAACATTACCATTAAAGCTGAAGTCCCCATTGACCCTCCCTACTTTGCCCCCAGTGAATTCCCAGTTTGTTTGTATATTTCCAGATCTTTTCCTAAGTTTTAATACACATATATACATTCATAGAAAATACTATTGTTTTCCTTTTTTCTAATACAAATGATCACATATAAATGTAGTATACTGTACATATTCTGTGATATGTTTTTTTTTAACTCAACTTCCATTTATTCAATGAATATTTTTCAGGTAAATGCTCAGTGCCAGGCACTGTTCTGAATTGCTAAGAATACACTGGACAACCCACTGAGAAAATCAAACCCCCTGGGTTCATAGAGTTCACATGGATGATCTGTTTACGTAGTACAAATAGATACATCTCATGCTTTTCAATGACTATGTAGTATTCCATAGCATAGACATGCTGGAATTCATCTAGCCATTCCTGTATTGATGGGCATTTAGATAGTTTCCAATGTTTGGCTATGACAATACTACCATGAGCACCCTCATCAATGCCTCCTTGGGCACATGTGCATGTCTCTCTGGGGTAAATGCCAAGACATGGAACTGCTGAGCCAAGTGCCGTCCAAAGAGGTTCTAGCACTTCCAGCAGTGTGTACAAGAGGACTCACTTTGCAAATCCTCGCCAATGCTTGATATCATCTGAATTTTATGCATTTTACTCATCTCATGAATGCAAAATGGAATCTTGCTGTTATTTAATGTCAATCAAGTTTTCATAAAGTTCCCATTTACATACTGGGATGAAATGGATGAAATGTACAGGTTGAGTTAAATCACTACAAGCCCTTGCTTTTTACACATTTACATTGGTGGGGACAGATATGAAGGACAACATAGGAAAAAATGGCCATCAAGTGGCCACATAAAATAAAGTAGCTATCTTTGGTTTCCCTCCCTTCTTTGTGCATAAGTTTCATGATCCTGAAGCTCCCTGGTGGCCATTTCTGATCTTCCTCTGGTGTGGTCTTCTATGTCTGAATTTCAGCTCTTATAATCTGCCTGTGAAAGAACACTTGGCAAAGCTAGAGGGAGGATGTTGGTGAGGGGAAGAAACAGCACATGCAAAGGTCCCTGTGCAGGGAACGACTGTGCTGGGCACAGAGGAGGTCCCACTTAACTGGGTGAGTGAATGGATTAGTCATGAGTGGCTCAATGTATCAAAGTTTAAAATAGGAGGCAGAGAGTAGTGAGAGTGAGGGTGAAGGGGTGGGTAGGAGCCTGATCACAAAAAGCATAGTATGACATACTAAGGATTTGGCCTTGGTCTTGTGGACAATGGGAAGCCCTTCCATGTTTACTAGAACTCATCTATAAAACTGTTGTCTGTTGTCTTGACCTTATTGTTAAAGTGAAAAAAAGAAGATAAAAAGCACTCTTCAGAGAAGTCTCCTGGTGTTAAGATCACTGAATTAAGATCAGTGATACTAATTAGGTGGTTTGATGAACACAGAATTGGAGTGAAAGTATGAGGATGACTTTGAGGGAGAGTATAACTGTAGGACCAATGCATGCCTTTGTTCAACAAGGGTTTTTTGGTGCTCACTCTGTGCAAGGTACCATTTAAATGCTGAAGGTATCAACTGCACAGAAAAGATAAAGCTTATACTCTCATGGAACTTTTGTTCCAGTGGGGGTGGGCAGTGTGAGGGGACAGACAGTAAACAGCCATGTGCTATGTCAGGTGGTTGGTGCAATAAGAAAAGCGCAAGTAAGGAGAAGGCACTGAGAGTGATTAAAAGGAAGAGCAAGAGTGAGCAATGCAGATGGGAGAATGGGGACATCAAGGTAGAGGGAGTAACAAGTGCAAATGTCCTGAGGCCAGGTGTGCTTGGCACATGCAGGGAACAGATATTTATGGGGCGCCTGTGATACACCATTCCTGAGTTGCTAGAATAGAAAGGTGAGCAAGGGGGGCAAGATTGCTGCTCTTATAAGAAACACCTTCGTCATGTACTATCTTTTATTAGTTTCTTTCTTAGAGAGTGTATTAGTTTGCTAGGGCTGCCATGACAAAGTATACAGACTGGGTGGCTTAAGCATCAGAAATTTGTTTCCTCACAGTCCTGAAGACTAGAAGTCCAAGATCAAGATGTCAGCAGGGTTGATTTCTTCTGAGGCCTCTCTCCTTGGCCTGTAGATAGACATCTCCTGGTGTCCTCACATGGTTTTTTCTCTGTGTGTCTCTGTGTCCTAATCTCCTCTTTTTATAAGGACATTAGTCATATTGAATTAGGCCCATCTATATGATCTCATTTTACCTTAATTTTTAAAGGCCTTATCTCCAAGTGTAGTCACATTCTGAGGTACTGGGTTTAGAACTTCAACATATGAATTTTGGGGAGATACAACTTAGCCCATAACATAACTATGTTATTTTTATTTTTTTATTGAAGTATAGTTGCTTTACAATATTATCTAAGTTCCAGATGTACAATATAGTGATTTACAACTTTTAAAGTTTATAGTCCCTTTATATTATTATAAAATATTGGCTATATTCCCCATTTTGTACAATATATCCCTTTAGCTTATTTTATACCTAATAGTTTGTACCTCTTAAGGCCCTACCCCTATTTTTCCCCTCCCCCATTCCCTCTCCCCACTGTTAACCACTGGTTTGTTCTCTATATCTGTGAGTCTGCTTCTTTTTTGTTATATTCACTTGTTTGTGTATTTTTTAGATTCCACATATAAGTGATATCATACAGTCTTTGTCTTTCTCTGACTTATTTCACTTAGCATAATGACCTCCAAGTCCATCCATGTTGTTGCAAATGACAAAATTTCATTCCATTTTATGGCTGAGTAATATTACATTGTATATATATATACCACATCTTCTTCATCCATTCATCTGCTGATGGACATTTAGGTTGCTTCTGTATCTTGGCAATTATAAATAATGATGCTATGAACATTGGGATGCATATATCTTTTCAAATTAGTGGGGTTTTTTTTTCATATATATATCCAAGAGTGGGATTGCTGGGTCATATGGTAGCTCTATTTTTAGTTTTTTGAGGAACCTTCATACTGTTTCCCATTGTGGCTGCACCAATTTACATTCCCATTAACAGTGTAGAAGGGTTCCCTTTTCTCCATATTCTCACCAACATTTGTTATTTGTGTTCTTTTTGATGATAGCCCTTCTGATGGGTGTGAGGTGATATCTCATTGAGGTTTTGATTTGCATTTCTCTGATGATTAGCAATGTTGAACATCCTTACATGTGTTTGTTGGCCATCTGTATGTCTTCTTTGGAAAAATGTCTGTTCAGGTTTTCTGCCCATTTAAAAAATTGTTGTTTGTTTTTTTTGATATTGAGTTGTATGAGCTGTTTATATATGTTGGATAGTAATCCCTTATCAGTCATATCATTTGCAAATATTTTCTCCCATTCAGTAGGTTGTCTTGGTTTTTGGCAATGGTTTCCTTTGCTGTGTTATTATTATTTTTTGCGGTACGTGGGCCTCTCACTGTTGTGGCCTCTCCCGTTGTGGAGCACAGACTCTGGACACGCAGGCTCAGCGGCCATGGCTCACGGGCCCAGCCGCTCCACGGCATGTGGGATCTTCCCAGACCAGGGCATGAACCCGTGTCCCCTGCATCGGCAGGCGGACTCTCAACCACTGCGCCACCAGGGAAGCCCCTTGCTGTGTTATTTTTAAGTTAGCAATAATTATCGTTGAATCCTTCTCCCTCTATCTTGTCACATTTCCCTCCCTCCTCTGTTTGAATGGCCACACTGGATCTTTGCTTTCACAGGAGTCATTTTCAGAATGCATCTTTCCCAGGAGACAAGGCCACTGAGAATCTTACCATAGGTTAAACAATAGTAAGCACCCTGGGTTATCTTTCCCATTTATCAAAAATAATTAGCTTGATCCTTGATAAAATCCCCATGAGGATGCTACCTTGTACCTGACCAGGTAGGAGCCTTCAACGGAGCTGGCTCTGAATGGCTCTGCAGCAGCAGTTAATGTAACTGAGGCATGGAATATGGCAACTCTCTCACAACACTGGATGTGCATTTCATCCTCTGCCCCATCTCCTTTCCAAGGAGCCGAATGACATCATAAAGAACTGTTAACTGTCTCAGGACCAGACCCACTAGGAAGAAGGTTGGCTACCCAGGACTGAGCCCAAAGCACATCCACACATTGGAAAGCATTTCTTACTACAGAAGACTGGGTACCTTCTGAGCTCAAAGGAAGATCCAGAATTCATGGGTGGGGGTGGGGACTGTTTCTTCTCTTCGAACCATTTTTCCAATCTCTCATACCTAAGCCCATTTCCTTCCTCCCCCTGTCCTCTTTGTTCCCCAAAGAAACAGGCTAACAATGTTTATAGAATTATTGAGCTTTGTTGTTTAAATTCATTTTCAGGAATTATTGACCCCATAGAACTTAATGACACCTTGGAGTTGAGGCTCTTTGTGTAAATCCTTCATCCTTTACAGATTAACAGTCAGGTGGGATTTGAAAGGGCTCCAATGTCCAAATGCTAAAATCTATACCAGACTTTCAGCTGAAAGAAAGTTACTATTCCTGCATACTAGCTTGATTTTTTAAAAACTAGACCACCAACACAACAAAATCCAATTGATGTCCCTTTCCTAAAAAAGAAAATAATAATAATAATTTTTTTTTTTTTCAAAGCCAAGAGACTGATCAGCTGGTTGAAAATCAGGAACATGAACAGCTTTCTCTCAAATGTACTATGTTCATGGCCTGTAAAATCTGATTGCTAACAATGTCAAATTAAGTGTATATAAAGCAGGCACAGCCACTAAAAGCAGATTTTTTTTTCTGCAGTGAGAGGCGGTACGCGGGCCTCTCACTGTTGTGGCCTCTCCCGTTGCGGAGCACAGGCTCCGGATGCGCAGGCTCAGCGGCCATGGCTCACGGGCCCAGCTGCTCCACAGCACGCGGGATCCTCCCAGACCGGGGCACGAACCCACGTCCCCTGCATCGGCAGGCGGACTCCCAACCACTGCGCCACCAGGGAAGCCCTAAAAGCAGATTTTATTTTAACTTAATCCATGGAAAATAGGGAACAGTGTACTCCTAGGTTCTGCATAAAAAGCCACCCCTCTATTGCTAGACTCAGAAGTGTAATTTTTATTTTAGTGGAGATCTTCTCCACCCTCCCCAAAAGGGAGCTGAATTTGTTTGCCTTTAGCCAGGTTGTAGTGAAAGCATGAGACTACTAACTCCGTGTCGGGTTTCTCTGGGATTAGAAGGTATAGAGGAAGGGGTGCAGTCCTACTGTGTGAGCCCATTCCTCTTTAAAATGAGCCCAGATGCACAGCCGGGCCCTGTCTGACACGCACAGCTTGGGGTAGCGCCGTTATTACCCAATCAAGGCATCTGCCCATTTCTAATCCTTCAATACAGAGAGACAGTTCTACAATCCCACATAATATGTACCAGCTGAATGGATCCCAATTTATCAGTAAAACTATAAGTTGCAGAACACCAGGCTAAAACTACAGTAATAAACCCTGTGATCCCTGTACCATACATTTGAGGCCGTTATTTAAGGTCTCCAAGGAGATCGGTACCATAAAAAACATTTCTCAGGAATTCTGCCAGCTATAGGAGCTCACTGCAACTGTTCGTGCTAATATATTACAACTTGTTTATTGCATTCCCAAGCATCTGCAGCATCTGCAGTGTTACCAAGGGAGGGGAAATGATGCACATACCCTCTCGATAGGCAGCCAGATTTTTGTTTCCTATGTATACAAAAAAAAGGATGCTTTTCCTTTTCTCATACTCTTACTACTCTGTACCCCTCTCCCCAGAAACAGCTCGAATGCTCAAAGGAGATGGAATAGGGCCTCTATTAATCTTTATACCTCTTTAGGAACTCTCACCACTTTCAGTGCAAAGATATCATGCAGCTGTGTGGCAAAGTTTGTGCAAAATCTGGGGTAAACAGGAAATTGAGAGACACAGATTGAGATGTTAATTTCACAAAGCATCCACGTGGCCTTGGGCAGGTTATTTAACTTCTTTGAGCCTTCATTTCCTCATATGTATTTTTGTTTGTTTGTTTTTAAGAAACAACAATGCCCCTTTAAGGATTAAATGAGATAACAGATGTAAAGAGCTTATTACAGTGACTGGTTTATAGCAGGAATTTGAAAAATGTTAGTTCCTTTTGCCTGATTATTTACTGCACTGACAGAATATAAGATACCAATTTGCTACTTTTATAAAAGAGTTGAATATATTGGAAACAAGATCTTAGTACATTAATTCCAGCTATTTGCCTAGTAAAGAAATCTTCAGTGCAATTTCTAGGGTGCTGATAAAGAAAAAACCCTGTATTAGTTTTCTAGGGCTGCCATGACAAAGTACCATAGACTGGGTGGCTTAAACAACAGAAATTAATTTACTCACAGTTTTGGAGACTAGAAGTCCAACATTGAGGTGTCAGCAGGTTTGGTTTCTTCTAAGGCCTCTCTCCTTGGCTTGTAGGTGACTATCTTCTGCCTGTGTCTTCACATGGTTTTCCTTCTGGGCGGGTCTGTGTCCTAATTTCCTCGTATTTTAAGGATACCAGTCATATTGGATTAAAGCCCACCCTAATGACCTCATTTTAACTTAATTATCTCTTTGAAGACCCTATCTCCAAATACAGTCACATTCTGAGGTACTGAGGTTAGGACTTCAACATAGGAATTTCAGGGCATAAAATTCAGCCTGTAACCCTCTCCTACCTTGCCAACCCTATTTTAGCCATGGTAGGGGGATAGAGAGGGCCTGATTCCACCTGAGGAGGTTTTATGTGGGTCTAGGTGCCATTATGTGCTCATTATCATCTTTTAAAATATGAAGTGAATTTGGAAACTCACCCATTATATTGTTTAACACACAAAACAAATCTAGCGGATGTAGAAGTTTCAATAAAAATATTATCTTATGACACCCGCTGACTACCTTGTGAAGAACTTGAGAAAAAGTGTAAAGCCTTCCCAGTAATGGATTAGTAATCTGCTGACTGTGAAATCCTTTAGGTTGCCGAGAAGTCACTTCCCAGTTAATAGAGCTGGTGGTTATCTAGTGTGCCATCATGGTTGGTTTGGCTCGTGATGGATAATGGCTGGATTACATAGTTGGACAGCTGTGCTGTGAAGAGGCTCTGCCCATCGGCATAGGGCCTTGCTTCTCTGCTCTAGGGACTAAGCTTTGAGAACCCAGTGGCCTCTTATCTCTGTGCGGAGAGTGTAGCAAGCCAAGGCAGGGAGGAGCCCAGCAGCAGGGCCATGGGGACTGGTTCTGGGGAGGTGTATTAGTTCCCTTCTGCTGCTGTAACAAATCTCCACATATTTCTTATCTTCCATTTCTGGAAGTCAGAAATCCCAACTCCATTTCACAGGGCTAAAGTCAGGCTGTTTGTTGGTAGACTGGTTCCTTCTGGAGGCTCCAGAGGAGAATCTGTTTCCTCACCTTTTCCAGCTTCTGGAAGCCACCTGTATTCCTTGGCTGGTGGCTCCTTCCTGCCTCTTCAAAGCCTGCAGCATAGTGTCTTCAAATCTCTGATTCTCTGACCTTGTTACCCTTGTCACATTTTCTCTCTCACTCTGACCTTCTCTTTCACTTATAAGGACCTTTGTGATGACATTGGGCCCACCTGGATAATCCAGGCTAATCTCATTTAAAGATCCTTAGCTTAATCAATCCGCAAGATCCCTTTTGCCAGGTGAGGTGACACATTCACAGGTTCTGGCAACTGGGATATGGACATCTTTCAAGGGGTCATTATTCTGTCTGTCACAGGCCTGGCAGATGGGCTCTAGGGTGAGGAGGTAGGAGGTTGTCAGCAGCTCCAAATTCCAAGCCAAAGAATTTAACCTGGCTTGGGGGTGGGGAGATGGATAAGCATGTGTACGCATCAGTTGGGGCTGGCGGGAAGTGTGTGTGTGTGTGTGTGTGTGTGTGTGTGTGTGTGTGTGTGTGTG